>NC_074665.1:30392373-30696373 GCF_029448725.1 Salvelinus fontinalis
CCAAACACCTGCCTCTAATTAAGAGCCATACCAGGCAACCCAAAACCAACACAGAAACAGAAAACATAGAATGCCCACCCAACCTCACGTCCTGACCAACGAACACACATAACAAACTAACAGAAATAGGTCAGGAACGTGACAGTGTGTCTGTACTTATATGAAGGCTGTGTGTGACGTTCTAAACTAACGTGGTTTAGTCCGTGAGCTGTTCTGTATTATGTCATGTCTTATTATGTATTAATATTTGAAGGCAGTAACTCGTTATATTACTTTGTTACTCATAAAAGGAATGTACGGTAATATATTAGTATGCTGTATGTAATTATTACTCCAAACACTTGTCCTAAGGGATTCTGTTGCAATTTGTCTATTTCTCCACATTAAAACTTGGAGATGGAACTCTATGTTCTCTTTGAGATGCTCAGCTATCTAGAATTTTACCGATTCCTATCTTTAAATGAGGAACACATTTTTTATTAGATCAAATAGGTGTGTTGTAACTGTTGCCAAAGAATGACATCAACATATATTACTAATGTGAGAGAAGGTGACTCCCTAGCAAGTATTGAACAAACAACCATTACAAACACCCTAACAGCCATTACAATCACACTAACAACCATTACAATCACCCTAACAACCATTACAAACACCCTAACAACCATTACAAACACCCTAACAACCATTACAAACACCCTAACCACTGTCCTAATAAGGGATATCTCTAGGGCAGGTGCTTAATGAGCCAGTATAGTTAGGGCTTGTCTGTCCAGAAGACACCGTAACCCCTCCTCCCTAGGCACTTGTGTAGATATGAAACAAATTGATAGGGGTAAGCAATAGGGTGAGTGCACATTGAAGTAAATCTCAGCTCTCACTCAAGAAAAACATTTATTGATCATAGTGATTCAGGTGTATCATTAAAACAGGTTAATATGCCCCACCAACATCAGACAAAAGTAAATCAAATCAACGATGACAGAATAAGCAAGTGAACTGTTAATTGACGCAGACACGGTGGTGTAGAAGGATGTAAATGCTGTGAACCAAGAGGCTGTGAGTTCAAATCCCCGGTAAGGAGATGTTGAATAATAATTGCTGTATAAATGAGCAAGTACAATGTAATCAAATATGCAAAGTACAAGCACTGTATATGTGAGTATCCTTTGCTAACAGACACATACATCTGTAAATGAATATCGGTGCTTAGCAACACCAACAAGGTGTGTTGTGCAATGAAACACACTTTTTTGCGATAATGTTTCTTTGGGAGCATCAGGCAACGTCCTGACAACTGATACACAGAAATACTCTTGCGACGTTCCAATGAAACGTATCTAGAACACTAACCCTTAGGAAACTGGAGACACACGAATGTTATTGCAACGTCCCATGAATAGTGTACAGAACAATAATATAGTACATTCTGAGAAAAGGGCAACCCCGTTCTGTGTTACGTTTGGTAAAACGTTGACGGAATACTCTCCCAACCCTTAGAAAGCTGGACACGTTCCCTTTTCTTGCAACGCCCCATAAAACACATCCAGAACGTTACTGTTGTATAATGTTATACTGAGAACATTGTAACCACGTTTACAGATCAGTTCTGCTTGACATTAAAGGGGCATGCTCTCCTAACTTTAACATGAAAACATGCTCAAAATGTTCCCCCGACGGTGTTTGCTAACAGAGATAGAAACTGGACACTCAAACATTAGGGGAACGTTATGGGTAACGTTCTCTTCCTAGAATTGTTAGTTGGGCCTTGACTTGTTGTTATCCAAATGGAGTTATTAGCCTCATGCAATTTAGCCTAGATTCAACGCACACGGCCCATGATTTTCTGCTTTAATTGGAACTCAAAAAGCCTCATTCAAACACACACTGTGTTCTCCTTCCTCGGTTTCATTTTTTTTTGGGGGGGGGGGGGGGGGGGTTGGCCAGTGAAAAGAGAGGAGGGTTCCAGCACCAGAGAGCAGTAAGCGTCAACGACTTTATTAATTAATGATCCGCATTCTCCTGATGAACTTAAGGAAAATGACATAATTGAATAGGAAGTCATGCTTTAGTGGAAAATTGCATTTGGATCAATGGAAAGGATTGATGTCATTGGCTAATGGCTGGTGCGGTGCGTTGCGTAACCTAGTTTCAGAGAGAGAGAGAGGAGTTGAGAGAGGAGTCAGCCAGTGTGCAGGCTCTTTGTCCGGGCCTGGCCTGCAGTGATGCGCTCCCTGATCTGTGGCTGGAGCCCGGCCAGTCCTTGATGGGGAGCCAAGTGTGCTGAAGTGGTAGCGCTGTCCCTTCCCACCACACAAAGAGGGCTTTCTCTACAATAGGCTGGGGTGGCCAGGGCTCACAGAGAGAGGGGGGGATGGACACAAAGAAAGAATCTCAACTGGATTTCCTAAATTCCTTACGTCCTCTCCTCCGTCCTCTCCTTGCCTCCTTTTCAAAAAAGGTAATTGAGTCGGGAAGGCGAGGAATGGAAACGTGGAAACAAATGCGCTTGCATGAAATGAGACTTCCTTCTCCACTAGCACATCATCAGGCGAATTACGTTTACAGTGGTGGAATTCCAAAATACATGTGGCGAGTTAAAAAGAAATGCAGCTAGTTGTGCTTAACATGTTATAGATCAAGCGTGTCTAGAACGTTTCTATCGTAAATTCGGAGAACATGGCAACCCTGTTCTGTGTATGTTTGGTGTGACGTTGATGGAATATTCTCCAACTTCTGGCTGCAAGCCCGACGTCGGTACACTTATGACAACAGCCAGCTCAAGTGCAGGGCGCGAAATTCAAAATATATATTTTTAAAATATTTAACTTTTACACATTAACCTGTTGGGGATGGGGGCGCTGTTTAGACTATTTATGCTAATGTGGCTAATTTTTTAAACGGCTTCCCACAAAATCCTTGATCGTACAATATGCATATTATTATTATTATTGGATAGAAAACAGTCTATAGTTTCTATAGGAGTTGAAATTTTGTCTCTAAGTGGAACAGAGCCCATTCTACAGCAATTTCCCTGACATGGAGTCAGATTTGAGAAACGTTGGCCACTTTTCTGAAGTCATTTAAACGGGCACTGTCGTTGCTATGACTATACGGACACTTCTTACGTCTTCCCCTGGATGCCTTTACGTGATGACGATTCCAACGGGCTCGATTGCTCGTTCACAGGCACTACAAATGAAAAAAACCTTTAGCTAGCAAGTCTTTTCTTGCTGCGTAACGCGCGTGGAAGACACCGACCCTCTCCTGTTCCAAGCATTAGTTTAGCCTGTTATATTTCTCCGGTCATCTTTTCACTCGTTATAGGAGTTACAAACATCACAAAGTAGTTAATTTAAAGCGTTTTATAGCAATTTATATCCGTTTAGTGCGATTTTGGGACATTTATTTTTGCAACGATGTGAAAAGTTGGGAACGCTTTTCAGTTCATCCCGAACGTAGTTGACATTTCCACATGGCAAGAGGACAGCTTTCCACCAAAAGACGATTTCTCCCAAGAAAGGATCCTTTGCCCAAGATACTGATGGAAGAACAGCTCAAGGTAGGACATTTTTATTATGATAAATCGTGTTTCTGTCGAAACATTTTAGTGGCTTAGGACGCCATGTTTTTTGACGTAGCTTCGCTTGGCGCAAACTGTATTGAAAAGTAAGGATAAATTAAAAAATGTAATAACGCAATTGTATTAAGAATTAAATTGTCTATCAATCCCTGTCCACCCTATATTTTTTAGTCACGTTTATGAGTATTTATGTATAAGAGTAGATCACTGTCTAAGTGGCGCAAGGACGTTTTCTTTACCAGCTTGTCTACATTTCACATTGTCTAACCATGATTTTGGTGGCTAAATATAAACATTTTCGATCAAACTGTATATGCATGTTGTAATGTGATGTTACAGGAGTGTCATCGGAAGAATTCTGAGAAGGTTAGTGAAAAAATTAATATCTTTTGGCGATGTTGACTTTTATCGCTCACTTTGGCTAGAATCAATGCTGGGCTGCTAATTGCTATGTGCTAAGCTAATATAACGATTTATTGTGTTTTCGCTGTAAGACACTTAGAAAATCTGAAATATTGTCTGTATTCACAGGATCTGTGTCTTTCGATTCGTGTATGCTGTGTATTTTTACGAAATGTTTGATGATTAGTAGTTAGGTAAACACGTTGCTCATTGTAATTATTCTAGTCCATTTGTGATGGTGGGTGCAATTGTAAACTATGCCATATACCTGAAATATGCACTTTTTTCTAACAAAACCTATCCCATACCATAAATATGTTATCAGACTGTCATCTAATGAGTTTTTTTGTTGGTTAGGGGCTATAAATATCTTAGTTTAGCCGAATTGGTGATGGCTACTGGTGTTGGTGGACAAATAAAAGATGGTGGAATATGCTAATGTGTTTTTAGGTAATAGATGTACATCTTTACATATTGTGTCTTCCCTGTAAAACATTTTAAAAATCGGAAATGTTGACTGGATTCATAAGATCTGTGTCTTTCATTAGCTGTATTGGACTTTAATGTGTGAAAGTTAAATATTTTAAAAAAATATTTTTTTTGAATTTCGCGGCACTGGTTTTTCAGTGGGGGGGGGGGGGGTGTGCCGCTAGCGCCACGCTGATCCTAGACAGGTTAACAAGTCCAATACAGCATATGAAAGGTACACATCTTGTGAATCCAGCCAACATGTACGATTTTTTAAATGTTTTACAGCGAAAACAGCACGTATATTTATGTTAGCTCACCACCAAATACAAAAAAGGACAGACATTTTTCACAGCACAGGTAGCATGCACAAAGCCAACCTAACTAACCAAGAACCAACCAAACTAACCAACAAACAACTTCATCAGATGACAGTCTTATAACATGTTATTCAATAAATCTATCTATCTATAATCTATCTATATGTCAAATACCTAATTACTCATCATAAAACATTTCTGAAAAATACATAGTGTACAGCAAATGAAAGACAGGCATCTTGTGATTCCAGCCAATATTTCCGATTTATTAAGTGTTTTACAGCGAAAACAGAATATAGCGTTATATTAGCTTACCACAATAGCCAGAAACACTTGGGCGCCGACAACTAGTTCACATCTACGACAGATATATGAAATAGCATCATAAAATGTTTCTTACTTTTGCTGATCTTCCATCAGAATGTTGGACAAGGTGTCCTTTGTCCAGAACAATCGTTGTTTGGATTTAGAACGGCAACTTTCCCTCTTGATTTAGCATGCGCACTAGCCAAGTGGCATGGATCTCTCCAACGTCAACAAAGTCAGAGAACGGAACACGGCAAAACTCCCGAAAAAATTTCAATAATCTGATTAAACTATATTGAAAAAACATACTTTACGATGATATGGTCACATGTATCAAATAAAATCAAAGCCGGAGATAGTAGTCGCCTATAACGGCAGCTAAACAGAAGGCAATCCCACTGTCCACCTCGCGCTCCCCAGAGTACCGGAAATGAGGGACACGTCATACAAAGAGCTTGTATTCCACTTCTGACCAAGAAAAACACTACATTTCTTCTCTCACAGCCTCTTGACATCCAGGGGAAGGTCTATGAAGTGCACGTATACTCTTACGTATCATGCCCATGTATAGGCAGGAAGAAGAACAGAGCCTCGATTTCAGACTTTCCACTTCCTGGTCAGGAAGTTTGTGCCTTAATGAGGTCTGTTTGACTCACAGATATAATTCAAACGGTTTTAGAAACTAGAGAGTGTTTTCTATCCAGTAGTAATAATAATATGCATATTGTACGAGCAAGAATTGAGTACGAGGCCGTTTGAAATGGGCACCTTTTATCTGGCTACTCAATACTCCCCCTGCAGCCAGAAGAAGTTATGAAAAAAATGGCCTTCAGATTAGAGCACAGGTATTCTGCTTGCCTCCGGTGGATATCAAGTGGCTTAGGAATGAGAGAAAAAAACGCACACACACAAGCGTGTAAGCAATCATGCACACACACACAAACACACAATGCCTTGCTTTACTGGTCTACTGCCCAGCTTCCTATTTGTTGCTAGCCTCAGTGATTTGAGGACAGGGGCTTTGAGACCCCACAGGACCCTCAGACAGTCTCCACGGCAACGCTGAGCAGATTAGCACTCTGTGTGTGTGTGTGTGTGTGTGTGTGTGTGTGTGTGTGTGTGTGTGTGTGTGTGTGTGTGTGTGTGTGTGTGTGTGTGTGTGTGTGTGTGTGTGTGTGTGTGTGTGTGTGTGTGTGTGTGTGTGTGTGAGTGAGTGTTTGTTCTCATTCCTCCAGGCAGAATACCTGTGCTCCAATTGAATCTTCATCCTCTATCTCCCTCATCTGATCGAGGTCTTAACAGCGTAGAAGACACCTCAGCCACATCGGAGCAGTCTCCGTACTGCAATTAAGGCCTTGTGTTCTACCAACCTTGGCTAGCCGAGCCTGGTGTTTCCAGTCCTTTGATGCTCCACCTTCAGTCAAAGCAAATGCCCATTTTGTCGTATCAAAGAGCTGCCCCCCCCATCTCTCTCTCTCTCTTTCTTTCTCCCTCTCTCTTCTTCTCCCTGTCTCTCTTTCTCCCTTTCTTTCTCTCTCTCCTAACAGAGTGGTCTTCGTTAGTCACGTTGTCCACTATGTGTCATTGTGGCCAAGCCCTCCACCCTCCATCCTGCAACAAAAAGAGCAACTGGGAGTCATTCTGATCAGGCATTCACAGCGCCACCTCTGGGAGGACCCCTCTGCTGCCCTTCAGGTTTAGAAGGGTAAGGAACGGGGGGTGAATAAGCGGCCAAGGTCCACTGTGAAACACTTAATTAGCTTAATTAGCCTGATTAAAGTCCAATTAGCAGAGAGGAGAGAGGAGAGAGAACACCCTGGAAAGATGACCTTTGTCCTTTGCTCTCCTCCGGGTCCCCTCAGATCAGTGAAATTGTGTGGTGTGGGTGTGTTCTCTCTCTCTGTGTGTGTGTGTGTGTGTGTGTGTGTGTGTGTGTGTGTGTGTGTGTGTGTGTGTGTGTGTGTGTGTGTGTGTGTGTGTGTGTGTGTGTGTGTGTGTACCCCTTGTTATGTAATTGTATCATGTGTGGAATGTGGAAACCACAGGTTTGACTCCATTTATTCTATTCCAGTCATTGCAATGAGCCGGTCCTCCTATAACTTCTCCAACCATCCTCCCCTGACACCCACAAGAGATTGTGAGTTCAAATCTCAGGTGGGAACATTTTGAATAATAATTACTGTGTAACTGAAGATGAACAATGTAATCATGTACACTGAGTATTCAAAACATTAAGAACACCCGCTCTTTCCGTGACCAGGTGAATCCAGGTGAAAGCTATGATCCATTATTGATGTCACTTGTTAAATCCACTTCAATCAGTGTAGATGAAGGGGATGAGACGGGTTAAACAAGGATTTTTAAGCCTTGAGACAATTGAGTCATGGATTGTGCATGTGTGTCATTCAGAGGGTGAATGGGCTGGAGTAAAGGTTTAAGTGCCTTTGAACATGGTATGGAGGTAGGTGCCAGGCGCACCGGCAATTGTGTTAAGAACTGTAACGCTGCTGGGTCTTTCACGCTCAACATTTCCCTGTGCGTATCAAGAATGGTCCACCACCCAAACGGCATCCAGCCAACTTGACAAGTTAAAAGCAGTGGGCTGGTAGTAATGGCTGTAATGGTATTAATGGAATGGTATCAAACTTGGTTTCCATGTGTTTGATACCATTCCATTTACTCCGTTCCAGCCATTATTATGCGCCGCCCTCCCCTCACCAACCTCCTGTGGTTGATGAAATATTCTCCTAACCATCAGAAAACTGGACGCAGGACTGCTCTTGCAATGTTCCAATGACATGTGGCTGGAGCATTAATATTGGATACTCTGAGAACATGGTAACCACGTTCAGTGTAAGTTTGGTTTGACATTAAGGGAAGGTTCTCCTAACTTTAACACCCAAACATGCAAAATAGGTTCTTAGGAGGTTTTTTGATAACATGCATAGAATGTTCCCCTAACTAACGGAAAACTGGACGCTCAAACATCAGGGGAACGTTATCGGTGACATTACAAAGACGTTCTCTCTCCCTAGAATTGTTAGATGGGAATAACCCACAACTAAGCCGCTAAGAGCAACACAACCCCAAAACAAACCCAAAACAGACATATTACGGTAAGTTATAGCAACTCCTCTGACTCAGAATAAGCACCACATGTTATGTGTCATGGTAAATTCCTGTATTTTTTTTTTATTTTTTACAGAAAACACATTCAATCTGTCTCACTCTTTTTCTAACACACGCGCGCACGCACACACACTGCCTTTACGAGTTTACACAGTCACAGAGAAGTAGGTGATATTCTGCAGAGGGAGATGAGAGGAGATGGGTAACGGGCATGGAGATATCTGTGAAATCCCTGCAGGGTCACCCCCTAACTCAGAGGTGATCTGTGAAGTGTCAGAGTAGAAGGAGGGGTGTTGTGTGTCTTTTACTGCCTGTGAAATGAAGATGGGGGGACGGGAGGAGGAAGGGGTTGATGTGGGGAGGGAGAGTGGGGTCGTGAGATACTGATCTCCCCTCCCTCCCATCAACACGACCATCCATCCAGATACACATACACATACACACACGCACACACACTACCCCCGCTCACCACCCCCCACATACCCACCCCTCAAGAGCTGGTCTCAGCCCTGTTCCCCCATGTCTCTGGGGCCTGAGATAAACGGGTCAAGGGCCCAGGGGTGAGAGGTCAGGGCCTGTGCTCATGGGGAACACATGGAAGGGATAAAGAGGGTCTGGCTTCTATAAAGTGTGAGCAGAGATGGCGTTATTTATGATATCCACCCACCAGTCCCACTCCCCTTAACCCCCAGAGAGAGAAAGAGACAGAGAGAGATGGAGAGAGAGGGAGGAAGAGAAAGAGTGAGAGAGAGAGAGGAAGGTTGGAGAAAGATATATCTACTGTCAAAGATGCCAGATAAAAACATCAGAGCTAGGGACCTCTTCCCACACTTCATATTGAAGCCGTATCGCAACACTTGTTCGACTTGGAGAGATAAAACAAATGACTGATGCCACATGCCCTTCGATACACATACAGTACAGTGTGTACTAGAACACATATATACATCTTCTCTATCCACACAACACAGACAGAAACAACATGTGTTGCTAATAGATATTTAAGAGATGCAATAGAGGATAGGAGTGTGAGAATAATGTATAAAGTCAGCTGCTTTCTCTCCACTTATCATGGAGAGCATTCAGCAGAGCAAAGTAGAGTGAAAGGGATGGAGAGAAATCAAGAGAATGAGAATGAGAGAGAGAGCGAGAGCGTAAAGACAATGTGCTCGGGCCTCATGTCTTCATTATGCCCTCATCTGGGAGAGGTGGAGAAACTGAGGTACACATCCCTCTCCCCTTGGTCAGTGCTGACCAGTGTCCTGTCCATTCTCTGTCTGTCCCTTTGTGTCTGGCCTGGGCTGGGCGGTGACAGTTGGGGGATAGAGGTGGGGTGGAGGCGGTGTAGGCGGGGTCCCCCGGGGGGCTACAGAAGGGTCGTTGAGCTCACCACCTAAAGAGACAGAGACAATAGACCCCAGAGATCATAAAGACAGGCCCAGTTAAGGAGGGCGGCAGTAGACAATACAGCGGCATTGGGCCTTTACCACCTCTCCACTTCCTTCCTGTCCTCTTCTATCAACACACAGGAAACAAGACCTCCACCTCCTTCCCATCCCTTCTCTCCTTCTCCTCCACCTTCTTGCTCATCCCATCCTTCGCCTCACAGCTGCAGTCAGGAAGGAGGTAGGGGCTGCCCCCCCCCCCCCCCCCCCCTTATCTATGTGTTTTCATACGCAGAGGGGAAGTAGGATCTCCTCAATATGGGAGCACATGCTGTTTCTGCCCCTCTGCCTTCATCTCTGTTTATCTTCACGTTTGACTCCTCTCATTTCAAAGCACTGGGGAACTTTGCTTGAGAGCGGGGGCGAGGGAAAGGGAGGGAGGGGGGGGGTCACTGGGTTACCATAACAACTTGCCTCCCCTCCTCTCTTTTTCTTTTGCTGCCTGTTCCTCAGTCAGTCAGTGTGTGTGTGCACAGGGTGTGTGTGCGCAATGTTGATCATGCTCATTCCTGGAGGACGAGTGAGACCAACACTTCAAAGGAGATGTGCGTGTTGTCCTGACTCCCTCTGAAGAATAGGGAGTAGAGGCAGCAGGAAGATGTTATGTTTGGAGCAACCAGAGGGAGAGGAAGGATGTGTTTGTCTGGACAGCTGTTTTATTTGTTCAGTAACTGTCATACCTCACTATCAGAGAATGATAGACAGAGAGGAGATAGATAGTGCTGAGCGATTAACCAACATTTATTTTTTATTAAACAACTAATTGTCGGTTCAATTACTTGAGTTCCATTTTGTTCGGTTCTTTGTGAGCTCAACGAGCCGTTTCTCTAGAGGGAAATCATATACAGTGCATTTGGAAAGTATTGACTTCTTCCATTTTCATACGTTACAGCCTTATTCTGAAATTGATTAAACCATGTTTTCCTCCCCTCATCAATCTACACACAATACCCGATAATGACAAGTTAAAAAAAAATATATGGGAACATTTTTCACAATTAAGACAAGAACACAAACTTCAGTGTATAGTTTATTTCATTCAAATCAACCAAACAAAACTAGCTAAAGTGCATTCGGAAAGTATTCAGCCCCCTTCCCTCTTTCCACACTTTGTTATAAAAAAACAACAGAAATACCTTTATATAAGTATTCAGACCCTTTGCTATGAGACTCGAAATTGAGCTCAGGTCCTGTTTCCATTGATCATCCTTGAGATGTTTCTACAACTTGATTGGAGTCCACCTGTGGTAAATTCAATTGATTGGACATGATTTGGAAAGGCAAACACCTGTCTATATAAGGTTCCACAGTTGACAGTACATGTCAGAGCAAAAACCAAGCAATGGGGTGGAAGGAATTGTCCATAGAGCTCCAAGACAGGACTGTGTCGAGGCACAGATCTGGGGAAAGGTACCAAAACATTTCTGCAGCATTGAAGGTCCCCAAGAACTGGCTGGCCGCCCGGCCAAGCTGAGCAATCAGGGGAGAAGGACCTTGGACCAAGAACCCGATGGTCACTGTTACGAATCCTTTTAGCTCTACAGTCTAGGGGGGGATGGCAACAAGACCCGTAACATAACTCATGCAAATAACAGTGAAAAAGTAACCGTGAGAACAAATAACCACTAACAACATAAATCTACCGTCAAACACTCATGGTTTATTTGTAAACACATGGTAATGGAGGGGGGGGGGGACACAAGGAAAGAAACAAATATCAAAAATACCCCTACTTCAATACAGCTAACTAACTAACCAAAAAAACAGTGGGTGGTCCACCAAGTTCTAACTAGTGTTCTTAGACAAAGTATTCCTACGGGTAGTGTATGCCCATGGGCGACTTGTCTTGGTACCCCCTTTTCCCACCATCAAACAAACAGTCAAACACCATAACAAAACAATACTCACAGGATAACGGACAACGTGACATGTAGTTGCTAAACCAAACGAAAGATCTACAGAGAGATTGCATGACCGATAGATTGAGCTCCAGAGAAAACCTAGATTTCTCTGGAGAAACCTAGGTTTCTTCCTAGGTTTTGGCCTTTCTAGGGAGATTTTACCTAGCCACCGTGCTTCTCCACCTTCATTGCTTGCTGTTTGGGGTTTTAGGCTGGTTTTCTGTACAGCACTTCGAGATATTAGCTGATGTACGAAGGGCTATATAAAATAAATTTGATTTTATTTTATTTGAAAAACAACTGACAGGGTTTTTAAACCAAGGGAAAGGGACTGTGATAGGGTAAGAGAAAAGGAGCAGGTGTCTTCTGATTAGTGACTGATTGGTGACTGATTGAGGAATGATGATTGCCACCTGTGAGGGGAGAAGGAGAGAAAAGAAATACACATCGGATACACACAGGATACCTGTCTCCGTAACTGTCACTCTGACAGAGCTCTTTCTTTGTGGAGATGGGAGAATCTTCCAGAAGGACAACCATCTCTGCAGCACTCCACCAATCAGGTCTTTGTGGTAGAGTGGCCAGACGGAAGCCACTCCTCAGTAAAAGGCACATGACAGCCTGCTTGGAGTTTGCCAAAAGGCACCTAAAGACTATCAGACCATGATGAAACCAAGATTGAACTCTTTGGCCTGAATGCCAAGCGTCACGTCTGGAAGAAACCTGGCACCACCATTTTTCAGCAACAGGGACTGGGAGACTAGTAAGGATCGAGGGAAAGATAAACAAAGCGAAGTACAGAGAGATCCTTGATGAAAACCAAACCTGCTCCAGAGCGCTCAGGACCTCAGACTGGAGTGAAGGTTCACCTTCCAACAGGACAACAACCCTAAGCACACAACCAAGACAATGCAGGAGTGGCTTCGGGATAAGTCTCTGAATGTCCTTGAGTGGCCCAGCTAGTGCTGTGTTTTTGCTTTGTCATTATGGGGCATTGTGTGTAGATTGATGAGGGAAAAAACTATTTAATACATTTTAGAATAAGGCTGTAACAACAACATTTGCAAAAGTCAAGGGGTCTGAATACTTTCCGAATGCACTGTATATCAAGCAGGAGAGACATCAAATCAAGAAAGAACTATGGGATGCTGTAGGGAGTTGTAGTTTTCAAAAGGCAAATATTCAAACTAGTTCAGTGCAGACTTAGTAGTTAACTACAATGACCAAAATCCATTGGACCTATTCTTCCTGGCCCTGTTCGTGAGGTAGCTCTACCCGATTGATTGTTTTAGCAGTCTTGAAAGTATGCCTAATCTACTTTGAACAACTACTAAAATAGTGACTTTGTCAGGACAGGCCTGCAGCATGGGCAGCTGTGGCAACCCAATGAACATGGGCTACCATTTACGCTAGCCAAGGGGTTCTTGGCTCATTGGGGAGCACAGCGATAACGGTAGATGGTCTGGCTGGCTGCCTGGCTGCTACAGCCTGAGCAGAGATGAGATGATGACTTGAAGAAATTAAATAATAAAATCATCAAATAAAAAAAGTTATATACACAACTTGAATATGTTATTTCAGTAAAGTAATGTGAATGAATTATGGTCAGTAAGTGATAAGCAGTAATGGGCAGTCACTACCATCATGGGACTCATATTAGTTGCTATATTCGGTGTTGTTAGAGACAATCCACTGTTTTCAATGTTTTGACAATTGAATGTTCTCAATATTTGGCTTTGGAATTTAAATAAAAAACAATATTTCATAATGCATTTAGTGTCCAAAAAATGAATCGTCGGAACCGAAATCGAAAACTTTTTTTTTTTTTAAATTTTATTAACCGAAACTGAACCGACCTCAAAAAGCACTAATCGCTCAGCACTAAATATAGATCATCCCTGAGCATCTACTTAATAAGACTACATAAAAAAGTGTTCCAGCACTAACGAAAGTTTGAGCTAACTCATTGTGGACTCTTTCCTTCACATGCACACGCACGCACGCACACACACACACGCACGCACACACACAATGCCCTGCTTTACTGGTCTACTGCCCAACTTCCCAATTGATGCCAGCCTCAGTGATTTGAGGACAGGGGCTTTGAGACCCCACAGGACCCTCAGACAGTCTCCATGGCAATGCTGAGCAGATTAGCACACATCAACGCTGTGTTTGTGTGTGTGCGTGCGAGTGCATGTGCGTGTGTGTGTGTGTTGGGAGACTCCCTACAGCATTTTTATTAGATTCATCCCGATCAGCCCAGCTAAGCTTGTCCCAGCATAAAAATTCACTTTAGGAACATTTCAGACAGCATTAGTATGCATGGGCTTCCATCTCCCAGTGAAACCAAAGTCCTCTGCCTTAGAGCTATCCGTTCTCCCCACATTTCTAAACAAAGTGCAGACCCTGTTTTACGTGCGTTGGTAACGGGCAAGAGGTTTCAACTGCAGGAGTGGAGGAGAGGGCGAACGAGGGCTAAGACAACAGAAATAAAAGGGATAGAGGACAGAGGAGAGAGGGGAGAGGAGGACAAAAAGAAGAATACGGAAGAAGGAGAAAAATAGGGATTTAGATCTATAAGCGTGATCTTTGCCACGGCCCGCAGGCTTAGTTCTGAGATGTCCCTCGCTCCAATGATCTGAGCTTGGCCTCCTATTGGTGCCTATGAGGCCTCTTGTGGGTCAAATCAGCTCCACTCTCCACAGCTCACGAGGGCCTATAGGGACACCTGGCCCTCGTGTGGGGCCGCTACGACCCAAAAAGGCAGAAGAGTAACAAGCAAAGGACACACAAAGCTCCAATCACATTCCACTCCCAAAGACTGAACCTAACCACAGCCCTACTCAGGGAGAACCTGGGATATTTTAAATATAAGCACAGAGAGATTTTTGTAATGGCCAAACTGTTTCCCATGGTTTGTGTGTGTAGGGTCTTAAGGCTTAGCCACCTGTTAGAGTGCTCTAGTATTCTGAACTGTGTCAACAGGTTTCAGGGTTGTCATACGCTCCAGGCACAAAAGGAAATGTAAGTTAGAAGACTTCTCTGACGTATTTATGTGTGTTACTGCAGGTTGTTGTCCAATATTCCTACAGTGTGCCAAGCCTAGAGAGAGAGAGAGAAGTGGAACGAAAGAATAAAGAAAGGAAAGAGGAAAGGGTAGGGGCTGATGCGGAGTGACGGTGAAGGAGGGAAAGAGAGGGAGAGACAGAGCAGAGACAGGGAGAGGGGAACATGTGCTGCTGTCAGTCGGATTTTTAATCCCCTGCATATTTTTTCTGCCTCCCTTTCCCACGTTCTGAGTGTTGATTGATAAAAACAAGGAGGGAAGAAAAAAAAACCTGTGACTAATCACCATGGCTCGGCTGCTGTGTGTGTGTGTGTGTGTGTGTGTGTGTGTGTGTGTGTGTGTGTGTGTGTGTGTGTGTGTGTGTGTGTGTGTGTGTGTGTGTGTGTGTGTGTGTGTGTGTGTGTGTGTGTGTGTGTGTGTGTGTGTGTGTGTGTGCGTGTGGCTGGACAGAGGGTTTCTGGGGTCCTAGGGGAGCTGAGAAGGGTCTCTGTTTTCCTGTTAGTAGTAAAGTCAGGCCCTCAGGGTCTTGGTTCTGTGGAGAGCCCTGTGGACTGTGTGACTGGCACTACCAGCAGACAGTCTGCTGCTGGTCAATGCCAACATACTGTCTATTGTCTTTGTCCTGCTCCAACACACATTACAACAACAACAACCACCACAACCACAACCACAATAGCAACATAACGTTTGTTAATAAAGATTCAGCCAATTTAATATTTTAGTTCCATGTTCTATACAGCTATGCAATTCTCTGAAGTAGGTTCTTTGTTATAATTTTTTGGGGGCGGCAGCCAGATCGTTCCTTTCCCTCTGGCGTTACTGGTCTATCACATCCACATTTCCTCATCAGCCAATCATGTAGCCTCTCATGGACACACTCCTCTCACTCCCACACACTCTAACCTCCTGACACCCACACACCCCCTCACTCCCACGTATGGTTCAATAGCACCCTCAGTCCCCCAACACTTCCTTCCTCACCCACCTATAAACCCCTCAGTTACAAACAGTGTCCCCCTCACCCACCTCACTCCCACACACCATGGCCTTTTCTTGCCTTTACCTCCCTTATCTCACCTCATTTGCTCACGTTGTATATAGACTTATTTTTCTACTGTATTATTGACTGTATGTTTGCTTATTCCTTGTGTAACTCTGTGTTGTTGTATGTGTCGAACTGCTTTGCTTTGTCTTGGCCAGGTCGCAATTGTAAATGAGAACTTGTTCTCAACTTGCCTACCTGGTTAAATATATATATATATATTTTTAAACACACCTCTCCACTGCCACACACACCAACCCCCAGGAATACCTCTCATCTCTTCTGACTCATCAAGAGTCGACGGGAACCAGTCCTGTGTCTACCTTCACATACCCAGGTCGGACAGACGGACAGACAGACACCCTGGTCTCTTCAAAGGCTGTCTGTTTTACTGCTAATTGGAGCAATCATAATGGAGGAGCAGTAAATCCCAGTCATTAGTCATTTTCCTAGCTAGGGCTTGGATACACAGGCTAGTTTTTAACGTTGGATCTCTGCAGCCATACCTGTGGCTATGGGCCTCTTGCTCTCACACACACGCAAGCACATACACACGAACACACGCACACACACACAGAGAAACACGCACACACGCACACAGGCACACATGGACTCACACACACCACACATACAGAGACACACACACATAAACCGCTTTCCTTTCCTGGCTGTTTGCTCTGGAGAAAGCCTCTTTCTCTATTTATAGGCTCTGTGTGCTTTTTTAATTTCCACATAGTTAATAACAGTAGGTCGCTCCTAACGAGAGGAAATAAATGTCAATTCCTGGACAGGATGGAGAGCTACAGAGCTGACCCAGAAACGGGGCTCTGTGTTGGACTTGCAGCTCTTGGCAGACTGGCCCCTGACTGGCCCCTGCATTCCATCACATATCCAGGAGAGCACAGGTCTTCTGCCTGATGGAGGTTTTACGCTGTCTGTCGTCTCTTTCTTTCCGACTTTCCCTCTCTATTTCCCTCCCTCCTTCTCTCCCTCCTTCCCCCTTTCCATGTCCATGGGAGATTCTAATTTGGCCAAAAGACCGTCTTCTCCTCGACTCCGTCCAATTTCCTCCGCGACCGGGAAACCGATAAGTGGTCGAGGAGTGTCAATTAGTTAGTAGGCGAACGGAGGAGTGTCCTAGCCCCTTCGATAGCTTCCACCCGCCGAGGATGCACATACTAGCCAACCGGAGTTCTTTGCAGAAGAGTTTTGAGATCCTCCACACCCCCTTTAAATCAGCTGTTATTTACTCGCAGGAGAAAAACATGACGACACGCTACTTCTCCACATCTATAAATTCTCTAGCGTCAGTGGATTTTTACTACTTCACACATTTAATATGGGATTTCGTCACTTGCATGATGAAGCATTTGCATCACGCAAGCACATTTCCTCTCCTCCCCTACTCGCCTCGGGTTACCTTTGACCTTTTTCAAAAGGAGGCGAGGAGAGGACGGAAGAATGGAGGAGTTGAGCAAACCAATTGAGAATGTCCCCATGTCATTCCTCTACTGCCGAGGAGAGGAATTCCCCTTCTCCCCAGCCGTGTTATGCCTGAATGGGGCCAGGGAGGGATAGTAAAGGGAAGGGTGGAGTAGTGGTGGAGGAGGGGACGGGGTGTAGAGGGGTAGTGAATGGGTCCTTTGTGGAGCCCCCGCTGGCTGACAGTGGGGCGATCCTCTCGGGGCTCATCTTCACCCCACCACGCCCTCTATGTCTTGGCTTTAGCGCTCACACTCTCCCTACAGCGCTACCCACGGCATCCACCACTGCCCCCGGCAACCCAGTGCTGCTGCCTTAGCAACTGCTTCTGCCCCACTGAACCTGCCCCGGCAACTTCTTTTTACTCACAATCAGTTCAGGTTCAATTCTGGCCATGCTGGGACTCAAGAGGTGGGAACAGGGAGGAGAGAATAGAAATGGGTAGAGTTGTACTTGTGCATGCACACCCACACCCACACACACCCACAACCACACACAAACACACACAGTGTGTACAATACAAAAACCTACTAAAGTCCATCTCAATCCACACACTTCTAGTGGGAATCAACACAACTGGAAATCAAACACTTAAATATTAACTTACATTTTACACTCATACACACATACACACACGTAAATACACGTACACACACACACACACACACACACACACACACACACACACACACACACACACACACACACACACACACACACACACACACACACACACACACACACACACACACACACACCTCCACACACTGATTCGGGGTCGGCTAAATTAAGATTGCCCTTTCTACTTGTCGGTTTGGGATTTGCATTTGAATTCATTCGTGGGGGCTTAGATTTATGTCTGTGTGAGTGGTGCCCAGCAGTGGCTCTCTTTCTGGGCAGGCAGGAGACAGGCCTAACTAACTCTCTGACTGACTGATGGATGGGGGGCTCTCTCCCACACATAAATATGCATGACCACAGAGCCGCTCAGAGCAGATTTCTCACAGTCGGAGAAAGTAAACAGCGGAGAGAGAAGGAGGGGAAACCGTTGCTGGCCACTCACTTCATGTGGAAATTTGAATTCTTTTCAGGACCTCAGCTCAGCAGCCTCAGAGAAAGGAGGGGGGGTTGCCTTCAGCGAAAGTTGACAAGATTTAAGGATTAGCCCAACTCAAGATATTGTCTCGGTGCGCATTTAGAAGTGAATATACATGATTATACATCTCTAATGCACGTGAATGGTCATTTGCAACAGCAAGAAAAGAAAGCCGTTGAGAGCGTTAGAGAAAGGTAATGCGTGTGGCTTTTCTCACAGCTCACAGCTCCGCACTCCCCTATAGCACAACTCATACAATGACTCACCAGAAAGAAAATGGTCGCTCCGAAAGAACAAAAAAATACTTTATTGACATACATTTGGTCAGGAGACGGACGACAGTTGGAGGCCTGGGAAAGCAGGTCTGACGAGGAGTTGACAGAAGCCTCTTAGTAAAGAACACAAAGTGTAATCTGGGTAATTGGAATGTACGCAGGACAGGCTCATTCAGGGGATAAAATGAGGCTAAGCTCAGTTAATTATATGGGATAATGTTCCACTGTGCTCAGGTTGAAATAACGTGGAGGAGACCTGTCACTGGAGGAGAGAGCGACCCAAATGAACGCTCAGTGTATCAGCCTGAGGAGAGGGACGGAGTGACATGGAGGAAAGGTTTTAAGAGAGAGCGCGAGAGAGGGATGCTTGAGATGTACAGCATTATGCCAGGAACACTGATATTTAATATGGAGTTGGTGACATGAACCGCAGACAAATTTTTACTTGACCCGCTTTGTGTGTGTGTGTGTGTGTGTGTGTGTGTGTGTGTGTGTGTGTGTGTGTGTGTGTGTGTGTGTGTGTGTGTGTGTGTGTGTGTGTGTGTGTGTGTGTGTGTGTGTGTGTGTGTGTGTGTGTGTGTGTGTGTGTGTGTGTGTGTGTGTGTGAAGCAACAGTTGTAATGTTTTCCCCTCGCACTCACGCTCACACACACAAACACTCAAACTGAAGCACTCTGTCGGGCAGACACGCATGTTGCTTTCGAACACATGAACTAACTCTGTCACACACGCACACACTCATATACTCTCTCACACACACACACACACGCACATGCAGTATACGCACGCCCACAGTGGGAAGCTGTCAGTAGCCCTTTACACCCCAGGAGGCTGGTGGCACCTTAATTGGGGAGGACAGACTCGTGGTAATAGCTTGAGCGGAATAAGTGGAATGGTAGCAAATACATCAATCGCATGTGTTTGATGCCATTACGTTTTCTCTGTTCCACCCATTATTATGAGCCGTCCTCCCCTCAGTAGCCTCCATTGCTTTACACGTCTAAATTGGAACGTAGCGACTGTACAGTAACATGCTATAGATGATGTCAGAGCTTTTGGCTCTGTGCTTCACAGCGCTGTATGAGTTTTGACTGACAGCCGTTCTGAACTTGCAACAACAAGTTTTCCCAATCACTCGCTCGGAGCGAAATGCAGTAAATGAAGAGGACTCAATGTATTTTGAAAGATGAGACATTGAGGATTATAATAAATACGGCTTTGATGTCGTACAAGCAAGCCAAACCCCAAATGTGTCCAACTGAGTACTTCACATTTGTCATATACAGTGTATTCGGAAGGTATTCAGATCCCTTACCCTTTTCCCACATTTTGTTACGTTACAGCCTTATTCTAAAATTCCAAATAAATTCGGAATAAATTCTCATTTCTAAATTTAAAAAATCCTTGTCAATCTACACACAATACCGCATACAGCCAAAGGCGCGTCAACAAAGTACTGAGTCAAGGTCTGAATACATATGTAAATAAGGTATTTCTGTTTTTTGTTTTTTGATAAATTTGTAGAAACATGTTTTTGCTTTGTCATTATGGGGTATTGTGTGTAGATTGATGAGGGGAGAAAAACAATGGAATCCATTTTTAGAATAAGGCTGTAACGTAACAATGTGGAAAAAGTCAAGGGGTCTGAATACTTTCCGAATGCACTGTACAGTGTCAACGTTTATCCTCTTATGACCACTATGTTTGATGAACAGTTAGATGACATGGTATCATACCCTGGGTTGTTCTGAACAGGATGAGCCTATGTTTGTTTGTCGTGAGGAAAATTGGCCAGGGCACCTGGATGCACTCATGACTCATTTCGACAACATTACAATCTGTTTCTCTGAATTGTCTTGTGAAAGCCTGACACTGTATGATTGTATTTGATAACTTAATTTGATAAAACAAGCGTTCAAATCATGCCTACCTGACCCAGATTGCTATTTATAATGGACCGTTTTTGGATTGTGTAAACAACAACAGCAATTTGTAGGGCTGTGTTCCAAATGAAACAAAGTATGCTTCCTCTAGCTCCTCAACGACACAGCTAGGAAAGCTAAAAATAAAATAAAAAGTACCTTATAGTTGAAGACTTCCTTGAGTCATAAAAGTGCATTGAAATTGCTTAGGAACTGTGCACACTTTGGAGAGGTGTGTGGCCACTTGGAGACACCAGTTAGTCATCTGACTCAAACCCTTGTCAATTTTATGTCTTATGTTGCACCTACCCCACATTTTCTAGGAATAGTCTTATTATTGAGTGTATCCAGAGTATTTTCAGATGTCGTTATCAACAAATGTGACGATAAGTACTTTAAATGTAAAATGCACATCAAATGAACAGTGTAATGTTTGGATTTAGTCTTGTGTCAGGTGAACCCCTTTGGTCTTATACTTGTTCCATTATCTCCAAACTGTTCCCTTTCAATTCCTACAATGGTTAAGCATATTATTTTCCTATTTCTTCTGTAAGAAACATTTCAATTTAGCCTTATCCATATAGGCCAATTCCCACGAGTGTAAAGGGTTACTGGGCCTGTCGGTAATATGCTGACTGCTTGGTTGAATCAGAGGAACGTAGTGAAATAGGAGATCACCTCTGTGGAGAGTCAGTCTCCTCCCTCTCTCTTTCCCTCCCTCTCTCCTGGGACCTTGTGGCTCTGTTGCAGTCTACAGTTTGACCCATCTCCCCATCTCCCATTCCATTGTACTCTCTGGACTCTGGATGAGTAGTGGTATGGCCTGTGGTACTGTGGTACGAACCCGTCTCCTCCCTCATTTCCCCCACCCCGTTGTCATGGCGCTGTGGTTTCAGTGTTGTCTGGATGCTATGTCAACATGGAAACGGGCCTCTCTCTCTCCATGGCATGGTGGTGTTTGGAGCACCAGTGAAATGGTGAAGTGGTTTCTGGGGGTTTGGCTCCCCCCCTTGTCTTGCCCATCCCTCCCCCTTCTCCCCCTGACCCATAATGAGCATCTATGGCATTGTGACCCGGTTCTGGCTCCCGGAGCCAAGGGCCCACCGCGTGGCTACTGCTACACCGCAGTGAGACACTGCAACCACTTTCCCATGGCACAGCGCTCTCCCAGCCCCGTCATTACACTTTAATATCTTATAATACACTCCCTACCTCTCCCAGCCCCTGTCTCCGCTCGAAACCGGCTAAACCAGGGGGATTCTACCCATGAGTACGCACGCATACACACACACACACACACACACACACACACACACACACACACACACACACACACACACACACACACACACACACACACACACACACACACACACACACACACACCTACAAATGAACACACACTCTGCAAAGAACCCAGGATACCCAATATCTTTTTATGTAACAAACCAGCATTTAGCTGCACATAGATGCTCACGTTGATGGCTGTCAGACCGCTAAATAGGAGCTACTGTGAACTTGATAAACATAAGCATCACTGTTGGGTTAGGCTCAGCAGTAGAAGAGCAGAATGAAAATACAGCTCTGATTTATCTGCCATTAGCAAATAAAGTCATATGTCATGTCCCATTAGTTAGTTACAGTGATTGCCAGGCCTGGTGATGCTTACTACACTCTTTAAAAAAAAGGGATGTCCCCATAGGCACACCCTTTGAAGAACCCTTTTTGGTTCCAGGTAGAACCCTTTTGTTTTCTATGTAAAACCCTTTCTACAGAGGGTTCTATCTGGAACCAAAAACGGTTCTCCTATGGGGACAGACGAATAACCCTTTTTTCCAATTTTCTCATGGAAAGAGGAGATGAGTTGAGTTAGATTTAGTGTCTGCTGGAAATAAACCGCACAGAATATTAGTAGCCTACAGTATCACTCTCTGTGAGAGAGAACTTATATGTGTGTGTGTGTGTGTGTGTGTGTGTGTGTGTGTGTGTGTGTGTGTGTGTGTGTGTGTGTGTGTGTGTGTGTGTGTGTGTGTGTGTGTGTGTGTGTGTGTGTGCGTGCGTGCGTGCGTGCGTGCGTGCGTGCGTGCGTGTTTATGTGTCTGGATGACTTACAGTATGTGAACCCTGTGTAAATGACTTCAGCCATGTATGTGTGTGTGTGTGTGCTTCTCTCTGT
The DNA here is from genome assembly GCF_029448725.1 of Salvelinus fontinalis. NCBI lineage: Eukaryota > Metazoa > Chordata > Actinopteri > Salmoniformes > Salmonidae > Salvelinus > Salvelinus fontinalis. Next base: position 30,414,991 of record NC_074665.1, read on the forward strand.
GGCTGTGGGAGAATGCATGGTGGGAGACAGAGAGGGAAAGATAGCATGTGTATCGGGTATCAGGGAGTTACAGGAGGCCCAATGAAGAGCTCCATTCACAGGCCCAGGAGCTGATAAGAGCCAGGTCGTGAATCCAGACTCTGTTCCCCCCGCTCTGCTACCCGGTCCTGCCCTGTCTAACCCACTGTCCCTCTGTTCTGTTCAGGCCATCCTGTGTGCTCCTTTCAACTCTGCTCTCCCCCCGACTCTCCCCTGCTCCCTCCCTTTTTGTGCTCTGTGAGAAAGTGGTGGGCGAAGGATCTGGGGGAGGGGAGAGGAGAGAGGGAGGAGGAGGGGGTATAACCCTGAAGGCTCACCAACTTTAATTAGAAGGATTAGAACAGAGATACCAATAGAGAGAGTGGAAATGATACAGGAGGGAGAGAGAGAGAGAGAAAGAGAGAGAGAGAGAGAGAGAGAGAGAGAGAGAGAGAGAGAGAGAGAGAGAGAGAGAGGGGTAGAGGGTGGGACATACAGGCAGGGGGATAAAGAGAGCAGCAGGATGATGGCATGTTTTTGGAGCTCCGGCTGAGACTAGGGTTTGTGGGTATGACAGAGACCATTGGCATGGGGTAGATGGACATATTCAGGGTGTAGCAGAATTTTATGCAGAGATTATTAGTCAGGCATGTGTTAGTCACAGCGTGACCTGTACTGATCAACTCTGACCTCTGACCCCACACACTGGGCTCACGGGAGATGGATAGACTCTCCGGCCGGCCGCTCATATGGGTGTGTGTTTGCTTGTGTGTGGGTGCGTGCGTGCGAGCGAGCGTGCATACAAGTGTGCGTGTGCGTGCGTGCTTGCGTGTGTGTGGCCGGGGGTAGACTGTAGTGCTGTGTACAGTACCAGTCAAAAGTTTGGACACCTACTCATTCAAGGGTTTTTCTTTATTTTTACTGTTTTCTACATTGTAGAATAAGACATCAAAACTAGAAAATAAACACATATGGAATCATGTAGTAACCGAAAAAGTGTTAAACAAATCAAAATGTATTTCATATTTGAGATTCTTCGAAGTTTCACTTTTTTTTCATTTAACCTTATAGTGGCGACTGTTTGCCTTGATGGCAGCTTTGCACACTCTTGGCATTCTCTCAATCAGCTTCATGAGGTAGTAACCTGGAATGAATTTCAAATAACAGGTGTGCCTTGTTAAAAGTTCATTTGTGGAATTTGTTTCCTTCTTAATGCGTTTGAGACAATCAGTTGTGTTGTGACAAGTTAGGGGTGATATACAGAAGAAAGCCCTATTTGGTAAAAGACCAAGTCCATATTATGGCAAGAACAGCTCAAATAAGCAAAGAGAAACTGTCACGTTTCTGACCTGGTTTACCTTGTTTTCTATTTATTTAGTTGGTCAGGGCGTGAGTTGGGTGGGCAGTCTATGTGTGATTTTCTATGTTGGGATTTTGGGTTCGGCCTGGTATGATTCTCAATCAGAGGCAGCTGTCAATCGTTGTCCCTGATTGAGAATCATACTTAGGCAGCCTGGGTTTCACGTGTGTTTTGTGGGTGTTTGTCTACCGTGTTAGTGTTTTCACCACACGGTACTGTTTCGGTTTTCTGCACTTCGTTTATTGTTTTGTAATTCAGTTTTCAGTTTCGGTTTTAATAAATCATCATGAGCACGAACCACTCTGCATATTGGTCCGATCCTTCTCGCCTCTCCTCGTCCGATGAGGAGGACGAAATAGACAATCGTTACAGAAACGACAGTCCAAGGTCAGTCAATGTGGATAATTTAAGCTTTGAAAGATTCTTCAAGTGCAGTCGCAAAAACCATAAAGCGCTACATGAAACTGGCTCTCATGAGGACCAACAGTTACCTCTGCTGCAGAGGACAAGTTCATTAAAGTTACCAGCCTCAGAAATTGCAGCCCAAATAAATGCTTCACAGAGTTCAAGTAACAAACGCATCTCAACATCAACTGTTCAGACGAGACTGCATGAATTGCTGCAAAGAAACCACTAGTAAAGGACACTAATAAGAAAAAATGACTTGCTTGGGCCAAGAAACACGAGCAATGTACATTAGACCTGTTCTTTGGTCTGATTAGTCCAATTTTGAGATGTTTGGTTCCAACCACTGTGTCTTTGTGAGATACAGAGTAGGTGAACGGATGATCTCCGCATGTGTGGTTCCCACCGTGAAGCATGGAGGAGGAGGTGTGATGGTGTGGGGGTGCTTTGCTGGAGACACTAAGTGATTTATTTAGAATTCAAGGCACACTTAACCAGCATGGCTACCACAGCATTCTGCAGTGATAAGCCATCCCATCTAGTTTGCACTTACTGAGACTATCATTTGTTTTTCAACAGGACAATGACCCAACACACCTCCAGGCTGTGTAAAGGCTATTTGACCAAGAAGGATAGTGATGGAGTGCTGCATCAGATAACCTGGCCTCCACAATCACCTGACTTCAACCCAATTAAGATGGTTTGGGATGAGTTACATTTACATTACATTTAAGTCATTTAGCAGACGCTCTTATCCAGAGCGACTTACAAATTGGTGCATTCACCTAATGGACCCCAGAGTGAGGGAAAAACAGACAAGTGTTCAGCATGTGTGGGAACGCCTTCAAAACTGTTGGAAACGCATTCCAGGTGAAGCTGGTTGAGAGAATGCCAGGAGTGTGCAAAGCTGTCATCAAGGCAAACTGTGGCTACTTTGAAGAATCTATAATCTAAAATATATTTTGATTTGTTTAACACTTTTTCGGTTACTACCTGATTCCATGTGTTATTTCATAGTTTTGATGTCTTTAGTATTATTCTACAATGTAGAAAATAGTAAAAATAAAGAAAAACCCTTGAATGAGTAGGTGTGTCCAAACTTTTGACTGGTACTTTATATCAGATCTGGGCTGTGTGGAGAGCCATTGTCCCCCTTATCCCTCCATCCTGCAGGTACACTAATGACCCTGCACACCCTGGGAAGGAGAGATGGAGTCACCGAGCGAACACACACACACACACACACACACGATCTTAGACTTGAATTGGATGACTGGAATTCACTTACTCAACACACACAGTGAAGCTGTGGAGTGTGTGTGTATATGTTGTGGGTTTTGAGAGGATCAGAGAGAAGTTGTCATAGGGAATGTGTCCTCCCTGGACTGTGTGTATCAGGTCACAGCTGCTAAAACAGGCTGCAAACAGAATTTGCCTGTTTGTTTATGAGAGGTCTAAAAGACCTCAAGTCAAATAAACCTCTGCTAACTCCAACCTCCTAGCATCTCAATGACCTATAGCTTTGGTCAGCATATTCTATCCCCAGTTAGTCCACTATAAATCAGTGTGTGTCATTTCTGCCAGGCCTCTCATGTGTTGCACAAGCCTTCTGTTCTCCCCATGGCCCTCTTCGGCCTTCCTCGGCCCTCCTTTCCCCAATCTGGACAACTTCGTTCCTGCCTGTTGTTTGACCCCCTGTTCAGAGAGAGGCTCCAGTCTCATTACACTCATTAGTGTTGTGTGTCTGGCTCCTAGACTACAGGTCCCCTGGGGAGGAAGGGGTTGGAGTGTGTGTGTGTGTGTGTGTGTGTGTGTGTGTGTGTGTGTGTGTGTGTGTGTGTGTGTGTGTGTGTGTGTGTGTGTGTGTGTGTGTGTGTGTGTGTGTGTGTGTGTGTGTGTGTGTGTGTGTGTGTGTGTGTGTGGATGCATAAGTGTGTGTGGATGCATGCGTGTGTGTGTGCGCATGCATAAGTGTGTGTGGATGCATGCGTGTGTGTGTGCGCATGCGTGTGTGTGTGTGCGTGCGTGCGCGTGCTTGTTTGTGTGTGTGTGCGTGCATGTATACGTGTGTGTGAACCTCTGGAGCCGGAACACAGCCTGTTTGTCTGTCATCACTGCGCAGATGTCCGGAGGATTACATCACATTAACCGCACCCTGCTCCCCACTACTCCCTTGCTTCCTCGCCTCGGACCCCCTACATGGCCCCCTCTAGAAGCCCCGAAAGTCCTGTTCTGGACAATGAGCCTGGATTTATTACTCACACTGCACTGCTGTCTCTCCCTAACACACACACACACACACACACACACACACACACACACACACACACACACACACACACACACACACACACACACACACAGTGCTCTCACACTGACCCTGTTCCCCATGACTTCATCTGCCTTTGACTCATCTCTATTTGGATTTGGGTCAGGGTCCATGAGACTACGCAGTGCATGATGCATTGGAATGTGTGCTGGTGCTGATTGGTGTGGACCAGAGGAGACACTGCAGAACCCGGAGGTCCCCAGAAAGCTCAGAGGAGGCCTAGCGCTGCTTCACTGAGAGAGAGTGCACCACAAAGGTCAACTTGCTCTGTGGTTTGTTTTGTTGCTTTGTAGTGGGGTGATGTCATCAGCCAAATGAGCAAGATGCTCTTGCATTCATATGTAAGAAGGATATCTAAGGTATAATAATGACTAGGCTGTGTATTTGGCTAGATCTTTAGCTTCCGATCAGTTTTAAGTTTCATGTCCTGCACTATACCTCAATGTTTCCCATAACGCTGATCCCAGTGCAGCTCTGTGTCTCATGTCACAGCAGGCTAAGCGAATGGAGCATATACTGACACACATGGGGCTGATGGTCTAGTAGTGTTCTGGAATCTATTGTTAGAGTGTTCTCGAACAGAGAGTGGGCCAATGGTGACCCTGTACCCCTATTATCTCCCTGACCCTGAGAAACACCTCGCCTTTGACCTCTCATAATGATGGGGTTACATACTTTCCTTCCTTTCTCTTTCGCCTCTCTCTCTTTCCTTCTCTCTACCCTTCTTTTTCTCTCTTCTCCCATCCCCCATCTGCATTCCAACAGAATGCTGTCATCTCTGTAGGATGAATCGCTGGCACTGTTCAGAACATGAATATGCAAAACTGAGGAAATGATATAGTGAAACTCCACAGAAAGAGGATAAAAGTGGGGTTGATGTCCGTCCGCACAGAGAACGAAGAAGGGATGAAATGGACTGGCTACAGATGCGAGACAGAGCGGGTCAGTTAGAAAGAGGGAGAACAAGTGAGAGAGGGGGACAATAACACAGCTTCCCCTGAGGCTTTTTGGATGAGGTCAGGGGTCGTTGCGGTTGAGAGAAATTCATACCCAAGCCCCGTTGCCCCTTCAACCCTGCGGCTGTTAAGTCCCTTACTGCTCCCCATCCATCCCTCTCTCTGTGCGACTGCTCTCTTATGTCTCCCCCAGCCGCAGACCCCCAGGTTTATGGCACTGGAAGTGGAGTGCCACGATGCGGGGACCATGTCTACCCAATGCCAGTAAGGTAGAACAGGGAATCAGGGGCAGGCAGGGGGCTGCTATCCATCCTCATTTTCAAAGACTGCTCCTCATCTGATTACCAAAGATACACTCCTCCAAACTATTCCAATCTGGACTCAGGGGTAGACGTAACAATTTGTACAACTTGCTATGAATTTGCAATATGTATGATATGTTACGAAATCCAATTTGTTGTGACCAACGTTAGCTGGGTGGCTAGGTAGCTAACGCTAACGTTAGCAAGGTGTCTAACATTAAGGTTAGGGTTAAGGTTAATGTTAGGGTTAGGAAGTAGGTTAAAGGGTTAAAGTTAGGGTTAGGGGAAAGGTTAGCAAGCATGCTAAGTAGTTGCAAAGTAGCTAAAAAGTAGTAAGTAGCTGAAAAGTGACTAATTAGCTCAAGTTGTCCATGATGTCATTCGAACATGCAACCTGTGGGTTGCTAAACGTTTGCGTTATAGGCCTACCCATCCACCCCAACCAACCTTCCACCCACCTTCCTACCCTCTGTTTTTTGTCTTAAGTAACCTTCTGTCTTATGTAGCCAATCAAATTTATTTATAAAGTCCTTTTTATATCAGCCAATGGTTTTACATAACCATACCAGACGTAACATGTCATACTAATTTGAGTGTCCCGGATTTTCTTTTACTATGTTACGTCTAGTCTATGAGACCAGCTTAAGTATTCCAGCTAGGTCGTTTAACATTGATGTGGGAATTGGATGTCTATCCATGTCCTGAAGACATTGGGAAATGCCTTCAAAACCAGCCACTAGGGGGTCAACAGTGAGCACTATTAACATCAAGTAGGCTTGGGTGTTGTGGATGGGTGTAATCGTATGACTCTGGATCAGAAGGTTGTGTGTTAGATTTTTATTTTTGGTTTTAACCCTATCCCAAACCTTAACCATTACCATAACCTTTCAGAATGAGTGCCTAAACTTAACCCTTAACTTCTAAATTTGACATTTGGAAAAACAGAACAATACAGAGCAACAGGACCAACAAAAACAAATTGAAATTTGACGTTTGGAGAACGTGGATGAACGTCTAATTCTGCAGTGAGACTGTGAGAGCTTGTTGGACTATTCGGTCCTCGAATAATGCCATATCAACAGCAGGTTTTTTGAGAATCTGCCTCACACAGGAGCCTTGGATTATGTATAGATATGCAGATGTTATGCTTAAAGACATTTAGGCCTACATGTGCACGCAGTGCCATGGAACGAGAGAGGTGGTTTATGATATCATGCTTCCTACCTGATCCTATTTAGAAATATTATTGTTGGTTTAAAAAAAAACATATTGAATGTTTTTCATTAAATTTCATTAAAAACCAAAATTAGTAGAATGATTTACCATCCACAGGTTCATGGTGAGAACGTACATGGCTCGAATGCAATGTCCTTGATGCTTATAAAACATTACATTTGCGAACAGCATAATGGTGAGTGGACATTCCCCCTTTCCCTTGATGTTGGATCTTCATCCAGCTCCTGTGAAAAGTTGAGATGTGCCTAAAACCCTCCATAGTTGCCTTGTCTGTATTATACGCCCACGGGGAGCAATTATGGTGCCTGTAACTGTATTTAGACCTAGCCTATTTTTAAAACAAGTTGTCATTTCGTTTTTGTTAGAATTTCATTTCATGCCTTATCAATAGCCTAGGGATTTGAATCTTGCTCATTGACTACATTTGGCATGTCCATGTCCAGACTGCAATTTACAGTAGGCCTAGCCGCTATGTCGGTGTGAATGCTGTAACCTAGGTTTAACAATGTATTTTCATATTGAAGCAATGAAACTAGAACAATGTGGACTGCAAACATGTTCAACGTATAGAGCAAATATGGGTCAGGCTATTTAACCAACTAGGCTATAAGGGACTAACATTGGAATTGGAGTTGATGAAAACACAACACATAAAAGACCGTAAATACACAACTTGAAGCAACCACATATTTAGCCATGGAGCACGTTCTGATTGGCCAGTGAGGGGCCAAGCCTCGACACACCCACAGCTTGTTTATTCATCAAAGCAACCTTTCTCACCACCACCAGCTACTGTGCCCATAATTCAGGTTGTGAAAATAGCTCAAATATTTCAGACACTCCCCAGAAAGTGTAGCGCTACCGCCAGCAGTGAGATTTACCATTGTGTTAAGGTTTGCTAAAATAGAGCCCTAAGTCGGATTTAGTTCAGTTGGAGTTAGCTGATTGGTTAGGGATTCAGTGTAGTTTCTGTAAATCTCTCATAGGTTGAGTAGTAGACTAGGAGCTTATTGATGGATGCACAAAGATCATGCCCGAAAACATGCTAACCTCTCACCATTACCAATAACAGGGGAGGTTAGCATTTTTGGGGGGTTATGATATTTATGCCTCTGTAACTTTCTCACTCATTATTAGTCACAAGTCATTTGTGATTATCTATCATCATATTAGCATCCACATTAATGTAGAAGTGTTCAGAAGCATATTCCAAAATGAAACAATGCATAATTTACCATTCATTTCTATTGGGGACAACGTAATCCGAAACACAAGCAAAGCAAACTGCAAATGCTTCCAAAAAGTGTGTAGAGTCACTGTCACGACTCCTACCGAAGGTGGCTCCTCTTCCTGTTCGGGTGGCGCTCGGAGGTCGTCGTCACCGGCCTACTAGCTGCCACCGATCCTTTTTCCCTTTCTGTTGTTTTTGTCTGATTAGTAACACCTGTTTCTTGTTTGGGTTATAGTTGGGCTATTTAAGCCGGTAGGCCCGCCTGCTCTTTGTGCGGGCTTATTGATTTTCCACTGTGTTGTTGTGTTATTATTGGTAGTGCGTGTTGTTTTGGGGTTTTCCCTCCGGACTGGTTTGGTCCTGGTTTTGGGCATTTGTGTATGTGCGCCCAGTATCTTGGCGAGTACTATTTTTCCTGTGCGTAATAAAGCGCTATTTCTGTACCTCTTGCCTCCTGCGCCTGACTCTGCACCCACTATGCCCAGTGCGTTACAGTCACAAGCTTAATGTAGTTGTGAGGTGCTAGGAATATGGGACCAAATACTAAACTTTTGACTAAATGTAACACACTATAAGTGAATTTCTCCAAATACTTGGAGAACACCTTCAAATGGGGGGACTACAGATCCTTCAGAGGGTACTCATCCCCCTTGACAAATTCCATGTTTTGTTATGTTACAGCCTGAATTCAAAACGGATTACATTTATTTTTTCTCACCCATCTACACACAAAACCCCGTAATGACAAAGATTATGCCCTTTCTAAATATTTGCCCTTTCTATTGAAAATGAAATACAGAAATATAGAATTTACATGCATACAGTTGAAGTCGGAAGTTTACATACACTTAGGTTGGAGTCATTAAAACTAGTTTTTCAACCACTCCACAAATTTCTTGTTAATTAACAAACTATAGTTTTGGCAAGTCGGTTAGGACATCTACTTTGTGCATGACACAAGTCATTTTTCCAACAATTGTTTACAAACAGATTATTTCACTTATAATTCACTGTGTCACAATTCCAGTGGGTCAAAAGTTTACATATACTAAGTTGACTGTGCCTTTAAACAGCTTGGAAAATTCCAGAAAATGACGTCATGGCTTTAGGCTAATTGACATAATTTGAGTCAATTGGAGGTGTACCTGTGGATGTATTTCAAGGCCTACCTTCAAACTCAGTGCCTCTTTGCTTGACATCATGGGAAAGTCAAAAGAAATCAGCCAAGACCACAAGTCTGGTTCATCCTTGGGAGCAATTTCCAAACGCCTGAAGGTACCACGTTCATCTGTACAAACAATAGTTTGCAAGTATAAACACCATGGGACTACGCTGCCGTCATACCGCTCAGGAAGGCGATGCGTTCTGTCTTCTAGAGATGAACGTACTTTGGTGGGAAAAGTGGAAATCAATCCCAGAACAACAGCAAAGGATCTTGTGAAGATGCTGGAGGAAACAGGTACAAAAGTATTTATATCCACAGTAAAACGAGTCCTATATCGACATAACCTGAAAGGCCGCTCAGCAAGGAAGAAGCCACTCCTCCTAAACCACCATAAAAAAGCCAGACTACGGTTTGCAACTGCACATGGAGACACAGATTGTACTTTTTGGAGAAATGTCCTCTGGTCTGATGAAAGAAAAATAGAACTGTTTGGCCACCATTGTTATGTTTGAAGGAAAAAGGGGGAGGCTTGCAAGCCTCATCCCAACCGTGAAGCACGGGGGTGGCAGCATCATGTTGTGGGGGTGCTTTGCTGCAGGTGGGACTGGTGCACTTCCCAAAATAGATGGCAACATGAGGCAGGAAAATTATGTGGATGTATTGAAGCAACATCTCAAAACATCAATCAGGAAGGTAAAGCTAGGTCGCAAATGGGTCTTCCAAATGGACAAAGACCCCAAGCATACTTCCAAAGTTGTGGCAAAATGGCTTAAGGACAACAAAGTCAAATTATTGGAGTGGCCATCACAAAGCCCTGACCTCAATCCCATAGAGCATTTGTGGGCAGAACTGAAAAAGCATGTGCGAGCAAGGAGGCCTACAAACCTGACTCGGTTAGTCCCTGGTCTTGTCCCTGGTCTTGTGGTTGAATCTGTGTTTGAAATCCATTGCCCATTGGAGGGACCTTACAGATAATTGTATGTGTGGGGTACAGAGATAAGCGTTTAGCAACAAAACATTATTATTTGTCTCTGAAATGAAACCATCAAGTGACAGATTTCAAACAAATACATGTCTGTCATTGAACAACCCAATGCCATGATTAGGTGGTGAAAAAACACACTAATCTCTTTCATGAGTTCTTTAAACAAGTAAAGCTACTTTACCAACATTTCTGAAAATGTCCATACAGAGTTTTGGAATTAAACTCTTCACTTGTTGTAGCATGGTGTATCAAAAGAGTATCATGAAATGCATTTACCAGTCTGCTTGGTTAGCTAGCTAGCTGCTTGGTTAGCTAGCTAGCTGCTTGGTTAGCTAGCTAGCTGCTTGGTTAGCTAGCTAGCTGCTTGGCTAAACACAGAATGTCAGCACACTGTTCGCTTATTGGCAAAAACAGATCCGTCTCGTTGCAAGTCTTTAGCTAAGATTTGGCATGTCGAATACTGGAAACTCCAGCAGCCGATATATTCTTTCAGATGACTAAAACTTTGTTCTAAAACTTCATGAAACCATCTCGTTTCACTACTAGTGTAGTGCTCTTACTGGTAGGTGACCCAGCCTTCGCAGCTGCTGCCTGCCCTATCTCTTGTCATCGACATTGGAAGTAGTGGGTTGGGCGTGTGTTCTAGCAGCCACCTGGCTACGTAAATACATCTAGCCTTTATTACAGTAATGGGAGGCAAGCAAGGGCACGGAGGGATAGGCTGAGGCATGGAGAGGGCAGGGGGGCAGGCTATGGCATGGAGGGCCAGGCTGAGGAATGGTGACACTGCTGCAGGGTCGTATGCCTGGTATTAACATGAGTCTAATCACTCCACTGATGTGCAGCACTTCCGGCTATATATACACATGCCCGGGTATTTTGGGAGAAGCTGGGGGGGGGGGGGCAAATCCCATTCAAGTCATGGGACCGATAATAGCATTTTCCATGCATCATTTTGAAATCATCTAGAAGTGACTTTGTTGAGCTTCACAATCAATTTTAGATACTTCGAATGATTTGGACATGATGCGCGAAAATTTGTAATATCGATCTGATGACTTTAATGGAATTTGTGCCACAAATGCTAAAAGTTTAGAATTTGGAAACAGTGCCAGGGAAACTAAACCAACGCATGGATTGCTATCATACCTTTTCCATGGACTGTTTACAGGGTAAGGAAACCAATATGTAATTTAGGGAGAACTGTCCATTTAATGCTAACAATTTTTCCAGTCACCAGTAATACCTGTCCTGCCGACTACGCCAATAATATCCGTTCATCCCAGTCTACTGTTTTCACATAGACCTACACAGAGCAAGGTTATTGGGACAGGACTACTGGGTTATATGAGACCAATTGGCCAGATAGAGCCCTCCAACATGCAGGAGGAATGCTCGCCAACACAAATAGAACAGGGCAGTTGGCAAAGCACGTCCCTCTGCCCCCCTGTTATTCAAAGAGAAAAGAAGATGATGGAAATTACAAAGAAAGTGAGAGAGAGCAATAGAGGTTGTAAAGAGACAGAGAGAGTATTATTTACTTCCTTGCTCCCTTTATTGTTAGCTCTGTTTATTATGGTTCAGGGTAACTTTGGATATATAATTCAACATGACCACGAGGAGGGTAATAGAGATGCAAAGGGAGGTCAGGAAAGGGGTGTGGGGGAGGTATCTGTTTCTACACACAAACACACCTGTGTCCAGATTAATCCCCATGTCGCCTCTCTCCTTCCAACACCAACTCTGACCCTCTCTCTTATTAGGACGCAGGGCAGCCCAGGGGTCACGGGTTAGAGGTAAGGGCAGCTCCACAGACTGGATTATGGGCGTACTGCCACCTGGAGAAAATCGGGGTCTCTTTCTGGAAGATTGGCCGTGACAGTCGCAATTACAGGGACAAAATTAACAGCCCACGGAGAACAGCAAGGGCTTGTGGGTAACTCGGGGGACACACGGCCCCTTCAGTGTCCGAGGAAAGGCCCACAACTCACTCTGCCACCGGTGCGTCGTACACCATGTGTGCGTGATTAACGGTGGATGCTGGGACAGGGTAGAGGGAGGAGGTGGGGGATACAGGGGTAAAGGGTGAGTAGGGGTGAAAGGACAGCTTTGTTTTTGTACTCTCATTTTTGGGTTAGACTTCTTGTTTGTTAGTTCAGACCCTGTGGATGTGTTTATGTGCGAGGGGAGCCTGAGGTGGAAAATGTGGATTAATTATTTTTCTCAAAATGATGGAGCGGTCGAAGTGTGGAACCATGCTGTGGATAATAAGACAGAGAGGTTACCACAGAGACCATCCACTCAGCTGTCTCCAATGGAACCTCAGTGTTATCGTTTAGGACTGACCACTGTGTGTGTGTGTGTGTGTGCGCGTGTGTGTGTGTGTGTGTGTGTGTGTGTGTGTGTGTGTGTGTGTGTGTGTGTGTGTGTGTGTGTGTGTGTGTGTGTGTGTGTGTGTGTGTGTGTGTGTGTGTGTGTGTGTGTGCATGTGTGTGTGTGGCTGAGGGGTTCTTTGGAGAGTCCATATGAGTGTGTGTGTTTTTGTTTATATTAGGGGAGGCGAGGGTCTAGGTGGGGAGCGACTCAGTCAAGTGGTCAGGAAATAAGACCATCCACATCCCAGTAGGGGGTTTGATGGTTGGTTATTGGTCATTCTTCCACATGCCAGTCTCCCCCTGCCTCAGCCATGCACCCTGTCATTACAGTGACAGTCAAGTCCTGTTTAACCCCAATCACCCGTGGTAATAACCGTTTAAACAACCCACACCGCCTGTAATATTTCACTGCTGTTTTGATGATTATGTCACTCCACTTTTAAACCACGGAAAAAAAGACTCACAGCCCACATGCTGAAATCACTATGTGAACTTTGTTCGGAGACGATGGGTATTTATATTGACCACAGTGGTGAAAAAAAGTGTTTGAGACATATTGGGGTGAGTATTTTCCTTGTGTGCTATATTATTAAAGTTTTGCTGCAGTGATAAAGAGACAGGGGCTGTTAAAGTGAGTTGCATAGATACAAACAGTACATTAAATGCATCAACAAACGGACCAGTGAATGCTCATGTTTACACGGAGTATACCAAACATTAATCAAATCAAATCAAATTGTATTTGTCACATGTGCTGAATACAACAGGTAGACCTTACAGGGAAATGCTTACTTACAAGCTCTTTAACCAACAATGCAGTTTTGAGAAAATACCTAAAAAAGTAAGAGATAAAAGTAACAAATAATTAAAGAGCAGCAGTAAAATAACAATAGCGAGGCTATATACTGTACAGGGGGTACCTGTACAGAGGCAATGTGCCGTGGCACCAGTGACAAGGTGATTGAGGTAATATGAACATGCAGTTATTCAAGTGAATATGCATAGACAATAACAGAGAGTAGCAGCAGCGTAGAATGAGGGGGAGGGCAGTGCAAATAGTCTGGGTAGCCATTTGATTCGATGTTCAGGAGCCTTACGGCTTGGGGGTAGAAGCTGCTTAGAAGTCTCTTGGACCTAGACTTGGCGCTCCAGTACCGCTTGCCGTGAGGTAGCAGAGAGAACAGTCGATGACCGCTGTTGCGCCTTCTTCACCACACTGTCTGTGTGAGTGGACCATTTCAGTTTGTCTGTGATGTGTACGCCGAGGAACTTAAAACTTTCCACCTTCTCCACTGCTGTCCTGTCGATGTGGATAGGGGGTGCTCCCTCTGCTGTTTCCTGAAGTCCACAATCATCTCCTTTGTTTTGTTGACATTGAGTGAGAGGTTGTTTTCCTGACACCACACTCCGAGTGCCCTCAAATCTTCGATGTGGGCTGTCTGGTTGTTGTTGGTAATCAAGCCCACTACTATTGTGTCGTCTGCAAACTTGATGATTGAGTTGGAGGCATGCATGGCCACGCAGTCATGGGTGAACAGGGAGTACAGGAGGGGGCTGATCACACACCCTTGTGGGGCCCCAGTGCTGAGAGTCAGCAAAGTGGAAATGTTGTTTCCTACCTTCACCACCACTACCTTCGTCCGTCAGAAAGTCCAGGACCCAATTGCACAGGGCGGGGTTGAGGCCCAGGGCCTCCAGCTTGATGATGAGCTTGGAGGGTACTATGGTGTTGAATGTTGAGCTGTAGTCAATGAACAACAGTCTTACATAGGTATTCCTTTTGTCCAGATTGGATAGGGCAGTGTGCAGTGTGATGGCGATTGCATCGTCTGTGGACCGGTTGGGACGGTATGCAAACTGAAGTGGGTCTAGGGTGGCCAGTAAGGTGGAGATGATATGATCCTTGACTAGTCTTTCGAAGCACTTCATGATGACGGAAGTGAGTGCTACGGGGCGGTAGTCATTTAGTTCAGTTATCTTTTACTTCTTGGGTACAGGAACAATAGTAGTCATCTTGAAGCATGTGGGGACAACAGACTGGGATACGGAGTGATTGAATATGTCCGTAAACACACCAGCCAGCTGGTCTGCTCATGTTTTGAGGATGCAGTCCTTGTTAGCGGGCCACGACGGTGGCACTGTAAAATCCTCAAAGCTGGCGAAGAAGGTGTTTATTTTGTCTGGAAGCATGACGTCGGTGTCCGTGACGTGGCTAGATTTATTTTTGTAGTCTGTGATTTCCTGTAGACCCTGCCACATACGTCTCGTGTCTGAGCCATTGAATTGCGACTCCACTTTGTCCCTGTACTAGCATTTTGCTTGTTTGATTGCCTTGCGGAGGGAATAGCTAAGCTGTTTATATTCAGACATATTCGCAGACCTCTTTCCATGGTTAAATGCGGTGGATCGCGCTTTCAGTTTTGCACGAATGCCGCCATCTATCCACAGTTTCTGCTTAGGGCAGGTTTTAACTTCTTGAGAATACAGGGGGTGCTATTTCGCATTAGCATAATTGCCTCTACAGACTAAACTGCCTCTTATTCAATTATTGCTGTTACTATATGCATATAACCATATAGCATTGGATAGAAAACAAGCTATGGTTTCTAAAACCGTTCCAATTGAGTCTCTGAGTCAAACACAGGTCATTTCACAGCACTTTCCCTGAGCCTGAAAAAGATTGCAAGATGTGTATGCTCGCTTCAAAGCTCTGCCTATATATGGTCACGCCACCTATGACCCGAATGACACTTCCTACTTCTTCCTATGGGTGTTTGGAAGACGTCAGAGGAGAAATTTTTTGTTTATCTTGTACTGACGTGAAATAAGACTTATTTCTTTAGCGTGACCGACAACTTCCGGTTTCTGAGATGCGCGTTTTCAGAGGTGGCATTGTCTTTTGTTATGCTGACGTTACGGATGAAAACTAGCTCCGTGTCGAAGTTTGTTTGCTACATGTGACCATATCACCGTAATGTATGTTTTTTCAATATAGTTTAATCAGATTATTAGAATTTTTTCGGGAGTTTTGCCGTGTTCCGTTCTTTGAGTTTTTTAACTTTGGGAATTGACCGTGCCAGTCGACCAGTACCAGGCTAAATGAAGAGGGGAGGTTGCCATTGTGAATGGATTGAACGACTCATCAGGACTAAGGACACCTTGATCAACATTCTGATGAAAGACCAGCAATAGTAAGACCCAATTTACGATGTTATTTCATATATCTGTCGTGCATGTGAACTGGTCGGGCGCGTCCAGCCGGTTCTGGCTGGCCTGGTTATGCTAATTAGCGATACATTTTGTTTTCGCTATAAAACATTTAAAAAATCTGAAATATTGTTTGGATTCACCAGATGTTGGGCTTTCAATGTCTGTACGCTGTGTATTTTTTCTGAAATGTTTTAAGACAAGTAATTAGTTATATAACGTTGGTCTCTGTAATTGTTCTAGCTGCATCAGCACTATATCAGATTGCAGCTGCAATGTAGAACTGTGATTTATACCTGAAAAATGCACATTTAAAAAAAAAAAACTATGCTATACCATAAATATGTTATCAGACTGTCATCTTATAAATTTGTTTGTTGGTTTGTGGCTATCAATATCTTAGTTTAGCCGAATTGGTGATAGCACCTGATGGAGTAAGAAACTGTTGGAGTAAGAAAATGGTGTCTTTTGCTAACGTGTTTAGCTAATAGATTTACATATTTTGTCTTCCCTGTAAAACATTTAAAAAATCTGAAATGGTGGTTTTATTCACAAGATCTGTGTCTTTCATTGGGTGTCTTGGACTTGTGATTTAATGATATTTAGATGCTACTATTTAATTGTGACGCTATGCTAGCGATGCTAATCAGTGTGTGGGGGGGGGGGGGGGTGCTCCCGGATCCGGGTTAGGTACTCTGTAGAGGTTAATAGTCACAGTGGGTAAATCTCCAATGCATCTCCAATGCACTTCTTTATAAACGCACTCACCGAATCAGCTTATAGGTCGATGTTGTTCTCTGAGGCTGACTGGAAACATATTCCAGTCCTGTGTGATCAAAACAATCTTGAAGCGTGGCTTCTGATTGGTCTGAACAGCGTTGAATGGTTCTTGTCACTGGTACATCCTGTTTGAGTTTTTGCCTATAAGATGGAAGGAGCGAGATGGAGTCGTAGTTGGATTTGCCGAAAGGGGGGTGGGGGAGGGCTTTGTATGCATCGCGGAAGTTAGAACAGCTGTGGTCGAAGGTGTTGCGAATTCACGTAGCGCAATCAATATGCTGGAATAATTTAGGTAGATTTACCTAAAAATTTAGGTAGACTTAAAATCCCCAGCTTCAACAAATGCAGCCTCAGGATGTATGGTTTCCAGTTTGCATATAGTCCAGTGAAGTTCCTTGATGGCCGTCTTGGTGTCTGCTTGAGGGGGATTGTACACAGCTGTGACTACAACTAATGAGAATTCTCTTGTTATGTAAAATGGCCGGCACTTGATTGTAAGGATGTCACGACTTCCGCCGAAGTCGGTCCCTCTCCTTGTTCGGGCGGTGTTCGGCGGTCGACGTCACCGGCTTTCTAGCCACCGCCGATCCTTTTTTCATTTTCCATTTGTTCTGTCTTTGTCTTATCACACCTGGCTTCACTTCATCATTGACTTGTTTATTATTTAACCACCTGTTCTACATGTTGTATTTGTGAGTGATTGTTTGTTGTAATGTGGTCCGTTTTTGTGTGGCCGTGTATATTACGTGTTATGTTTGAATTTTTGAGTAAAGTATTTTATTACTCATATCTGCTGTCCTGTGCCTGACTCATCTCACCAGCTACACACAGACGCCTTTACAGAATCACTCACCCCATAAGAATGGAGTCAGCAGGAGCAGACGCCCTCCCAGTTGCAGTGGAGGAGTGCATTCAGAAGTATGCAAATGATGGATCGTTGGGAGAGAGGAGGAGGTTATCCAGCGACACCACCAGCTCCACTACAACAGGTCCCACTGTCCACCCCTCTTCCACCTGGTCCCAGCGGGATTCGACTCGCGCTCCCAAGGGAGTATGATGGGACGACTGCAGGATGCCAGAGGTTTCTACTACAGCTGGACCTCTACCTGGCGACCGTCCACCCGGCTCCTTTGGGTGTGAGAGTGTGTCCGCCTTCGTCTCCTGCCTCTCAGGCAAAGCCCTGGAGTAGGCCAACGCCGTATGGAGTGAGGGAGACTCGGCGTTGGACCATTACGCAGAGTTCACCCGCCGCTTTCGGGCAGTATTCGACCATCCGCCTGAAGGTCGAGCGGAGGGTGAACGTCTGTTCCACCTGAGGCAGGGGACGAGGAGCGCGCAGGATTTTGCCTTGGACTTCCGGACCCTGTCCGCCAGCGCAGGATGGAACGTCAGGGACCTGATCAATCACTACAGATGCAGTCTGCGCGAGGATGTCCGTCCGGAATTGGCCTGCCGAGACACCACCCTCACATTGGATCAGCTGGTGGACATGTCCATCCGGCTGGACAACCTGCTGACTGCCCATGGATGTGCGGATCAGGACCTGTCAGTTCCATCCCCCAGCATCTCCGCTCCGACGCCCATGGAGCTGGGAGGTGCTGCACTTATGGCGACAGGAGGGGCCATTCCCTGCACCATCTGTGGCCACTGCTGGTCGGTGCTGGGGGGGTTCCTCAGGGAGTCAAGGCAGCAGGCAGGGCACTATCGTGTCACCCCAGGTGAGACGGCACCAGGCTCACCCAGAGCCTCCTGTTGCTCACATGTATGTGTTTATTTCATTTCCTGAGTTTTCCCCGCATTCCAATCATAAGGCGCTAGTAGATTCAGGCGCAGCTAAGAATTTTATTGACCGTTCATTTGCTCTTAGTTTAGGGATTCCCTTTGTTCCTGTGGATATGCCCTTCCCTGTGCACGCCCTAGATAGTCGACCATTAGGGTCAGGGCTGATTAGGGAGGCCACCACTCCACTTGACATGGTTGTGCAGGAGGGTCATAAGGAGAGAATCAGTCTCTTCCTTATTGATTCTCCAGCGTTTCCTGTGGTGCTGGGCTTACCCTGGTTGGCCCGTCATGACCCCACAATTTCGTGGCAAAGTGGGGGTTTGTGGGGGGGTTTCCATCGGTGCGACTATGGTGGAATGTCCAGAACAGGTCTCCACCGTGCGCATCCCCTCAGAATATTCTGTAAGAAGAGGGCGACTAAATTACCACCTCTTCGACGGGAGGATTGTGCGATAAATCTCCTGGTAGACGCAGCACTTCCCAGGAGTCATGTGTATCCTCTGTCAGAGGAGGAGGCGGTGGCTATGGAAACATATGTCTCCGAATCCCTGGGGCAGGGATACATTCGGCCCTCCACTTCACCTGCCTCCTCTAGTTTCTTTTTTGTGAAGAAGAAGGACGGGGGTCTGCGCTCGTGTATTGACTATCTAGGGATCAATCAGATCACTGTGAGGTACAGCTACCCGCTGCCTCTCATCGCCAGTGTGATCGAGTCAATGCACGGGGCGTGCTTCTTCACAAAATTGGATCTCAGGAGCGCTTACAACCTGGTGCGTATCCGGGAAGGGGACAAGTGGAAGACTGCATTTAGTACCACCTCAGGGCACTATGAGTACCTCGTCATGCCGTACGGGTTGATGAATGCTGCATCAGTTTTCCAGGCCTTTGTTGATTAGATTTTCTGGGACCTGCACGGGCAGAGTGTAGTGGGGTATATCGACGACATTCTGATATACTCCACTACACGCGCCGAGCATGTGTCCCTGGTGCGCAGGGTGCTTGGTCGATTGTTGGAGCATGACCTGTACGTCAAGGCTGAGAAATGTCTGTACTTCCAACAGTCCGTCTCTTTCCTAGGGTACCGCATTTCCACGTCAGGGGTGGAGATGGAGAGTGACCGCATTTCAGCCGTGCGTAATTGGCCGACTCCCACCACAGTAGGAGGAAGTGCAGCGGTTTCTATGGTTTGCCAACTACTACCGGAGGTTTATCCGGGGTTTTGGTCAGGTAGCAGCTCCCATTACCTCAATGCTGAAGGGGGGACCGGTGCGGCTGCAGTGGTCGGCTGAGGCAGACAGGGCTTTTGGTCACCTGAAGGCTCTGTTTACCTCGGCTCCCGTGCTGGCTCATCCGGATCCCTCGTTGGCGTTGATAGTGGAGGTGGATGCGTCCGAGGCTGGGATAGGAGCCGTGCTCTCTCATTGCTCAGGCAAGCCACCAAAGCTCCGCCCCTGTGCTTTCTTTTCGAAGAAGCTCAGCCCGGCGGAGCGAAACTATGATGTGGGGGACCGGGAGCTGTTGGCTGTTGTTAACTTTTTATGGCTGCAGGGGCAGTATTGAGTAGCTCTGATTAAAGGTGCCCATTTCAAACGGCCTCGTGCTCAATTCTTGCTCGTACAATATGCATATTATTATTACTATTGGATAGAAAACACGCTCTAGTTTCTAAAACCGTTTGAATTATATCTGTGAGTCAAACAGAACTAATTTGGCACAAACTTCCTGACCAGGAAGTGGAAAGTCTGAAATCGATGCTCTGTTCTACTTCCTGCCTATACATGGACATGATATGTAAGAGTATACGTGCACTTCATACACCTTCCCCTGGATGTCAAGAGGCTGTGAGAGAAGAATTCCGGTACTCTTGGGAGCGCGAGGTGGACAGTGGGATTGCCTTCTGTTTAGCTGCCGTTATGGACGACTACTATCTCCGGCTCTGATTTGATTTGATACATGTGACCATATCATCGTAAAGTATGTTTTTTCAATATAGTTTAATCAGATTATTGAAATTTTTTCGGGAGTTTTGCCGTGTTCCGTTCTCTGACTTTGTTGACGATGGAGAGATCCGTGCCACTTGGCTAGTGCGCGTGCTAAATGAAGAGGGAAAGTTGCCGTTCTAAATCCAAACAACGACTGTTCTGGACAAAGGACACCTTGTCCAACATTCTGATGGAAGATCAGCAAAAGTAAGAAACATTTTATGATGCTATTTCATATATCTGTCGTAGTCGTCGGCGCCCAAGTGTTTCTGGCTATTGTGCTAAGCTAATATAACACTACATTTTGTTTTCGCTGTAAAACACTTAATAAATCGGAAATATTGGCTGGAATCACAAGATGCCTGTCTTTCATTTGCTGTACACTATGTATTTTTCAGAAATGTTTTATGATGAGTAATTAGGTATTTGACGTTGGTGTCTGTAAGTTTTATGGCTGCTTTCGGTGCAATTTCTGATTGTAGCTGCAATGTAAACTATGATTTATACCTGAAATATGCACATTTTTCTAACAAAACATATGCTATACAATAAATATGTTATCAGACTGTCATCTGATGAAGTTGTTTCTTGGTTAGTGGCTATTTTTATCTTTATTTGGTCGAATTTGTGATAGCTACTGATGGAGTAAAAAACTGGTGGAGTAAAAAAAGTGGTGTCTTTTGCTAACGTGGTTAGCTAATAGATTTACATATTGTGTCTTCCCTGTAAAACATTTTAAAAATCGGACATGTTGGCTGGATTCACAAGATGTGTACCTTTCATATGCTGTATTGGACTTGTTAAGGCCCTGGGGACCCCGATCAGAGACTATGTCCTCAGGTACCCCGTAGTGCCGGAGGACGTGAGTGAACAGGGCCTCCACAGTCTGTAGTGCCGTAGGGAGAAACCTCCGGTTTTCACCCCGAGAGCAACGGGCAGGTGGAGAGAGTAAATCAGGATGTGGGTAGGTTTCTGCGGTCATATTGCCAGGACCGGCCGGGGGAGTGGGCAACGTTCATCCCCTAGGCAGAGATGGCCCAAAACTCACTCCGCCACTCCTCCACTAACCTGTCTCCTTTCCAGTGTGTACTGGGGTATCAGAGCCAGATTGAAGCAAATGGTTCAAGCACTCGGAGGAGACCTGGGACGCCGCCCATGTGCACCTACAACGGGCCGTGAGGCGGCAAAAAGCGAGCGCCGACCGCCACCGCAGCGAGGCCTCGGTGTTCGCACCGGGTCTGGCTCTCGACCCGGAACCTGCCCCGCCGCCTGCCCTGCCGGAAGCTAGATCCGCAGTTTGTGGGGCCATTTAAAGTCCTGAGGAGACTGAACAAGGTATGCTACAGGTTACATCTTCCCTCAGATTATTGCTTTAATCCCTCGTTCCATGTGTCTCTCCTCAGGCCGGTGGTGGCTGGTCCACTCCAAGAAGCTGAGGTGCGGGAGGTTCCTCCGCCCCCTCTGGACATCGAGGGGGCCCCGGCCTGTGTTGTTCGAGCCATTCTGGACTCGAAGCACCGGGCGAGGGGCCTTCAGTACCTCGTGGATTGGGAGGGGTACGGCCCAGAGGAGAGATGCTGGGTGCCGGTGGACCCTTCGTTGCTACGGGATTTCCACCGTCTCCATCTGGATCGCCCTGTGCCTCGTCCTCCGGGTCGTCCCAGAGGTCGGTGTCCAGCCGCACGTCAAGGGGGGGGGGGGGGGGGGGGGGGGGGGGGACTGTCACGACTTCCGCCGAAGTCGGTCCCTCTCCTTGTTCGGGCGGTGTTCGGCGGTTGACGTCACTGGCTTTCTAGCCACCGCCGATCCACTTTTCATTTTCTATTTGTTCTGTCTTTGTCTTATCACACCTGGCTTCACTTAATCAATTACTTGTTTATTATTTAACCGCCTGTTCTACATGTTGTATTTGTGAGTGATTGTTTGTTTGTTGTATTGTGGTCCGTTTTTGTGTGGCTGTGTATATTACGTGTTATGTTTGAATTTTTGAGTGAAGTAATTTTTTACTCATATCTGCTGTCCTGCGCCTGAGTCATCTCACCAGCTACACACAGACATCTTTACAAAGGAATTCAGTCTATGACCTCAGGAGGCTGAAGAAATTTGGCTTGTCATCCAAAACCCTGACAAACTTTAACAGATGCAAAATCTGGAATGGCAACTGGTGGTACCACCCTCAACCACCCTCAACCGCACCACCCTCAACCGCAAGGATCTCCAGAGGGTAGTACGGTCTGCGCAACGTATCACCGGTAGGAAACTGCCTGCCATCCATGACATATACAGCACCCGTTGTCACAGGAAGGCCAAAAAGATCATCAAGGACATCAACCACCTGAGCCACTGCCTGTTCACATCACTACCATCCAGAAGGCGAGGTCAGTACAGGTGCATCAAAGCTGGGACCGAGAGACTGAAAAACAGCTTCTATCTCAGGGCCATCAGACTGCTAAACAGCAATCACTAACAAAGAGAGGCTGCTGTCTACATGGAAACCCAATCACTGGCCACTGTAATAAATGGATCAATAGTCACTTTTTACAATGCACTCTAAATAATGGCACTTTAAAAATGTTTACATATCTTACATTACTCATATCACATGTATATACTTGTAACGCTCTGGGTGTCGGGGGTGTGAAGTCAGGCGCAGGAAACAACAGATAGTTCAATATAGTGCTTTTAATGAGCACACGGGAAACAATGTCCCCACGAAAACACTTGAGTGTAACAAAACAAATGTCCCATACACAGGGGACAAAAACCCAGTCCAAATATACTCTAATGAACGCAACAAACAAATACGTTCGTCTACTCCCGAATCCCAATGAACAACTGAATCAATCCCGCACAAAGAAATGTACGGGCTGGCTGACTAATAAAGCCCAACTAATGATAATCACCTCCACACAGGTGTAACAAATAAACACATAAGGAGGGGGAGGAAAAAGAGTCAGTGGCAGCTGGTAGGCCGGCGACGACGACCGCCGAGCGCCACCCGAACGGAAAGGGGAGTCACCTTCGGTCGGAGTCGTGACAATACTGTATTTGAAACCATTTATTGCACCTTGCCTATGCCGCTCGACCATCGCTCATCCATATACTGTTGAAGTCAGAAGTTTACATACACTTAGGTTGGAGTCATTAAAACTCATTATTCAACAACTCCACAAATTTCTTGTTAACAAACTATAGTTTTGGCAAGTCGGTTACGACATCTACTTTCTACATGACAAGTAATTTTTCCAACAATTTTGTACAGACAGATTATTTCACTTATAATTCACTGTATCACAATTCCAGTGGGTCAGAAGTTTCCTTTAAACAGCTTGGAAAATTCCAGAAAATAATGTCATGGCTTTAGAAGCTTCTGATAGGCTAATTGACATCATTGGAGGTGTACCTGGGGATGTATGTATTTCAAGGCCTACCTTCAAACTCAATGCCTCTTTGCTTGACATCATGGGAAAATCAACAGAAATCAGCCAAGACCAAATTTCCAAATGCCTGAAGGTACCACGTTCATCTGTACAAACAATAGTATGCAAGTACAAACACCATGGGACCACGCAGCTGTCACACCGCTCAGGAAGGAGACGCGTTCTGTCTCCTAGAGATGAACGTACTTTGGTGCGAAAAGTGCAAATCAATCCCAGAACAACAGTGAAGGACTTTGGGAAGATGCTGGAGGAAACAGGTACAAAAGTATCTATATCCACAGTAAAACGAGTCCTATATCGACATAACCTGAAAGGCCGCTCAGCAAGGAAGAAGCCACTGCTCCAAAACCCCCATAAAAAAGCCAGACTACAGTTTGCAACTGCACATGGGGAACAAGATGGTACCTTTTTGGAGAAATACCCTCTGGTCTGATGAAACATAAATAGAACGGTTTGGCCGTAATGACCATTGTTATGTTTGGAGGATAAAGGGGGACGCTTGCAAGCCGAAGAACACCATCCCAACCGTGAAGCACGTGGGTGGCAGCATCATGTTGTGGGGGTGCTTTGCTGCACGAGGGACTGGTGCACTTCACAAAATAGATGGCATCATGAGGTAGGAAAATTATGTTGATATAATGAAGCAACATCTCAAGACATCAGTCCGGAAGTTAAAGCTTGGTCGCAAATGAGTCTTCCAAATGGACAATGACCCCAAGCATACTTCCAAAGGACAACAAAGTCAAGGTATTGGAGTGGCCATCAGAAAGCACTGACCTCAATCCTATATAAAAGTTGTGGGCAGAACTGAATGGGCCAAAATTCACCCAACTTATTGTGGGAAGCTTGTGGAAGGCTACCTGAAATGTTTGACCCAAGTTAAACAATGTATAGGCAATGCTACCAAATACTAACTGAGTGTATGTAAACTTCTGACCCACTGGGAATGTGATGAAAGAAATAAAGGTTCAAATAAATCATTCTCTCTACTATCATTCTGACATTTCACATTCTTAAAATAAAGTGGTGATCCTAACTGACCTTTGACAGGGAATTCTTACTTGGATTAAATGTCAGGGATTGTGAAAAGCTGAGTTAAAAATGTATTTTGCTAAGGTGTATGCAAACTTCCGACTTCAACTGTACATGTACATATTCTCATTCACCCCTTTAGATTTCTGTGTATTAGGTAGTTGTTGGGGAATTGTTTGATTTCTTGTTACTTGTACTGGGCTGTGCGCACTACTCACTATAGTGCCTTGCGGTAGGAGGCCGAGCAGTTGCCATACCAGGCAATGATGCAACCCATCAGGGTGCTCTCGATGGTGCAGCTGTAACACTTTTTGAGGATCTGAAGACCCATGCCAAATCTTTTCAGTCTCCTGAGGGGGAATAGGTTTTGTCATGCCCTCTTCACGACTGTCTTGGTGTGCTTGGACCATGTTAGTTTGTTGGTGATGTGGACGCCAAGGAACTTGAAGCTCTCAACTTGCTCCACTACAGCCCCGTCGATGAGAATGGGGGCGTGCTCGGTCCTCCTTTTCCTGTAGTGCGCGATCATCTCCTTTGTCTTGATCACGTTGAGGGAGAGGTTGTTGTCCTTGCACCAAACGGTCAGGTCTTTGACCTCCTCCCTATAGGCTGTCTCATCATTGTCGGTGATCAGGCCTACCACTGTTGTGTCAATGGCAAACTTAATGATGGTGTTGGAGTCGTGCCTGGCCGTGCAGTCATGAGTGAACAGGGAGTACAGGAGGGGACTGAGCACGCACCCCTGAGGGGCCCCCGTGTTGAGGATGAGTGTGGCGGATGTGTTCTTACCTACCCTCACCACCTGGGGGCGGCCCGTCAGGAAGTCCATTAGGAACACCTTCCTAATATTGAGTTGCACCCCCCTTACAAGGGGTCAAACTCATCCGACAGGGATATTGACTCCAATGCTTCCCACAGTTGTATCAAATTGGCTGGATATCCTTTAGGTGGTGGACCATTCTTAATACACACTGGAAACTGTTGAGCATGAAAAACCCAGCAGCCTTGCAGTTCTTGGCACAAACTGGTGTGCCTGGTACCTATTACCATACCCCGTTCAAAGGCTCTTAAAAACGTTGTCTCTGCATGGCACACACACACAATCAATGTCTCAATTGTGTCAAGGCTTAAAACCAGTGGTGTAAAGTACTTAAGTAAAAATACTTTAAAATACTACTTAAGTAGTTTTTTAGGGTATCTGTACTTTACTTTTCTATTTATATATTTGCCAAATGTTACTTTTACTTCACTACATTCCTAAAGAAAATAATGTACTTTTTACTCCATACATTTTCCCAGACACCCAAAAGTACTCATCACATTTTGATAAGAAAATGGTCCAATTCACACACTTATTAAGATAACATCCCTGGTCATCCCTACTGCCTCTGATCTGGCGGACTCACTAAACACAAATGCTTAATTTGTAAATTATGTGTTGGAATGTGCCCCTGGCTATCCGTCAATAAAAAAAACAAGAAAATTGTGCCGTCTGGTTTGCTTAATATACGGATTTTTAAATGGTTTATGCGTTTACTTTGACTTTTGATTAAGTACATTTTAACAGTTCCATGTACTTCCAATACTTAAGTACATTTAAAACCAAATACTTTTACTCAAGTAGGTTTTTACTTTTACTTTGAGTAATCTTTACTTTTACTCAAGTATGACAATTGAGTACTTTTTCCACCACTGCTGAAAAATCCTTCTATACCCTGTCTCCTCCCCTCCATCTACATTTATTGAAGTGGATTTAACAAGTGATTTCAATAAGGGATCATAGCGTTCACCTGGTTTCACCCGGTCCGTCTATGTCATGGAAAAAGCAGATGTTCTTAACAACAAGCTCTCAGAGTCACACGTCAAAATTAGACGTTTGTCCATGTTTTTCAAAAGTCACATTTCGAAGTTGTTGCAAACGTTACATTTCAAAGTGTTTCAGGTTAAGTTTAGGCATTAAATCCACATGATTAAGGTCAGGGTTAAGATGAGGCATTAACTCAGAAATCTTAAGGTTAGGCATCTACGTCGAATTGTTAAAGGTAAGGGTTAAAGTTTGCGATAGGCTTCAAACAAAAATGACTTGCTGTAGATTCATTTCAACTTGTAACCTTTGGAATCGGAGGCAGATGCATACCCCAATCCATCATCCCCGTCCAAAACACATCAGCAAAACCAAAAACCTACTTGAAGGTAACAGTGCTCACTGATGCCCCTAGTGGCCGGTTCCCACATCTCCCGACGTCCTCAGACATGGATGGACGTCGAATGCTAACTTGTATCACGGGTGTATTTCTTGTATTAAATTGTGCCTGAGATTGCAGATTTTGGAAACAATGTTTGTGTCTGTAGTCTACACACACACACACACCACTGTCTTCAGGAGACAGAGACAAGCCCATGGCCCTCTACCCCTCTACCAGACAGAGTGAGAGCCTCTGGGGGAGTGAAACTGAAACCCTACTCGCTGGCAGTCAGCACATGGAAAGAGTAGGAAGCCAGCCTGGGAATCCGCTATGGGATCGCTTTTATCGGTCTGCCACATCAGAGAGACGACCTTGAGCAGGTCTCAGCTCGTTAGAGAGCCCAGTCAGAGACCTACGGAGAGAAGCCGCCGGAGAGGAGACTGCCGAACCAGGCATGGGCCGAGCAGATCCTTTTATTACCTGCCAGAGCCAGATTACTTCCAAATGGGAGCCTGGCCTGGATGATGGGATGGATAGAGAAGGAGACAGAGAGAGAAAGACAGGTGGTGGAAAGAGAGAGCGGATGGTGAAGAGAGGGATAGAGAAAGAGGGGGAAAGAGAGAGAGAATAGAGAGAGAGAGAGAGAGAGAGAGAGAGAGGGACATGAGGGGGGGGGGGGGGCTGCTGGCCGTTTGGCAACAGTAGGGTTCCCATAGAGAATAATGCTGCCTTCAAAATTTAGACAGTAGAGACTGCATGAGGGCCAAAGGGAACCACTTTATCCCACTGACTAGTTGAATCCTGTACAGTACAGTAGGTAAGAGATCATACAATTCATATGAGGGGTAGTCTGTTGCAATCTGTAACTTATTTGGGGAAACAATGCACAGACCATTGGTAATGATCAAACAAATGTATGGGGTCAATTCTGTTTTCCCAGAAACGACAGATTGTGCCTTTAACAGATGAGTAAGAAATGTGAGGGAGTATTCAACTAATCACAAAGTCTACGAGAAGGATCCAGGGTGTTATGTTCCCCCGCACCCCACACCCAGTCCCAGTCCCCAGACCACAGCCTCAGACCTAGGCAGGATATGGATCACCTCAGAGTGCTGTGTCATCTACCACATTATCCACATCAGCCACAGAGCGCTGCAGACCTCACAGGCCAGCTCAGCCACATGGTTCACTGCCCAGAGCTGGGTAGCCTCACTACTCACACAGTTAAACCACTGACTACACCTATTCTACCACCACTTCGTTAGACCTATCAACAGACTCAAAGAGCACTTCCTCTCCAATAGCAGTTACAAAATCGCAAACACACAGTCACCACAAGCACAAATAGTCGACTCCTGTGTGGTAGCTTTGGGCTGTTTCAGATGTGTGTGTGTGACTAAACCAGGGCTTGCAGATACTACGAGCAAGTAATAAAAAAAATGTGAATAAGGACTGTTTGCATCTATGCAGGATAGAGACATGCACATGCAGGCACAAAACACATACACAAAAACACACACAACCTCATAGAGAGAGAGAGAGAGAGAGAGAGAGAGAGAGAGAGAGAGAGAGAGAGAGAGAGAGAGAGAGAGAGAGAGAGAGAGAGAGAGAGAGAGAGAGAGAGAGAGAGAGAGAGAGAGAGAGAGAGAGAGAGAGAGAGAGAGAGAGAGAGAGAGAAGGCGAGAGATCCCACACATATCCTCTCTCAGAGTCGGTCAGAATTATCTTGGCCTGTTTTTAGGCCCTTTGAAGAGCGCAGGGCAGCTTTCAGAAGCTTTAGTCAGAGAATCCAACGCCCCCCTTTTGAAAGAGCCTGTCTGCCTTTGAGGGCTTCGCTAGAGGTGGAGCGTAGAAAAATAGATAAATCAATTAGCCCTAGTGTGTGATTTATGTGTGAGGTGAGTGAGTGGCCTGCCTCGCCATCTCACATACACCGACACACACACGCACCCACACGCACACCTGTCACTGACACCAGGGGTAATGGAAGCCTGAGCCTGCTGGATTAACCGTGCCACCAGGAACGAGCATCAATCAACCAGCCTCTCCCTCTTTCTCTCTCTCTTTCACAGGCATGGATGCATCGCTTGCACACACACACGCATAGATACATACCCACACATGAACACATTTCTGCATGTGCACAGACACACACAAACACACGCACACAAACAACAGGGTAAGAGAGCACTGGGGGGGTTGAACTCACTGGAATTGTCCGTCATTCTTTTGTCTTTCCCAGTTCAGTCTGATCATTTTTACATTAGTTTCACAACTCTAAAAAGCCTTCAGCGCTTCATAGCTCTCTCCCTCCCTCCTCTCTCCCCTCTCACTCCCTTCACTTCCATCCCTCTCTCTCCCTGAAGCCTGGTCTGTGTAGTGTTTTACAGTGCTGGTCCACTCTGCAGGTGCTCTATATTAGACTTTTTGTTATAGGTGGTCCTTCTATAACACAGGCTCGTTAATCACCCACTTAAACTGTACTCCACTCCTTCACTCCGTTTTCCTCTCCTCTATTCTTCTCCTTTTGCTCTACTCCTGCCATCCCTGGCCCGGGTGTGAATTCTCACTCCTCCAAAACCACAGTACTGTAATTCAACCAGGAGACAGGGGAAAGTGGGTCAATAGAAAATAAATAGAAAGCTTATGGAGACTCCTGAGTGGAGTCCAGCCACAGGCCCTATAGCTGTCAAACCTTTCTGGAGGAGTTGTATTTTTTCATGCGGTGGGGAGAGTTTGTGTTAAATCCTTAAGTTGAGCAGAAGTGCAGCATCACTCTCGTATACTGCAAATCAGATCAGTATGCTGGGAGTTGAGTTTATGTGTGGAAGACCCCAGAAGCGTTATTTTTCTAGCTTTCTCTCTCTCTTTCTCACCCTCACTCTCACACACACACACACACACACACACACACACACACACACACACACACACACACACACACACACACACACACACACACACACACACTCAAACCCACACACCTTCTCTTACACACTTGCAAGCCCCCTTCCTAAAATATCTCTCACACGCTAGGGCTCCACTCTCGCCGCTCTGAGCCTCCCCCCATTGGTGAATTAGCATTTTCCACAGCTCGCTTTTGTCTTAGCTGAGCTGCCCCCTCTCTGCCCGCTGGTATGTGGCCATCATTAATCTACAGCTTGCTCCACAGCCCAAACTGACCCCCCCCCCCAAAAAAAAAAACAGCTCAGCGGCGGCTGGGAAAGGGGCACTTCACAACTCATTAGGAGTCCTCCCCTATCCCCCCTCCTCTACTCCTCGCTAGCGCTAGCTTGCAGGCGGTCACACGTATTAATCGCATGCACTCATTAGCATCTCACTCCCAGTCGGGTCCTGCCATGCAATATCAAGGACAGGCAGGGGAACGGACGCCTCTTTTGTCGACTGCTTTTAGAGATGCAAAATATGATACCTTTTAAGATTCCAGCTCCCCCTCCCTCATTCCCTAACTCTCCTACAGTCTCATCTAGCACTGGGCTGGATTATAAAAAAGCGTCCCACCATCCCCACCCCCTTTTAACAGAATCTGATGCTGATCCAATGTGGTGTCGCGACCTGTGCCAAATCTTTGCCAATGCAGTGCCAGTCTGTGCCTCCCTCCTGCCCGCTTAGACACAGTAAGAATGACTTCTTCCCAGGCTAGCCACAGTCACAAGGCACTCAGCTGAGCCCAACTAGGACTTACATCTGATGCTTGGGCTACAGAACTGGTCTGAGCACATTTCAAAGCAACAGTCATACACAGAGCAGCAATACTTCTCTACACTGTGAATACCTTACAGAGATATGTTGCGGGGCAGAACATGAGAGTTGTTTATGTTGACAAGCATGAATGCACATGCTCACACAGACGTGCATGCGCACGCACACACGGGGCCGTAACCAGGGTTTGAGTTTTAGTGAGGTCCGGATTTTGTTTTGAACGTTTTGAAAGTTGAAGCTCATTTACTGCATTTCTCGTCAATTAAAAACACTTTAAAATGCTATTTGGAGAACTGCAAAAACAACCCCAGCCATTATCACCTTGGTTGCTCTGGGTTCGTTCACCTCAGTCGATCCACAAACACATGGCCTATTAGCGATACAGTTGTAGTGGTATACCCCTGAGAGGGGCGAAATATGATAAATAATTCACACTGACACGTAGCATCAGCGAGGAACCAAAAACCTCGGACATTTTTATAACTGTATAGTTTGCATGAGCATTTCATTTTAATGTATCTTTAATGGGGATGTTCACACTGAAACTTATCTTTTTTTTTAAAGTTTGCAACTCGTTTGATAAGATTAGTACAGATTTTCTCAAGGGACCCCACTTGGGGCCCCAACCCCAAGTTTGGGAACCACTGTACTAACTTCTCTGCTTGCTTGCTTGCTTGCTTCCTCTCTGTCTCCTCTGATCCCTCCTGCATGCATTGCAGCCTGCCTCAGCCACACCACTGAGCGCCACGTTAGCGTCTGTAAAGCAAAGTCATTATGAGAACTTAGTACTGTTGCTTCTGCTGAGGTAGGCTCTGTTTAACATTAGCTTCAGCTTCTTACTTCATCCTTCTAACTAGCTAAGTAATACTAGCCAGAGCCCTTCAACGTTACGCAGCTTGCCACCTGACTGACTGACTGACTGCCATATCTATAAGCGGCTATTTAGTAGTTGTGCACTGTCTAAACAGGGCAGGAGTCACGGGGCGGTTTTAAAATTGTCTTTTGTCCAGCATCTCACAAACACACTGTCAGCAACATCTTAAGTTGCCTACTTGAGCCGACTGCGAGCTGGGGTTGTTTCGTTTCATGTCTCAGGCCCTCGGCCGGAGCAATATTTGGATGTTGACCCATACATTTTTTTTGGTGTACAATATATATCATATATATATATACAGTTGAAGTCGGAAGTTTACAAACACTTAGGTTGGAGTCATTAAAACTCGTTTTTCAATCACTCCACTGTAAGGGGTGCGTACTGGCAGCAGAGAAGTCAGATGCAGGAGAGCAAAAACTGTGTTTCCAAACGGCGCAGTTTAATGAAAAAAAAACACCGGAAAACAGAACAATCAAATAATGGATACATAACCCGCCGCCACCAGGACAGACAAGCACTTACAATAAACAATCACCGACAAGGACATGAGGGGGGAACAGAGGGTTAAATACACAACATGTAATTGATGGGATTGGAACCAGGTGTGATGGAAGACAAAACCAAAGGAAAATGAAAAGAGGATCACGGACAAGGAGAGGGACCAACTTCGGCGGAAGTCGTGACATCCACAAATTTCTTGTTAACAAACTATAGTTTTGGCAAGTCGGTTAAGACATATACCTTGTGCATGACACAAGTAATTTTTCCAGTAATTGTTTACAGACAGATTATTTAACTTATAATTCACTGTATCACAAATCCAGTAGATCAGAAGTTTACATACACTAAGTTGACTGTGCCTTTAAACAGCTTGGACAATTCCAGAAAATGATGTCATGGATTTATAAGCTTCTGATAGGCTAATTGACATCATTTGAGTCAATTGGAGATGTACTGTGGATGTATTTCAAGGCCTACCTTCAAACTCACTGCTCTTTGCTTGACATCATAGGAAAATCAAAAGAAATCAGCTAAGATTTCAGAAAAACAATTGTAGACCTCCACAGGTCTGGTTCATCCTTGGGAGCAATTTCCAAATGCCTGAAGGTACCACGTTCATTTGTACAAAAAATAGTATGCAAGTATAAACACCATGGGACCACGCAGCAGTCATACCGCTCAAACGTCATACCGCTCAGGAAGGAGATGCGTTCTGTCTCTTAGAGATGAACGTACTTTGGTACGAAAAGTGCAAATCAATCCCAGAAAAACAGCAAAGGACCTTGTGAAGATGCTGGAGGAAACAGGTACAAAAGTATCTATATCCACAGTAAAGCGAGTCCTATATCGACATAACCTGAAAGGCCGCTCAACAAGGAAGAAGCCACTGCTCCAAACCTCCATAAAAAAACAGACTACGGTTGCAACTGCACATGTGGACAACGATGGTACCTTTTGTAGAAATGTCCTCTGGTCTGATGAAAAAAAAATAGAACTGTTTGGCCATAATGACCATCGTTATGTTTGGAGGACAAAGGGGGAGGCTTGCAAGCTGAAGAACACTATCTCAACTGTGAAGCACGGGGGTGGCAGCATCATGTTGTGGGGGTGCTTTGCTGCAGGTGGGACTGGTGCACTTCACAAAATAGATGGCATCATGAGGTAGGAAAATTATGTGGATATATTGAAGCAACATCTCAAGACATCAGTCAGGAAGTTAAAGCTTGGTCACAAATGGGTCTTCCAAATGGACAATGACCCTAAGCATACTTCCAAAGTTGTGGCAAAATGGCTTAAGGACAACAAAGTCAAGGTATTGGAGTCCCCATCACAAAGCCCTGACCTCAATCCTATAGAAAATTTGAGGGCAGAACTGAAAAAGCGTGTGTGAGCAAGGAGGCCTACAAACCTGACTCAGTTAATCCCAGCTCTGTTAGGAGGAATGGGCCAAAATTCTCCAAACTGCTTGTGGAAGGCTACCCGAAATGTTTGACCCAAGTTAAACATTTTAAAGCAACGCTACCAAATACTAATTGAGTGTATGTAAACTTCTGACCCCACTGGGAATGTGATGAAAGAAAAAAAACTGAAATAAATCATTCTCTCTACTATCATTCTGAAATTTCACATTCTTAAAATAAAGTGTTGATCCTAACTGACCTAAGACAGGGAATTTTTACTTGAATGTCAGGAATTGTGAAAAACTTAACTTAAATGTATTTGGCTGAGGTGTATGTAAACTTCCGACTTCAACTGTATACAATGTATCAACTTTGCTCACACTGTGCACTGCTCCAATGTATCAAATGTACAAATATAAAACCAGAAGACTGATCAGTGTCTCCATCCCCGCTCACCATCACTGCTAAATTATAAAACACTGATGGAAGAAAAGATGTGCAGGAAGAGCGGAAAGCCGGTGAGTGACTGTACGTTTCAACCAGAAGCGATGCTTCCACTTGACAACTCTTTGCTCCAAAAGATTTGCCGCTTCGTGGGCGTGGGTGTGAACCTATTCAAGTAAGAAAATACATTTTGAAAATGTCAAAAAACTATGTATTATTAGCTAACTGGCTAGCTACAGCAGGTCATTGTGTGTAGGCTAATGAGCTGTTTGTTAGCTAGCTAGCTAGCCAACTTTACATACTATAGACAAGTGAAATATCATCAACAGCGATGGAAGAGGGTGAAAGGATTGTCTACTTCAGCTGTCAGAAAAAGTAGTTAGATAGGGAAGGTTGTGGGATGACATTATGATCATATTCTCCACTTTTAATACCTAGAGAGAACTATGAAAACAGACAGAGAGATAATAGCCAGGGTTGTCTAAATGTAATAAAATTAAGCCTGTTTCCTTGTGATGTCTGTCCTCAGATATGGAGAGCTGTGAAAGCCTGTCTGTAGATGAAGAGGTCCCAGTGAATGTCCCAAGAGACCCTGGCACATCCTTGTATGCCATGGGTTGTATGTGTAGTTAACATACTTGTTAAAAGTTAATTTGTGGAATTTCTTTCCTTCTTAATGTGTTTGAGCTAATCAGTTATGTTGTGAGAAGGTAAGGTTGGTATATAGAAGATAGCCCTATTTGGTAAAATACCAAGTCCATATAATGGCAAGAGCAGCTCAAATAAGCAAAGAGAAATGACAGTCTATTATTACTTTAAGACATGGTCAGTCAATGCGGAACATTTCAAGAACTTTGAAAGGTGCTTCAAGTGCAGTCGCAAAAACCATCAAGAGCTATGATGAAACTGGCTTTCATGAGGACCGCCACAGGAAAGGAAGACCCAGAGGTACCTTTGCTGCAGAGGATAAGTTCATTAGAGATACCAGCCTCAGAAATTTCAGCCCAAATAAATGCTTCAAAGAGTTCAAGTAACAGACACATCTCAACATCAACTGTTCAGAGGAAACTGCGTGAATCAGGCCTTCATGATCGAATTGCTGCAAAGAAACCACTACTAAAGGACACCAATAATAATAAGAAACTTGCTTCGGCCACAAAACACGAGCAATGGACATTAGACCGGTGGAAATCTGTCCAACCGCTGTGCCTTTTAAAAAGTATATATTTTACCTTTATTTAACTAGGCAACTCAGTTAGGAACAAATTCTTATTTTCAATGACAGCCTAGGAACAGTGGGTAAACTGCCTTGTTCAGGGGCAGAACGGCAGATTTTTACCTTGTCAGCTCAGGGATTTGATCTTGCAATCTTCCGGTTACTAGTCCAAACCTCTAACCACTAGGCTACCTGCTGCCCCATGAAAGCTAGTTTGTGAGACGCAGAGTAGGTGAACGGATGATCTCCGCACGTGTGGTTCCCACCGTGAAGCATGGAGGAGGAGGTGTGATGCTGTGGGGGTGTTTTGCTGGTGACACTATCATTTGTTTTATTGATGAATGAATGAATGAAAAGCATTCCAGGTGAAGCTGGTTGAGAGAATGCCAAGAGTTTGCAAAGCTGTCATCAAGGCAGAGAGTGGCTACTATGAAGAATCTAAAATCTAAAATATATTTTGATTTGTTTAACACCTTTTTGGTTACTACATGATTCCATATGTGTTATTTCATAGTTGGTATGTCTTCACTAGTATTCTACTATGTCGAAAATAGTAAAAATAAAGAAAAACCCTTGAATGAGTAGGTGTTCTAAAACATTTGACCGGTACTGTATATGTATATATAGTTATTTTTTTAGTATTGTTTTTTATATTAGAAAAAGTTATAGAGGTGCCCTCACATGTCGTTACTGCCACACACACACACACACACACACACACACACACACACACACACACACACACACACACACACACACACACACACACACACACACACACACACACACACACACACACACACACACACACACACACACACAGTTCTCTCAATACTTTTCATACAGTGAATCAAATAACCCCGCTGAGCCATTAACAATAATAAAATACTATGACATTAATAATATTTCATGATTAAATGTAATAACCTGTCAATGACATGTAGGCTCAATTAAATTTGCTTCATGTTATTTTAAAGTGTAACGTGAGAATTCACCCTGCCATTAAAATCAATTCACACTCCGATAACCCTATTACACACGCATGCGCACGCATGCACACACACACACACACACACACACACACACACACACACAGACACACACACACACACACACACACACACACACACACACACACACACACACACACACACACACACACACACACACACACACACACACACACTGAGTCTCAGAAAGATGAATGTTTTCCAGTGTTGAACAGTGACATGGCTGACCTGTGAGTCGACCTCTGCAGAGCTCTGGACTAAGCCCAGGGTTAGGATCATGTTACACTCAGCTGACTTCTTTATTGAGGGAAAAGAGCAAGGGGGTCATCCCAATCAGTGATGTAAAGCAGACCATTGTCACAGTGACAGAATGACCTGATTAATGCAGTGGGGTGTTTGTTAGAGAGATGAAAGGAGAGAAAGAAGGGGGAGGAGGGAGAGAGAGAGCGAGAGAGGGAGAGGGAAATTTGGGAAAATCCTCTGCATTATCATTAACAGCAGACTTGTACATTTCCTCAGTGAAAACAATGTACTGAGCAAATGTCAAATTGGCTTTTTACCAAATTACCGTACAACAGACCATGTATTCACCCTGCACACCCTAATTGACAAACAAACAAACCAAAACAAAGGCAAAGTCTTCCCATGCTTTGTTGATTTCAAAAAAGCCTTCGACTCAATTTGGCATGAGGGTCTGCTATACAAATTGATGGAAAGTGGTGTTGGGGGTAAACCATACGACATTATAAAATCCATGTTCACAAACAACAAGTGTGCAGTTAAAATAGGCAAAAAACACACAAATTTCTTCCCACAGGGCCGTGGGGTGAGACTAGGATGCAGCTTAAGCCCCACCCTCTTCAACATATATATCAACGAATTGGTGCGAGCACTAGAAAAGTCTGCAGCACCCGGCCACACCCTACTAGAATCTGAAGTCAAATGTCTACTGTTTGCTGATGATCTGGTGCTTCTCTCACCAACCAAGGAGGGCCTACAGCAGCACCTAGATATTCTGCACAGATTCTGCCAGACCTGGGCCCTGACAGTAAATCTCAGTAAGACCAAAATAATGATGTTCCAAAAAAGGTCCAGTCGCAAGGAACACAAATATAAATTCCATCTAGACACTGTTGCCCTAGAGCACACAGAAAACTATACATACCTTGGCCTGAACATCAGCGCCACAGGTAACTTCCACAAAGCTGTGAACGATCTGAGAGACAAGGCAAGAAGGGCATTCTATGCCATCAAAAGGAACATAAAATTCAACATACCAATTAGGATCTGGCTAAAAATACTTGAATCAGTTATAGAACCCATTGCCCTTTACGGTTGTGAGGTCTGGGGTCCGCTCACCAACCAAGAATTCACAAAATGGGAAAAACACCAAATTGAGACTTTGCATGCAGAATTCTGCAAAAAATATCCTCTGTGTACAACGTAGAACACCAAATAATGCATGCAGAGCAGAATTAGGCTGATATCCGCTAATGATCAAAACCCAGAAAAGAGCCGTTAAATTCTACAACCACCTAAAAGGAAGCGATTCCCAAACCTTCCATAACAAAGCCATTACCTACAGAGAGATGAACCTGGAGAAGAGTCCCCTAAGCAAGCTGGTTCTGGGACTCTGTTCACAAACACAAACACACCCCACAGAGCCCCAGAACAGCAACACAATTAGACCCAACCAAATCATGAGAAAACAAAAATATAATTACTTGACACATTGGAAAGAATTAACAAAAAAACAGAGCAAACTAGAATGCTATTTGGCCCTAAACAGAGAGTACACAGTGGCAGAATACCTGACCACTGTGACTGACCCAAACTTAAGGAAAGCTTTGACTATGTACAGACTCAGTGAGCATAGCCTTGCTATTGAGAAAGGCCGCCGTAGGCAGACATGGCTCTCAAGAGAAGACAGGCTATGTGCACACTGCCCACAAAATGAGGTGGAAACTTCATAACCTCCTGCCCAATGTATGACCATATTAGAGACACATATTTCCCTCAGATTACACAGATCCACAAAGAATTGGAAAACAAACCCAATTTTGATAAACTCCCATATCTACTGAGTGAAATACCACAGTGTGCCATCACCGCAGCAAGATTTGTGACCTGTTGCCACAAGAAAAGGTCAACCAGTGAAGAACAAACACCATTGTAAATACAACCCATATTTATGCTTATTTATTTCCCCTATTGTACATTAACCATTTGTACATCGTTACAACACTGTATATATACATAATATGACATTTGTAATGTCTTTATTCTTTTGAAACTTCTGCATGTTAAATGTTTACTGTTAATTTTTATTGCTTATTTCACTTTTGTATATTGTCTACCTCACTTGCTTTGGCAATGTTAACATATGTTTCCCATGCCAATAAAGCACACGTGCGCACACAGCTGACATACGTGTGTGTGTGCGTGTGAGCCGGGGGTGGATATAAGTTATGTAACCAACTCTTAGGGGAGAGGGGCCAGGCCAAGGACAGAACAGATGAGGAGAGGCAGAGGCCCAATGCTAAAGAAAAACACTTTCCCTTTCCTATTTTTGACAGAGAGAAAAAGTACATTTTCAGTCTTTCACTGAGCTGTTCTCTCTCTATTTTCTCTCCATCAAACTGCCAATCTGAAAAGCACAAAAACCCCAAAACCCAGTTAGAATGGAAGCATTACAAAGCCATGCGTTACAGTGGCTTAGTTTCATAGAGCGGGTATCAATAATATCCAAACACATTTGATCTACAACTAACATTCTGTTCTTGGATCGGCAACTTAAAACTTACAAGCAACCTACATACTGCATGACCAAACCATTCATATAAAACCACCTTGGCAACCAGACATGTTGTTTCTATACAACATCTATTTGTTCTGGTAAACTCTTTGTGTGAGTCATTAAGCAAGTAACTGGTGATGATGGAAACTAGTTAAAGACGTTAGCAGTGGGATTTGTCTACAGTTGAGGGGAACTGGCCCGTGTCATAGCGATAGTGCGCTTCTCCCTAGTCTTTCACGTTGAATCACAGTTCTGGGGTGATGTACTGTAAGGGTTATACGGTAATTTGTAATGTATATGTTACGGTAAATGTGTAAAAATGTGTAGAT
Organism: Salvelinus fontinalis; assembly: GCF_029448725.1. Lineage (NCBI taxonomy): Eukaryota > Metazoa > Chordata > Actinopteri > Salmoniformes > Salmonidae > Salvelinus > Salvelinus fontinalis. Next base: position 30,454,056 of record NC_074665.1, read on the forward strand.
TCCCTGTCTCACTAATACATCTATAGATGACCCTGTAAATAAAGTGTTTTTCTGTTTTTACACGTTTACTGTAACATACACCACCAGCCATTAGACTGCTGAATATTTAACCTTAGCTGTGCACTGCTCCGACCTGCACCTTGAGACGATCGTCACTGACTCTCCGCACGTCCAACCCTTACACGCAGGCACACACACAAGCACACATAAACACACACACACACACTCACACACACACTTACACACGCACACACACTCACAAACACACATTCAGACAAATGCACATATACTCTCACACACTCACACACATACACACACTCAACGCTGCTGCTTTAGTGTATCCTATTTATTTAACTGCGTGACCAAGACACTACCCACTTTATATTGTAAATTCAGTCATGCTTGGCATCGTACATTCATCATCTATACTGTATTTCCTATTGTGTACATATCAGTTTATTACAATCCATACTACCTCTTTTGTTACCTGCTATTTAGAGTTTTCATTTTTTATATTGATTATTGCACTGCATTGTTGAGGAAGTTAGTACACAAGCATCACACTGCACTCTTTATACCTGCTGTAAACTGTGTATGCGACGATTACAATTTGATTTGATTTGGGATTTAATATACAGTACCAGTCAAAAGTTTGAACACACCTACTCATTCCAATGTTTTTCTTTATTTGCACTATTTTCTACAATGTAGAATAATAGTGAGTTCAAAGCACACTTAACCAGCATGGCCACCACAATATTTTGCAGCGATACGCCATGAGACGCCATCCCATCTGGTTTGGTCATAGTGTGACTATCATTTATTTTTCAACAGGACAATGAACAAACACACCTCCAGGCTGTGTAAGAGCTATTTGACCAAGAAGGAGAGTGATGGAGTGCTGCATCAGATGGCCTGGCCTCCACAATCACCCGACCTCAATCGAATTGAGATGGTTTGGGATGAGTTGGACCCCAGAGTGAGGGAAAAGCAGCCAAGAAGTGCTCAGCATATGTGGGAACTCCTTCAAGATTGTTGGAAAAGCATTCCAGGTGACGCTGGTTGAGAGAATACCAAGAGTGTGCAAAACTGTCATTAAGGCAAAATGTGTCTACTTTGAGGAATATAAAATATAGAAGATATTTTGATTTGTTTAACACTTTTTTGGTTACTACATGATTCCATATGTGTTATTTCATAGTTTTGATGTCTTCACTATTATTCTACAATGTAGAAAATAGTAAAAATAAAGAAAAACCCTTGAATGAGTAGGTGTGTCCAAACTTTTGACTGGTACTATACATGTAATCATTAGTGTAGTGGTATACTTGTAAGCCAGCAGGGAATACCTGATGGTCTGATGTCAGTGTTGTAGATGATTGAGGTGGATGAGTGAGAGATTCTGTTCAGTATCCACATACAGTAATGACATAGGTTGGCACTATACATACAGTATACTACTGTATATAGGCTTATGAGATTTAGCCATCTCCTACATGATAACGATGGTCAGAGGTGCTGGCTAAAACACATCCAGATCTGCGACAAGGCTAGGCAGGGTACACAGGGGGTACACCTCCTTCCTCCCTCTCCTTAGCTCTGCTGGTAATCTGGTAATAATGTCAGGAACAAAGCAGAGCAGGCTATAGATAATACGGTTCTGCACCCACTGCTCTACCTCTCCTGTGTCTGGTTGAGGGGAGGAGGAGGTGAATGCGGGGGGGTGCACAGCAGCAGAGACGCTCACCTCACAAAAGCCACCATGCAGGACTTAAATCCCCCCCAATCCCAGTGGGTGAAACAATTCCCTTTGAAGAATGTCCCTATTTTTTCCCCTCCTTTTTGTCCTTCTCCTCTGCTGCCATGCTGAAGTGTTACTTGTAAATTCATAAAAGTCTCTAATTGCACTCTGGGTACTCTGCTCAGGCTCATTCTGGCTTCATTAAAGAGCTCAGCGGAGGGATGGGAAGGAGAGAGGGGTAGTAGGGTAAGGGGGTGCAGGGGGGGTACTTCAGACCAGGCCCAGTGGCTGTGTTTGTGCTGTAATCCGGGGGTGGAGAGGGGAGTAGTGGGTTATTCTGAGTCAGAGCTGTGCTCTGCAGCCCATAATTAATATGCCCTGATGGAGGGTCTGGACAATAGGAGCCTTTCAGGCTGCCGTGGGCCCCTGTCTCTGTCCTGTTCTGTCCTGTGGGCGCATTGTTGCCCTGCCGTAACTTCTGCCAGCTGGGCCGAGGGGGAAACTTCAACACAGCGGGGGCCAGAGACACCACAGTCCAGGACCTCTGTGTGTGTGTGTGTGTGTGTGTGTGTGTGTGTGTGTGTGTGTGTGTGTGTGTGTGTGTGTGTGTGTGTGTGTGTGTGTGTGTGTGTGTGTGTGTGTGTGTGTGTGTGTGTGTGTGTGTGTGTGCGTGCGCTCGTGTGTGTGTGTGTGTGTGTGTGTGTGTGTGTGTGTGTGTGTGTGTGTGTGTGTGTGTGTGTGTGTAGAAAGGGGGGGGGGGGCGCATCGATGCCCGCTCTGGCCAAATTGGATTAGCTAAAAAAAGCACAGAAGAAAAAAGCGGGGGACAGAGCAAAGAAAAAGTCACTCACATTCAGCACAACTCATCAAATTGCAGTTTGTGGCCTCCGAGGAGTCCAGTCGGAGTTTAACCAGGAGCTCCAGACTGCTGTCATACTGACTGAGTACAGCAGTGACAGCAGTGACAGTGAAAGTCGTGGTTTGTGGTTTGGCTTCCCTCTCGCTGAAACCATTGGATGTTGTGGGAGAGTGGTATGGGCAGATGGTGGAAGCCAACTCTCCGTTTGGAAGTTACACAATTTTGTGTGGACCCTCCTGTGCATTTGATATGCAAATAAGAACAATATCACTTAGATACGATCAAAGGTTCGAAAGTAGAAATTAAACCCACTGCAGCAACTCACTGTATGGATATCAGGTGGCTATGTGCCACATAGTTACCATGGCAGGCATTCCTTCACACAACCGCACTCATGTAACATGGAACAGACCTCTCTCACCAAGGTCTCAGTGTCGCGCTGTCTAGCCTACTGATCCTCAGAGAGAGAGAGAGAGAGAGAGAGAGAGAGAGAGAGAGAGGTAGAAAGAAAAAGAGATTAGAGAGCATGAGAGAGAGAGAGATGCTGGGTCCAGACCAGACAAGAGCAGGCCGGACCAGGCCAGGGTACTAGCACACCCAGTCAGCCAGGCCAGCCAGGCACTCAGCCCAGAGCACAAGCCCCAGGAGCGGGCTATTTCAAACGGCTCCTTGGACCGGCAGTAATGGTCAAGCTTGCAGCTGGCTGCACAATGTCCTACTCCTTTAGTCCTCTGTCTCCAGCCTAAGCAGAGCTGTCCAGGCCATGACTCCAGAGACATGCCAGGGACATTCAGACGGACCAGTAGGAGAGAGGGAGGAAAAGGGAAGAAAGGACAGAGAGAAAGATTGCGAGAGAAAGGGATTGTGAGAGACAAGTGGAAAGAGGGCAAAATGCTGAGCTAAGTAAAGAAAGATAAATGAATGAAGAGATAGATTGTCAAGAGAGAGATCAAGTTTTTGTTCTTCCGCACACACAACTCTTTCCTTAAAGAGGATGTTTCCTCAGGTTTGGTCAGTAGAGGGCACTGTGGTCATCTCTGTGTCTTTAACTGGGCCATGTAGACAGAGCTGCTCGCATAATCCTGTGGACCGAACATTTCTGACAAACGCTCACGATGGCTGTATGTCAGTTGAGGCTTTGTAACAGTGATATAGCACACTGCTGCCTATGTCTCTCCAGAGACAGGCTAACACAACAGACTGAGTGGCTCTGGGCTTTACCTACACGGAATCTGACCTTATACAGCCAGCCCATGGACACTCAATAGTATATGATTGTTACTGATGGGAAATATCTGTGTGTGTTGTGCGTGTGCGTGTGCGTGTGCGTGACTATGGCGTCTGTTCTGATTTCTGTCCCCTTTGCCTTCTGTCATTTGTCTGTGAGTGTGAGCGCCTGTCCGTATGCCGTTTTGTTTCAACACGCATGTGTTTACCGTGTGTGTGTTTGTGAGGAGAGGCGTGCTCGTGTGCATTTGTGTGTGCGTGTCCCCTTGGCTTTGGGTAGTTACCGCTGCTGCAGATTCCATGAGTTACTGCTCCTGTCCCAGACTGACCACCTTACTACCACCCAGCCTCCCCAGCCCCAGACCGAACTGTTAGCTGTTTATAGCCCCATCAGGCCACACGGACAGGTGCTGAACAGGCAGATAGTACAGACACTCACACAGACTGATCACTAGAAACACATCGTGATTTCGGAACGTTTGAAAAGGTCCTGAGAGCGTCGATATAAACCTTCCTCTGCGCCAATAAACAAAAAACACCAAAAAGATCAAAACAATTGCCCAGCACTGGGAGCGAATTCGTGACGCCCAGAGCCAATAGCGTGCAGCTCAGATCACTGTGATACGACAGTTCACGACGCTCTAGCGAGCCTCGAGAATACTGTGCGTGCTGATGATACCTGCTGCTATTTTGTTTGAAGCCTTCCCCAAACCATAGCCCTGGCCTAAACTTAATGCCTGAACTGTAACCGCTCGAATTTAACGCGTCAAAGTTGGAAGGAAAACTGTGAGATCTTGTTGGACACTAGCCACCCTCTCGGGGGCCCCAGCCACAGAGACACAGCCATCCGTCCCTCTGTGATTCCCTGGGAATAGCATGTACCCCTCTGAATAATGCACTCAATGACCCAGCGTTACAGTAACTGAAAGTAAAGTGCCTAATGTATGTGTTTGTGTTCATTGTATGTACCCTTTCTATGTGTATAGGTGTAGCTGCAGTAGTGGCATATCTGAATGTACATAACTTCGTACACACCCATGGACTACGCACAAATGTCCCTTACTGAAATTACCCACCGTTATCGTTACATGCGCGAGTAAATGCAATCTATAAAAGAGAGGGGAAGAGAGGAAGAGAGGGAAAGAGAGGGAAGAGAGGGAGGGGCAGTTCTCATCCCATCTGATCTGTGGTGGTCAGAGTAATCCAAGTGCAGCGGAAGGGAATTACCTGAGTTGACAGGGGGAACTGTGGCGTCCCGGTCCCTCCTAATCTGCAGCATGGAGGCCCAGCCTAATCTAATTTAAAGTGTCAGAGAACCAGGACGACCAGGAGCTGTGGCTGCTATACCTCATTGAGCAGGCTGAGGAGAGGCTGAGGGGACAAAGGTGGCCGCCCCGCTTTGATGTGACAGAGGTGACAGGGGGATGTAGGGATATGGACCAATACCTTCTAGTAGCTTATATGAGTCCTAACATAACGTCTCTAGGGGTTTCTGAAGGTAAAGCTATTGGCTTTGTTCCAATGTGTACTTTAGACTCATTACTGTACCTAAGATACCGTATATATTTTAACACTCTACGGTGTGTACTTCAATGTGTATATATGTATGTAGACCAGGCATTCTACTCTACTGAGACTTGTCTTAGTCCGAGGTGTGTGTGTGTGTGTGTGTGTGTGTGTGTGTGTGTGTGTGTGTGTGTGTGTGTGTGTGTGTGTGTGTGTGTGTGTGTGTGTGTGTGTGTGTGTGTGTGTGTGTGTGTGTGTGTGTGTGTGTGTGTGTGTGTGTGTGTGTGTGTGTGTGTGTGTGGTGCTGTCTGTCTGTCAGCTGATCTGCAATGGGGGTGTGGAAGTGAGCAAGTGTGGGTGTAGGATGGCAGGTTGCAGCCTGTCTGTAAGGCGTAGGAGGCTGGGGTGGGGGGGGGGGGGGGACCTGGGGGTAGAGGAGCGTGTGGGACTGACTGACTGGAGCTTTAACAACAGGTCCCAGCCTGTCAGGGACTGATCTGCTGGAGAAGCCTGGGCCAAGGCTGTGGCTGTTGGGATAGGGTGCTTTGGGGGAGGGTAAAGGGTGGAGGGGCTGGGGCTGGTTTGATTGGAGTAATGAGTTGGGCTGGACTAGGATTGGGTTACTGTGCTGTCTGTCTGTTAGCTGTGAGGTGTCTGTGTGTCTGTCACCCTGAGGTCAAAAACAGCCCCCAGCCAAGTCTGCTATGCCACCCTTGACCCTAACCTTTCCCTCCTCCCTGCTGCCAATCCTGTCCTGTCCCTTGCCCTGTCCCTGCTGTCACCATGTCCTCTGCACATTCCTCTCCAGGTCACTCAGAGGGTGGAATTACAGTGTGTGTGTGTGTGTGTGTGTGTGTGTGTGTGTGTGTGTGTGTGTGTGTGCGTGCGTGCGTGCGTGTGTATGCATGTGAGTGTTCATGCATGTGTCTGTGTGTGTGTGTTGAAATGTATGCAGTAGATTTTAAGTGTTCTCGACAAATTTTAGGCTGGATGTATTTGTTCCATTGGGCTATGGTTGCAGGATACAGACCCTGCCAAGTAGGCAGACAGTCTCTAAGTTTAGAGTCTTCTGTATATACCCGGCTGACGTATACAACCACAATGCAAAGGCAAGACATAAAGACAAGTTTTCTATTGTCTTACACGAGCAGAACAATGTCTACCCATGGAAGCTCAAGTATATGTTTTGTGGGGAAGTCGTCGCAAATAGCTTGTCTGAGTAGTAGTTGACATGTGGTGACTTTGACTGTTGTAAGGCCTTCCATAAGCTTATTCATTCTGCGCTGGTTCGAATACGCGACCCGACAAGGTGAAAAATCTGTTTATGTGCCCTTGAGCAAGGCACTTAACCTTAATTTGCTCCAGGGGATATGGCTGACCATGTAAAACAACACATTTCACTGCACCTATCCGGTGTATGTGACAATAAAACATCTTTAAAAATCCACACACACACACACAGGGAACTGTGTGAGAGTAGCTTGGTACGACAGTAATATCACAGTACCAAAAACATCATGATACTTACGACACCAACATTTTAGAATACCGTAGTACCGTTTCATATGATACTACCAACATTTCCGGTTCTACCGATCTAAAGAACCCGCTAGTGCCTGTTAAATTTGTTAAATAAAGTCAGTTGTTTATAAGTTCCGTAAATGTTTCAAGCAACATCAACTAGTCTCTTGTAAGCACCGGTCCAATAATGTCCACTTCACTTTCTTTTCGCTTATCATGTGTGGCAGCAGTGATCAGCCAGTCGCAACGCCTACCAGCCGTCACATAGGGTTTAGGGTTCCGCCCCCCCCCCCCCCCCCCCCCCCCCCCCCTCCCCCCTCCCCATTCATTTTCAACGGGAGCACACGGTGCGATGAGCAGGAGATAGTGGGGAGATGAGCAGCGCGAACCCTGCTAGCGGCGCAATGGAGAAAGTTCAGCTCTGCTCTACTTTATGCAAATTGCACGGAGCCACTGCTGCCGTTAACCAATTAGGTGAGGAGCAGATGTTTGCTTTAAAATCTTCCGTTCATGAAACATAGTTCCGCCTGTCATCAGTTCTGGGGCAAGCACAACCAAAAAAAAACGTCACTGGGTCTGGTTTTCCAATTCTATATGATTTTTGCTTTGCTAAAATACAGAGACACAATCATAAGGTCAATGGCATGGAGGAGGATTGCAGAGATTGTTGGTGTTGATGGTGAGTGAAGAGAGATTTGCACAACAATGTTTGCTTGTGCTGCCTGCTAGCTATGAACATCAGGCAACCTTAATAACCTGAAAACCGTGATCAAAGCCACCATTTGTAAATGTGTTGAGTAAATGAAATCGTGAAATTTGCCCACCAAAGGACAGAAATCTCCAGTAACACGCATTATACCATTGTAAATGATACACTAAGCATACATTTCTCATGTAATATGCTACCAATTAGATTATCGTATCTTAACATTATGATTCTCATATATTATAGCTTATGGCTCTTTCATTATACTGGTGTCATGACATTGATGATTATAGCTCACTTCCTGTAAAATACATAGGCGTACATGGACAAGAATGGGTACTTTGAGTAAAATAAATTGCCGCTTTGGAAATGTATCTTTACCCACCATCAACACCAACATCTCTGCAATCCTCCTCCATGCCATTGACCTTCTGATTTTGCCTCTGTATTCTAAAATCATTCTCAGCCAAAAACTGAGGTAGAAGTACATTGCTCCCCATGCCACATGATTTTCCTTTTTACACAAATCGTCAGCTACTTTTTTACAATACAAGGGTTGGATTTGCACTAAAAAATTTCATGTCAGAAAAATTATGTTAAAAAAATGTGATTAGCCTCATATACATTATTTAAGTCTATAATTTTAAATTGAGAACATACAGCTAGCTCATCAATATCAAAAAGTATGTGTGAGTTTAGCTATACTCTGCTTCAGATGTACAATGACAAGGGTCACATTGATTGCACATGCCCATTTAGGCCAATTATGCCATCATACTGTAGGCTTATGGCTGCATTGGTGATGCATGCCTTTATGATAAGCTGCAAAATGGGTTCACATGGCTGATATCCTGAGACAGTGACAATGAAATAAAAACCGATTGGAGAGCTCACAACGGGACAAAAGAGAAAGCAACACAGAAACACAGACAAATTGGAGACAGATCCCCTTCACACCTTTTTATTGCAGAATTGGGATCTGTGATGAATGAACATTGACAATAGTTCATCTTGAATAATGTTTTGAAGTTAACAATTAAAACAAGTTTAAACACATCACCTAAATGAATCAACATTGCATGAATCTAAATATAATTTCAAAATGTACAAATAATCTAACTTCTTTGTAAATGTTACACATCTTAGTAAGTAGACTATTATTACTAAAGCATTATTTCAGGTGAACAAAAAAGTCCATCCCAGAGGTGGCCAACCTTGCTCCACTCCCTGATTTCCTGGGTGAGCAGACTTCTATTCCAGCCCAGCAATAATACACATTATAATACACATTATTAGCAACTCATTAGGTTTGATCATTTGAATAAGGTGTGCTAGTGCAGGGCTGGAATAGAAGCCTGCACACCCAGCATAACTCCAGGAGAAGGATTTGGCCTGCTACAGTTATAATACGTTTGTAGCCTACATTGTATGTGAATTTGAACTATATTATTGTAAACAACATGTGTACTTATGGTATCATAAGTACACATACAACCCATGACATACAAGGATGTGCCAGGGTCTCTTGGGACATTCACTGGGACCTCTTCATTTACAGACAGGCTTTCACAGCTCTCCATATCTGAGGACAGATATGACAGATAGGACAGGCTTCATTTTATTACATTTAGACAACCCTGGCTATTATCTCTCTGTCTGTCCTCTCTAGGTATTAAAACTGGAGAATATGTTCATAATGTCATCCCACAACCTTCCCTATACAACTACTTTTTCTGACAGCTGAAGTAGACAATCCTTTCACCCTCTTCCATCGCTGTTGATGATATTTCACTTGTCTACAGTATGTAAAGTTGGCTAGCTAGCTAGCTAACAAGCAGCTCATTAGCCTACACACAATGGCCTGCTGTAGCTAGCCAGTTAGCTAATAATACATAGTTTTTGACATTTTCAAAATGTATTTACTTACTTGAATAGGTTCACGCCTACGCCCACGCCCACGAAGCGGCCAATCTTTTGAAGCAAAGAGTTGCACATCTTTTCTTCCATCAGTGTTTTATAATTTAGCCGTGATGGTGAGTGGGGATGGAGACACTGATCAGTCTTCTGGTTTTATATTTGTACATTTGATACATTGCAGAAGTGCACAGTGTGAGCAAAGTTGACACATTGTATACAGTTGAAGTCGGAAGTTTACATACACCTCAGCCAAATACATTTAAACTCAGTTTTTCACAATTCCTGACATTTAATCCTAGTAAAAATTCCCTGTCTTAGGTCAGTTAGGATCACCACTTTATTTTAAGAATGTGAAATGTCAGAATGATAGTAGAGAGAATGATTTATTTCAACTTTTTTTTCTTTCATCACATTCCCAGTGGGTCAGAAGTTTACACACACTCAATTAGTACTTGGTAGCATTGCCTTTAAATTGTTTAACTTGGGTCAAACGTTTCAGGTAGCCTTCCACAATAAGTTGGGTGAATTTTGGCCCATTCCTCCTGACAGAGCAGGTGTAACTGAGTCAGGTTTGTATGCCTCCATGCTTGCACACGCTTCTTCAGTTCTGCCCACAAATGTTCTATAGGATTGAGGTCAGGGCTTTGTGATGGCCACTCCAATACCTTGACTTTGTTATCCTTAAGCCATTTTGCCACAACTTTGGAAGTATGCTTGGGGCCATTGTCCATTTGGAAGACCCATTTGCGACCAAGCTTTAACTTCCTGACTGATGTCTTGAGATGTTGCTTCAATATATCCACATAATTTTCCTACCTCATGATGCCATCTATTTTGTGAAGTGCACCAGTCCCTCCTGCAGCAAAGCACCCCCACAACATGATGCTGCCACCCCCGTTCTTCACGGTTAGGATGGTGTTCTTCGGCTTGCAAGCCTCCCCCTTTTTCCTCCAAACATAATGATGGTCATTATGGCCAAACAGTTATATTATTGTTTCATCAGACCAGAGGACATTTCTCCAAAAAGTACCATCTTTGTCCCCATGTGCAGTTGCAAACCATAGTCTGGCTTTTTAATGGCGGTTTTGGAGCAGTGGCTTCTTCCTTGCTGAGCAGCCTTTCAGGTTATGTCGACATAGGACTTGTTTTACTGGGGATATAGATGCTAATGTACCTTTCCTCCAGCATCTTCACAAGGTCCTTTGCTGTTGTTCTGGGATTGATTTGCACTTTTTGCACCAAGGTACGTTCATCTCTAGGAGACAGAACGCATCTCCTTCCTGAACAGTATAACGGCAGTGGGGTCCCATGGTGTTTATACTTGCATAGTACTGTTTGTACAGATGAATGTGGTACCTTCAGGCGTTTGGAAATTGCTCCCAAGGATGGACCAGACTTGTGGTCTTAGCTGATTTCTTTTGATTTCCCCATGATGGCAAGCAAAGTGGCACTGAGTTTGAAGGTAGGTCCTGAAATACATCCACAGGTAAACCTCCAATTGACTCAAATTATGTGAATTAGCCTATCCGAAGCTTCTAAAGCCATGACATCGTTTTCTGGAATTTTCCAAGCTGTTTAAAGGCACAGTCAACTTAGTGTATGTAAACTTCTGACCCACTGGAATTGTGATACAGTGAATTATAAGTGAATAATCTGGCTGTAAGCAATTGTTGGCAAAACGACTTGTGTCATGCACAAAGTAGATGTCCTAACCCGACTTGCCAAAACTATAGTTTCTTAACAAGACATTTGTGGAGTGGTTGAAAAACGAGTTTTAATGACTCCAACCTAAGTGTATGTAAACTTCCGACTTCAACTGTATAATTTCCGCCCTGATATAACCAAGAGCACAGGCTAATCTGAGTATAGGCTTTGCAAGTTCGCTGTCAAGCAACCAGAGAGGGAAAACAGCTTCAAGACAGGCATACAGCTTTACAGAAAAGAAAACAGCTTGTCTCTAGCTCAAAACAAATATGACTCCTATAACCAGAGCGACCTTGTTTTCTTCCTGCGTGATTTCTTGCGTATTTGATATAATTTCACAAACCATTGGATTCATATAGGTAGGATTCATATGCAATCAAATCTTTATCTTTCTTGTGCTCCTTCCCTTTTGATTGGCGCCTAACGTTTTTAAAGTTGGGAGCAGTCTGTGTGTATGTTTGGGAGAGTGTGTGTGTGTGTGTGTGTGTGTGTGTGTGTGTGTGTGTGTGTGTGTGTGTGTGTGTGTGTGTGTGTGTGTGTGTGTGTGTGTGTGTGTGTGTGTGTGTGTGTGTGTGTTTATGAGGGAGAGTGTGTGCGTGTCTGTGTGTGTCTGTGTGTTAACTGAAGAGTAGAAGGTTTAATGCAGTGTTTTCCCCCTTACTGCCACAATGAAATGCAGATCATTATGCATGTATATTCTTTCCTCCCGTTCCTCCAGCCAAACCACAGGTAGGCCTTTGCAAATGTGAGAAAATCAGACATTCTATGCAGTATTCTACTATACAGTGAACCGTCTGAAGTTAAATTCAGTATGGTGTATTGAGTAAAAGTGTGAATATCAGTGACAGGATTTTTTTTGTAGCATGTGCATAGCGTTTTGAAAAGGGGAACAAGCTTCCAGGGGACGGGGTGAACAGGACGCCCCCCGTGGTACTTGCTATCGTGATACTTGGCCTGGTATCGTATCGTTAGTCAAATATTGGTATCGTAACAACACCTGTGTGTGTGTGTGTGTGTGTGTGTGTGTGTGTGTGTGTGTGTGTGTGTGTGTGTGTGTGTGTGTGTGTGTGTGTGTGTGTGTGTGTGTGTGTGTGTGTGTGTGTGTGTGTGTGTGAGTGAGCGTGGATGCGTGCATTTATGTCGGTATGCTTTCGCGCATGTGTGTGTGTGTGTGTTAGTGAGTCTTTCTTTGTGTGTGTATGTATGTGTGTTAGTATGTCTGTAAGGTTATAATTGTGTGTCCTGTCACTCCACATTAGAGACCTGTTTGTTCCCACTGCTGATGTTTATCCTGGGCCCCTGAGAGAGACAGGGTGGTGGGGGGGTTAGTCCACGGTCGACCCCCGCTCCACCGCTATGGTCCATTCCTTAATGGGATAAGAGGACCACAGTCGCCGATGGAGACAAGGTCAAGCTGAGGTGCTGCCAGCTCTGGTTAAGTGCAACAGTGTTTCCCCCCTATGGGACAGGTGCACTCAAGCCATCCGACTTGCTCACTGGGCAATTCCACAGAATTGTTCTGAGACTCCGATTTTTCACCTACAAAAACCATTGATTTCAACGTTTAATAAAATCTATGCACAAGGACCACTTTTAACAATTTACTCTGAACATTTTACAAAAACACATTACTGGAAAAACTGTGCCGATGCAAAGTTTGGTAACAGAATTTCGGTAAAAGCGCACTTAGTTTTTTGTGACCACGTTTTACAAAAACTTAAATATCTGCTCAGAATTAAGATTCAGCAATATCTGCAGAAAGAATGGGATGCCAGTGTAATGTAATTCTTCGTCCTTCTCATCTGAGGAGGAGTAGGAGATATCGGACCAATACGCAGCGTGGTGAGTATTCATATTTATTTAGAATACTTGAAACAAACAAACAAAATAACGAATAAACTAACGAACACGAAACAGTCCCGTATGGTGAACAAACACAGAAACAGGAACAATCACCCACAATACAAAACAGGGTACCTAAATATGGTTCCCAATCAGAGACAACGACAAACATCTGCCTCTGATTGAGAACCATATCAGGCCAAACACATAGAAATAGACAAACTAGACATACAACATAGAATGCCCACTCAGATCACACCCTGACCAAACAAATCATATAAACATACAAAGCAAACTATGGTCAGGGCATGACAGCCAGCTATGACACGACATCTTGAGTTAGAAAAAAATCTATTTTGGTTATTGAACTACAGTAAGTAAAGTGGATTTACACCCAGTAACAGAATTGCGGTAACAGAATGTAATCATGGGTCCCTGATCTGTACTACACAGAAATGCAAAATTATGGATACGAATGTCATTCTCTTGATGATGATGATGATGTTGAGGATGATGATGTATCCTAAATAGGTACACAAAGGCAGAAATATGCAATACCCTCCTTTGCATATTTGGCTATTACTCTAAACACTGGCTGTTATTTTAACCCTCATACTCCCAACATATTTTGCATACTGTCACGATCGTCGTTGTAAGCATACTCAGACCAAGGCGCAGCGTGATATCGGTTCGACATCTTTTTATTTATAAGTGAACCGCACGAAAAAACAATAAAGAATACACGACACGTGAAGCTCATGCAGTGCTCACAGGCGACTACACAGAAACAAGATCCCACAAGACACAGTGGGGAAATGGCTGCCTAAATATGATCCCCAATCAGAGACAACGATAAACAGCTGCCTCTGATTGGGAACCATACCAGGTCAACATAGAAAACGAAACACCTAGATAGGAACACCCCCCCCCCCCCCTAGTCACACCCCGACCTAACCAAAATAGAGAATAAAAAGGCTCTCTGTGGTCAGTGCGTGATACACACAAGGATTACTAACTGGGGTCATTTAATCCCAAAAAGAAATTATTGGAAAAAGCATCGTAGCAAAATATAAACTAAAGTAATATCAAACATAGTTAGACATGTAAATAATGTTATCTGAAATAAAATATAACCAAAACAAACTGTTATTTTAGCAAAATTACAGTTAATTTGCATATTCTGTCAAATGAAAAAAATATGTATCTCAAATAATGTGCATTTTTTTCAAAAGTACAACCAACACTGGTACTAGAAAGATTATTTACCATAATTTGATTGCAGTATCATTTATTTTTTTAGAAGTTTGAAGTAAATATTTATTTTGTGTTATTTACATGGGAAAAAACGACTGCCATTAAAAGGGATCGTACACCATACTTTTATTGACAAAAAGTGATTCATCCATTGATCCTGAGAGACAATGACCAAAAATATGGCTTTGTTTTCTTTATTTACTTACCCCACAGCCAGCATTAGCATTGCTGCTAGCTACAGCCTATGATAAGAGGCTTCATATGCATGCCCAAATCATCAAAGTCACTTCAAACCAAATGTTATGGAAACCCAATTACCAGTTGCACATATAGAACACTGGAGAATATTATAGGAATTCTGGTATTTACATAACATTTTCCATACAATAACTATTTATCGGAGAATACACACCAATCAAATCAAATCAACTTTGTCACATGCTTTGGGAACAACAGGTGTAAACTAACAGCGGAATGCAGGCCCTTCCCAACAATGCAGAGGAACTAAACAGAGACAACAGAAACATTCAAAAATAAAACAAAAGGAATAAATACACAATAACATACAAGGCGTACCAGTACCAAGTCAATGTAATTGATGTAGATATTTTGCAAGTCTTAAGAACTATTCAGGGGCAGAACGAAAGATTTGTACCTTGTCAGCTCGGGGACTTGAACTTGCAACCGCTCGGTTACCAGCCCAACGCTCTAACCACTAGGCTACCCTGCCGCCCCGGATATGTACATATAGGTCGGGATAAAGTGACTAGGCAACAGGATAGATAATAAACAGTAACAGCAGCGTGTGTGATGAGTTGCAAAAATGGTCAATGCAAATAGTCTGGGTAACTATTTAACTAACCACATGTAAACAACACAGATGCAACCATTTCAAAGATTTTACTGAGTTATAATTCATATGAGGAAATCAGTCAATTGAAATAAATTCATTAGGCCCTATTCTATGGATTTCACATGACTGGAAATATAGATGACCATCTGTTGGTCACAGATACCTTTAAAAAAAGGTAGGGGAGTGGCTCAGAAAACCAGTCAGTATCTGGTGTGACCACCATTTGCCTAATGCAGCGCAACACATCACCTTCGCATAGAGTTGATCGGGCTGTTGATTGTGGCCTGTAGAATGTTGTCCCACTCCTTTTCAATGGCTGTGCGAAGTTTGCTGGACAGTGGCGGGAACTGGAACACGCTGTCGTACACATCGATCCAGAGCGTCCCAAACGTGCTCAATGGGTGACATGTCAGGTGAGCATGCAGGCCATGGAAGAACTGGGACATTTTCAGCTTCCAGGAGTTATGTACAGATCCTTGTGACATGGGGCCATGCATTATCATGCTGAAACATGAGGTGTATGGTGGCCGATAAAGGGTATGACAATGGGCCTCGGGATCTCGTCATGGCATCTTTGTGCATTCAAATTGCCATCAATAAAATGCAATTGTGTTCGTTGTCCATAGTTTATGCCTGCCCATACCATAACCCCACCGCCACCATGGGGCACTCTGTTCATAACATTGACATCAGCAAACCGCTAGCCCACGTGACGCCATACATGCTGTTTGCCAACTGCCTGGTACAGTTGAAACTGGGATTCAGCAGTGAAGAGCACACTCTCCAGCTTGCCAGCCATCGAAAGTGAGAATTTGCCCATGGAAGTCAGTTACAACAGCCGAACTGCAGTCAGGACAAGACTCTGGTGAGGACGACGAGCATGCAGATGAGCTTCCCTGAGACAGTTTCTGACAGTTTGTGCAGAAATTAATCGGTTGTGCAAACCCACAGTTTCATCAGCTGTCCACGTGGCTGTTCTCAGATGATCTCGCAGGTGAAGAAGCTGGATGTGGAGGTCCTGGGCTGGCGTGGTTACACGTGGTTTGCGGTTGTGAGGCCGGTTGGACATACTGTCAAATGTATTAAACAACGTTGCATGTGGCTTATGGTTGAGAAATTAACATTCAATTCTCTGGCAACAGCTCTGGTGGACATTCCTGCAGTCAGCATGCCAATTGTGTGTTCCCTCAAAACTTGAGACATCTGTGGCATTGTGTTGTGTGACAAAACTGCACATTTTAGAGTGCCATTATATTGTCCCCAGCTCAAAGTGCACCTGTGTAATGATCATGCTGTTTATTCAGCTTCCTGATATACCACACCTGTCAGGTTGATGGATTAGCTTGGAAAACCAGAAATGCACACTAACAGGGATGTGAACAAATTTGTGAACAAAATTTGCGAGAAATAAGCTGTAGGGAACATTTCTGGGATATTTTTTGGTGTGTGTGAAGTGTATATTTGGCCTTATGTTTTAGGTTACTGTCGTGCTGAAAGGTGAATTTGTCTCCCAGTGTCTGTTGGAAAGCAGACTAAAGCAGCTTTTCTCTAGGATTTTGCCTGTGCTTAGCTCCATTGAGTTTCTTTTTTATCCCCCCAAAGCATACCCATAACATGATGCAGCCGCCACCATGCTGAAAATACGAAGAGTGCTACTTAGTAATGTGTTGTATTGGATTCGCCCCAAACATAATGCTTTATATTCAGGAAAAAAAGTTAATTGCTTTGGCACAATTTTTGCAGGATTACTTTAGTGCCTTGTTGCAAACAGGATGCATGTTTTAGAATATTTGTATCTTTCTTTTCACTCTGTCTATTAGGTGAGTTGTCACGATCGTCGTCAAGGAAATGATCGGACCAAGGTGCAGCGTGGTAAGCGTACATTCTTTTATTTTTAATGTCGCCAACAAAAACAATGATTCCCAATCAGAGATAACGATAGACAGCTGTCCCTGATTGAGAATCCTACCCGGCCAAAAACAAAGAACCAGAAAGCATAGACTTTCCCACCCGAGTCACACCCTGACCAAACAAACATAGAGAATAAAAGGATCTCTACGGTCAGGGCGTGACATTAGTATTGTGGAATAACTACAATGTTGTTGATTCACCTTCAGTTTTCTTCTATTACAGCCATTATACTGTTTTAAAGTCACCATAAAGTAACTGTTTAAAGTCACCATCGGCCTTGTGGTGAAATCCCTGAGCGGTTTCCTTCCTCTCTGGCAACTGAGTTAGGAAGGATTACTGTATCTTTCTATGGACTGGGTGTATTGATAAACCATCCAAAGTGTAATTCATAACTTCACCATGCTCAAAGGGATATTCAATGTCTGCTTTTTTTACCCATCTACCAATAGGTGTCCTTAATTGCGTGGCATTGGAAAACCTCAATGGTCTTTGTGATTGAATCTGTGTTTGAAATTCACTGCTCGACTGAAGGACCTTACAGATAATTGTATGTGTGGGATACAGCGATGAGGTAGTCATAAAAAATCATGTTAAACACTTATTACACACAGAGCAAGTACATGCAACTTATTATCTGATTTGTTGAGCACATGTTTACTCCTGAACTTATTTAGGCTTGCCATAACAAAGGTGTTGAATACAAGGGGTAAAAACAATTCCCCTTTGACTTTATGGGGTATTGTGACACAATATCTACATTTATTCAGTTCTGTAACACAAAAAGTTAAGGGGTGTGAATACTTTCTGAAGGCACTGTACACCGTAGAACTTCAAGTCCATCAGTACCTCCTCAACATACACACTCTCATTTGTCTTATATTGGTTACCATAGAACTTTAGTAATAGCCTGGGCGTTTATTTGTTTACATCACTGAACAACAGGCGCATATTAGAGACAGGATTCTATTTCATCCAGGTGTCTAATGCGCACAGCTTTTGCATAGTTAATTTTTGAATTCCAGCATTCACCTCCAGCAGTTCCATCAATTTCTTCATTTCCTCCACTAATGTGTTTACACAATGTGTCATGTTTCTTTTGTCTTAGTATGCCTTTATAAAAACTTTTTTTTTTTTAAACATATTATTCTCCTCTTTGACGGTGCATTTTTGGCAGTTCTTACTTTCGCCAACAGAGGGCAATCGGATGAGTCCTGGGGTTCTGTACTCCCGAAGTTGTTGAATGTTTTTGTGCTTGTGTCACAGATCCCTCTGGAACTTTCGTTGCGCACACCTGGCCCCTATTCCCACTGATTGTATTTGTATATATGTTCCCTTTGTTCACCACAGTGCTGTCAACTACTGTTACTATGTCCGTTGGTGCGTGTGAGTACCTGTGCTGTGTGTTTTGGGCTTTCGTGCCCTTGTGGATTGCGAAGATGATTTCGGGTCTCCTCCCGTGTGATGATCATCGTGCGCTTGTTTTATTTACTCAAGGTACTCCTCGCTCTTTTGTTTGGGTTTCAACCCTGTGTTTTGTTACGTGTTTGTTTGGTCTTCGTCCCCGTGCCTTTACACGGCACGCCGTAATTTGGGGCTTAATAAAAAAAACTATTACACATTCCTGCGCCTGTCTCCCGAATCATTTATACCAATGTCACAGCTTGCCAGTTAGCTAGCAGTTCTCAGCTGTTAGCAGCCAATGGCTAGCAGTTTTTTACTCGCGATAAAAAACGGATTATTGACAAATTCTTTGAGTCATTACTGAATTATTTAATGTAACAAATCAAACATTAAACTCAGTGTATGGTTATTCATGGTAACCTCTTCAACCAGTCGTTTAGACCTCGTGTTTATTTGGAACAGACATTTATTTGCTGAAATGTGTGCCGTTGCCCAGCTATTAAAATGGACAGGGGGGCTGTTTGAGACTTCATTTAGTTGAAGTTGTACAGGACATGACATGTTAGCCATTAGATATTGGGAGATTTCATGAAATAAGAGCAAACAAAATGAAATGAAAGCTGAATGAGCATGTGTGTGATTTCGAGACAGGAAGGTTAGCTGTTGTGCGTATGAGTCGAGGGGCGGTGTACTATGTTGTGTGATTAGGGTGTGTTATGAGCAGAGAGGTGCATCGTGCACACTCACTATCAGCTAGCCTGATGACCCAGTTAGAGAGAGATAGCGGTACACCTGCTCCAATGCCGACACAGTGAATATTAACTTTTATACTGGCGACAACGACATGAAACAAGACCACAGCACAATCAGGGATTTACAAAGACAATATGGCACATTTCACAAAAGCAACAAAATAACTTTCATGTTGCAATCCTTATTGCATTCGGTTGCCAGTAAATAGTATGTCGAGAGCATATAAAGGCAAAGTACAAGTGGCTGGAGGTACACAATCATAGCTGCTGACGACCTTGAGTTAACTTTTTATTGTTCGCTTGACATTTATTCATGTCAAGCTGAGAAGTGATATTGCTCGGTTGAGCAATAGAATTCCCACCGTGTGTGTGTGTGTGTGTGCGTGCGTGCGTGCGTGCGTGCGTGTGTGTGTGTGTGTGTGTGTGTGTGACTACGTGCGTGTCTGTATTTGTACAGAGCAAGAAAAGATGTAAGGAAACAGGTTAGTACAGACAGTACACACAATACAAAAAGACAGCAATCTGAGTGAGTACTGTACATTTTATGCTCAGTGTTTCTTTCCCGAAAGCTTAACACACTAAACTGCAATGTAACAACAACAGCGGGAGAGAGAAAAAAAAAGAGAGAAAAGCCACAGAGAGAGAGAAAGTGAAAAGGCTCCAGCTCCAGAGTGCTGTGAGGAGGAAACCAGAGCATTGAGATAAACAGGTCTTATCAGGCATAGCTGTGCATATCACAGGTCTGTCAAACCACAGTGTGCGTAAACGCAGCCATAGTACACAGCCTCAGTGTGCTGATGGGGAGAGATGAGAGAGGAGATTACTGCACCAGCTGGGACAAACACTGGCACATAGACAGAGCTACACAACACAACATCACACACCAACATCTCAACATAACAAGGAAGACAGAAAGATACATTTGATGGATGTACATTTTTTGTGGAATTGAAAAAAAGTGAATTAAGTTCAAAAGTGTACAGATTACATGCACTGAAATGAAAGCAACATGAAAATGAACACTCGGATTACAGTGATAATACTGTATGTCTGATCTCACAAACAATGTTAAGTATAGATAAATGTAATCTAAAAACAGGCGTGTACATTTCTTATCCGAGGGTATCCTGCTATTGGCACACTTGTTGAATTATGCAACAGAACGTGACAACAGCAGTAATTAATGAGGCAGTCTAGACAGCGCAGGTGAGTGCAGGCGGGCCTAAACAGAGTTTTTGGTGGCTGCTGCCCTGTTCCACCCCTTTATGTTAATCTATTCGTATATGAAAATACACACACTGAATTTATGCAAATGAAGCACATATAATTAGTGGGGCAAAAAAGTATTTAGTCAGCCACCAATTGTGCAAGTTCTCCCACTTAAAAAGATGAGAGAGGCCTGTAATTTTCATCATAGGTACACTTCAACTATGACAGACAAAATGAGGGAAAAAATCCAGAAAATCACATTGTAGGATTTTTTATGAATTTATTTGCAAATTATGGTGGAAAATAAGTATTTGGTTTTCTGGCTCTCACAGACCTGTAACTTCTTCTTTATGAGGCTCCTCTGTCCTCCACTCGTCACCTGTATTAATGGCACCTGTTTGAACTTGTTATCAGTATAAAAGACACCTGTCCTAAACCTCAAACAGTCACACTCCAAACTCCACTATGGCCAAGACCAAAGAGCTGTCAAAGGACACCAGAAACAAAATTGTAGACCTGCACCAGGCTGGGAAGACTGAATCTGCAATAGGTAAGCAGCTTGGTTTGAAGAAATCAACTGTGGGAGCAATTATTAGGAAATGGAAGACATACAAGACCACTGATAATCTCCCTCGATCTGGGGCTCCACGCAAGATCTCACCCCGTGGGGTCAAAATTATCACAAGAACGGTGAGCAAAAATTCCAGAACCACACGGGGGGACCTAGTGAATGACCTGCAGAGAGCTGGGACCAAAGTAACAAAGCCTACCATCAGTAACACACTACGCCGCCAGGGACTCAAAACCTGCAGTGCTAGACGTGTCCCCCTGCTTAAGCCAGTACATGTCCAGGCCCGTCTGAAGTTTGCTAGAGAGCATTTGGATGATCCAGAAGAAGATTGGGAGAATGTCAGATGAAACCAAAATATAACTTTTTGGTAAAAACTCAACTCGTCGTGTTTGGAGGACAAAGAATGCTGAGTTGCATCTAAAGAACACCATACCTACTGTGAAGCATGGGGGTGGAAACATCATGCTTTGGGGCTGTTTTTCTGCAAAGGGACCAGGACGACTGATCCGTGTAAAGGAAAGAATGAATGGGGCCATGTATCGTGAAATTTTGAGTGAAAACTTCCTTCCATCAGCAAGGGCATTGAAGATGAAACGTGGCTGGGTCTTTCAGCATGACAATGATCCCAAACACACCGCCCGGGCAACGAAGGAGTGGCTTTGTAAGAAGCATTTCAAGGTCCTGGAGTGGCCTAGCCAGTCTCCCGATCTCAACCCCATAGAAAATCTTTGGAGGGAGTTGAAAGTCCATGTTGCCCAGCAACAGCCCCAAAACATCAATGCTCTAGAGGAGATCTGCATGGAGGAATGGGCCAAAATACCAGCAACAGTGTGTGAAAACCTTGTGAAGACTTACAGAAAACGTTTGACCTCTGTCATTGCCAACAAAGGGTATATAACAAAGTATTGAGATAAACTTTTGTTATTGACCAAATACTTATTTTCCACCATATTTTGCAAATAAATTCATTAAAAATCCTACAATGTGATTTTCTGGATTTTTTTTCTCATTTTGTCTGTCATAGTTGAAGTGTACCTATGATGAAAATTACAGGCCTCTCTCATCTTTTTAAGTGGGAGAACATGCACAATTGGTGACTGACTAAATACTTTTTTGCCCCACTGTATATTTCTTTGAACACCATTTTTTTTTAGATACATAATACCATTAGAAAAAATGTATATATGAGTGCATTCTATGAAGAAAATCAACTGAATGCCCAGCAAAAATGTTCCGTGCCAGTAATGTTTTAAGTGCTATAATACGGTCAATATCTGATGGATTGAAAAACATTCAAAAAGTTTGGAGTGTCTTCATCCATTGTCCAACTCTTTCATTTATTGCAATTGTTTTTAAAAACCCGCCCATTGCCAACGCACGGGTGCATGTGCATGCACAGTAGTGTAGGTGTGTAGGTGTGTAGGTGGCCCGGGATCTTTGCATCTGTCTAGGATGACTCATTTGTGGACTACATAGTCAGAGGCTATTCAGTGACTACTGTGGCCTACACACAGGCCCTCAGTAGCCACTGAATAACCTCTGACTACGTAATCCATAAATGAGTCATCCTAGACAGATGTATATATACATATTGTCCTGCTTCACAAGATCACACACCCGTACAGAAAAACAGTCCAAACACAGGCCAGAGTGGAGTTGAGTAAAGAGCAAAATATGCAGCAGACAGACGGTGACATACTTACGTGTGAGTGATACTTTTGGGAAAACATAGGACTCACGGTCCGTGACACAGAAGTCAATACATTGCATTCAATGCAAAAAGATATGCTTCAATAGTACTGGGGGTCCCCCCCCCCCCCCTCCCCCACCTCATGTTCCTTCAGAGAGGAGAAGTCTAGTTAACAGATGAGTGATGTGGGTTAAGGCACAGACCTTTCTCATTCATCTCCCCCCTTCTGTTTTCCCAAAGTGTCTCAGTGCACTGTGTGACTGACGCCTGTGCAACACACACACACAAATTTTCAGTCAGTACGTCACAGGCCTATTTTCAGAGACGGGGCTGCCTTCCTACATGTACCTATTTGAGTAGTGCTGTGAGGTGTTTTTGTCGGTACGGTATCATACGCTATGGTAATGATACCAGCCAACGTGAGTTCCGCTCACAGAGAATGACGGGTACATCTCCGCCTCTTATACGCTAATTTCCCGCTCTTGCTCACCTGTGTTTGCATGTGTGTCTATTTGTGTACGTGTGGTTGGCATGTGTGTGTGGGTGTGTGTTTGAGTGTGTATATGTGTGTGGGAGGAATGGAGAGTGGAACAGAGAGCCCCACCACCACTACTGGGCTTATCACCCACACTGTCTCTCTCTCAGGGGGCAGTGGGAGGGGTACCCATTACCATCAAAATCAAATCAAATCATATTTTCTTGGTCACATACACACGGTTAGCAAACTTGGTAAGCAGACTTTCCGAATGCACTTTAGCTAGTTTTGTTTGGATGATTTTAATTAAAGAAACTACACTCTGAAGATTGTGTGCTTGTCTTAATTGTGAAAAATGTTTCCCAAATTCGAAAGTATCTGGTATTTACATGTTTGGTATTTACATGGTTTAAGCAACAACTTCCTTTTGCAAGCCTCTTTCCTCATACAGTATCTCGAGGCTCAAGAACAATGACGTAATGACATGTACAGTTGAAGTCAGAAGTTTACATACACCTTAGCCAAGTACATTTAAACTCAGTTTTTCACAATTCCTGACATTTAATCCTCGTAAAAATTTCCTGTCTTAGCTCAGTTAGGATCACAACTTTATTTTAAGAATGTGAAATGTCAGAATAATAGTAGAGAGAATTATTTATTTCAGCTTTTATTTCTTTCATCACATTCTCAGTGGGTCAGAAGTTTACATACACTCAATTAGTATTTGGTAGCATTGCTTTAAAATGTTTAACTTGGGTCAAACATTTTGGGTAGCCTTCCACAAGCTTCCCACAATAAGTTGGGTGAATTTTAGCCCATTCCTCCTGACAGAGCTGATGTAACTGAGACAGGTTTGTAGGCCTCTTTGCTCGCACACGCTTTTTCAGTTCTGCCCACAAATTTTCTATAGGATTGAGGTCAGGACTTTGTGATGGCCACTGCAATACCTTGACTTTGTTGTCCTTAAGCCATTTTGCCACAACTTTGGAAGTTTGCTTGGGGTCATTGTCCATTTGGAAGACCCATTTGTGACCAAGCTTTAACTTCCTGACTTATGTCTTGAGATGTTGCTTCAATATATCCACATAATTTGACCTGCCTCGTGATGCCATCTATTTTGTGAAGTGCACCAGTCTTTCCTGCAGCAAAGCACCCCCACAACATGATGCTGCCACCCCCGGGTTTCACGGTTGGGATGGTGTTCTTCGGCTTGCAAGTCTCCCCCTTTATCCTCCAAACATAACGATGGTCATTAAGGCCAAACAGTTCTATTTTTACGTTTCATCAGACCAAAGGACATTTCTCCAAAAAGTACCATCTTTGTCCCCATGTGCAGTTGCAAACTGTAGTCTGGCTTTTTGTATGGCGGTTTTGGGGAAGTGGCTTCTTCCATGCTGAGAGGCCTTTAAGGTTATGCCAATAAAAGACTCGTTTTACTGTGGATATAGATACTTTTGTACCTGTCTCCTCCAGCATCTTCACAAGGTCCTTTGCTGTTGTTCTGGGATTGATTTGCACTTTTCGCACCAAAGTACGTTCATCTCTAGGAGACAGAACGCGTCTCCTTCCTGAGCGATATGATGGCTGCGTGGTCCCATGGTGTTTATACTTGCATACTATCGTTTGTACAGATGAACGTGGTACCTTCAGGCATTTGGAAATTGCTCCCATGGATGAACCAGACTTGTGGAGGTCTACAATTCTTTTTCTGAGGTCTTGGCTGATTTCTTTTGATTTTCCCATAATTTCAAGCAAAGAGGCACCGAGTTTGAAGGTAGGCCTTGAAATACATCCTCGGGTACACCTCCAATTGACTCAAATGATGTCAATTAGCCTATCAGAAGCTTCTAAAGCCATGACATAATTCTCTGGAATTTTCCAAGCTGCTTAAAGGCACAGTCAATTTAGTGTATGTAAACTTCTGACCCACTGGAATTGTGATACAGTGAATTAGAAGTGAAATAATCTGTCTGTAACCAATTGTTGGAAAAATGACTTGTGTCATGCACAAAGTAGATGTCCTAACCGACTTGCCAAAAACTATAGATTGGTTGACAAGAAATTTGTGGAGTGGTTGAAAAAGGAGTTTTAATGACTCCAACCTAAGTGTATGTAAACTTCCGACTTCAACTGTACACAATGTTGCAGAATTTCAGGGATCCGTTTTGGCTTGTGAGCTCTACTTTCAAAACCCTTGGCTGAAAAACCCTTGGCTGGAAAATCTCTTTAATTAAAAATGTCCAAAAGACAAATGTAGCAATCGACTATTTCACACAATATTGTAGCAATTTAACATAACAAAATGAAAAGAAGCTTAAGTTGACGCTTCATTCAATATACTGTAAAAATATTCAAATAACCCAGATTGTTGGCTCATATTTTGTTTCACACCTCCAAAGGAACTATGCCATTTATTAGAAAAGCCCACATTTCCTCTAACTCCTCTTTAACTTGAAAACACAGTCAGTCAGTCACGTGCTCTCCAGTCAACATGTTTGACTCGGAGCAGCATCAGTTGGTCTTGAGAGGAAACCTCTTCAAACGCCTGTCTGTCTGTAAGTCGTGTCTGCCTGTCGGCACACAACGTGCCTCCACTACTCTCTGCTGCACCTGGAGCCTTGCAGCACGCTCAGATGACCACAAAGATTGTGCCGAGATTCTCTCATATTTTTCTCTGTGAGAGAGAGAGAGAGAGAGAGAGAGAGAGGGGGGGGGGGGGGTTGTGATAGCGTCAATCCATCTCGTTCCTCTCTCCCCCTCATTCTTTTGGTAAACATGGTTGCTGTGTGTGATGACGGGAAACTAGCGGTGGGGGTTCCAACCACAGCAGTGTGATGATTGGGGATGGCTGGTGTGTTTACGGACATATTCAATCGCTCCCTATCCCAGTCTGCTGTCCCCACATGTTCCTGTACCCAAGAAGGCAAAGATCACTGAACTAAATGACTACCGCCCTGTAGCACTCACTTCTGTCATCATGACGTGATCCGAGAGACTAGTCAAGGATCACATCACATCCACCTTACCTGTCACCCTAGACCCACTTCAGTTTGCGTACCGCCCCAACAGGTCCACAGACGATGCAATAGCCATCACACTGCACACTGCACACTGCCCTATCCCATCTGGACAAGAGGAATACCTATGTAAGAATGCTGTTCAATGACTACAGCTCAGCATTCAACACCATAGTACCCTCCAAGCTCATTAAGCTGGTGGCCCTGGGTCTCAACCCCGCCCTGTGCAATTGGGTCCTGGACTTTCTGACGGGCCGCCTCCAGGTAGGGAAGGTAGGAAACACCATCTCCACTTTGCTGACCTTCAACACTGGGGTCCCACAAGGGTGAGTGCGTTTGGTACGCCTGGTATGGCAAACGCACCACCGTCAACCTCAAGGCTCACCAGAGGGTGGTGCGGTCTGCACAACGCATCACCGGGGGCAAACTACCTGCCCTCCATGACACCTACAACACCCGATGTCACAGGAAGGCCAAAAAGATCATCAAGGACAACAACCACCTGTCACGATCGTGTGGGGGTGAGACGGACCAAAACGCAGCATGTGAAAAATAAGACTTCTTTTTATTTTGAAGAAGGAAAAAAACGAAACAAAACACTTACAAACTAACAAAACAACAAACGACCGTGAAGCTACAAAACGAAAGTGCACACACAAGCTACTAACGTTTAGACATAGACAATTACCCACAACAAACTAAAGCCTATGGCTACCTTAAATATGGCTCCCAATTAGAGACAACAGAAACCAGCTGTCTCTAATTGGGAACCCATTCAGGCAACCATAGACTTTCCTAGACAACTACACACAGCATTAAACCATCTATACACCTAAACCCTCTAAACCATACAACACCCTATACAATACAAAAACACACAAACTTCCCCATGTCACACCCTGACCTCACTAAAATAATAATGAAGACAAAGATATTAAGGCCAGGGAGTGACATAACCCCCCCCCCTTAAGGTGCGAACTCCGGGCGCACCAGCACACAGTCTAGGGGAGGGTCTGGGTGGGCCTCCGTCCACGGTGGCGGCTCCGGCACTGGTCGTGGTCCCCACCCCACCACAGTCACTACCCGCCTCCGTAGCTTCCTCCAAATGGCCACCCTCCACATTAACCCCACTGGATTAAGGGGCAGTTCCGGACTAAGGGGCAGCTCCGGACTAAGGGGCAGCTCCTGACTAAGGGGCAGCACCAGGATAAGGGGCAGCACCAGGATAAGGGGCAGCTCCGGACTGAGGGACGGCAGCTCCGGACTGAGGGACGGCAGCTCCGGACTGAGGGACGGCAGCTCCGGACTGAGGGACGGCAGCTCCGGACTGAATGACGGCAGCTCCGGACTGAATGACGGCTCTGGCGGAACCTGGCTGGACGGCTCTGGCGGATCCTGGTTGGACGGCTCATGGTTGGCTGACGGATCTGGCTGCTCATGGTTGGCTGACGGATCTGGCTGCTCATGGCTGGCTGACGGATCTGGCTGCTCATGGCTGGCTGACGGATCTGGCTGCTCATGGCTGGCTGACGGATCTGGCTGCTCATGGCTGGCTGATGGATCTGGCTGCTCATGGCTGGCTGACGGATCTGGCTGCACATGGCTGGCTGGCGGATCTGGCTGCACATGGCTGGCTGGCGGATCTGGCAGATCCTGTCTGGTTGGCAGCTCTGGCAGATCCTGTCTGGTTGGCGGCTCTGGCAGATCCTGTCTGGTTGGCGGCTCTGGCAGATCCTGTCTGGTTAGCGGCTCTGGCAGATCCTGTCTGGTTGGCGGCTCTGGCAGATCCTGTCTGGTTGGCGGCTCTGGCAGATCCTGTCTGACGAATGGCTCTAGCGGCTCCTGACTGACGAACGGCTCTGACGGCTCGGGACAGACGGGCGGCTCTAATGGCTCGGGGCAGACGGATGGCTCAGATGGCGCTGAGTAGACGGATGGCTCAGATGGCGCTGGGTAGACGGATGGCTCAGATGGCGCTGGGTAGACTGATGGCTCAGATGGCGCTTGGCAGTTCAGGCATCGCTGTGCAGACGGCAGACTCTGGCCGGCTGAGGCGCACTGTAGGCCTGGTGCGTGGTGCCGGAACAGGTGTTACCGGGCTGGGGACACGCATCTCAGGGCTAGTGCGGGGAGAAGGAACAGGGCATACTGGACCCTGGGGACGCACATTAGGCCTAGTGCGTGGTGCCGGAACTGGTGGTACCGGGCTGGGGACACGCATCTCAGGGCTAGTGCGGGGAGCAGCAACAGGACGCACA
Organism: Salvelinus fontinalis; assembly: GCF_029448725.1. Classification (NCBI taxonomy): domain Eukaryota; kingdom Metazoa; phylum Chordata; class Actinopteri; order Salmoniformes; family Salmonidae; genus Salvelinus; species Salvelinus fontinalis. The sequence continues at coordinate 30,482,470 of NC_074665.1, forward strand.
GGACTCTGGGGACACACAGGAGGCTTGGTGCGTGGTTTAGGCACTGGTGGTAAAGGGCTGGAGACACGCACCATAGGGCTAGTGCGTGGAGGAGGCACTGGTGGTACTGGGCTGGGGACTGTCACAGGAGAGTTAGTACGTGGGGCTAATACAGGAGGTGCAGGACTAGGGAGGCGTACAGGAGGCCTGGTTCGTGGGACTGTCATTCCCAGACGGTTAGCACGCACATCAGGACGAGCATGGAGAGCTGACTCAGGTAACATCACATCCCGCACACGCTCTGTCGGGTGGATCTTGTGCCTCACACACCAACACAGCAGCTCCCTCATTTCACTCTCTTCCAACCTCCCCAATAAATCCTTAACAGTCTCTGTATCATCCCCATTGCTCACCTCCAATATCAGCCCGACTGGCTCAGGTTCCCTCTTAGAGTCCTCACGGGTAACACGGGAAGTTGACGCAGATCTCCCATCTGGACTCGCCACACTCCCCATGAGCCCCTCCCCAAGAAATGTTTGGGTATTACTCACGGGTTTCCAGCCTTGCTTCCGTGCTGCCTCCTCATATCGCCTCCTCTCGGCTTTCGCTGCCTCCAGCTCTTCACGAGGGAGGCGATATTCTCCCGGTTGTGCCCAAGGTCCCTTACCATCCAGTATCTCCTCCCATGTCCAAGAATCCTGTGTAGGTGGGTCCTGTTGCCGCTTTACACGCCGCTTGATCCGATGTTGGTGGGTAATTCTGTCACGATCGTGTGGGGGTGAGACGGACCAAAACGCAGCATGTGAAAAATAAGACATCTTCTTTTTATTTTGAAGAAGGAAAAAAACGAAACAAAACACTTACAGACTAACAAAACAACAAACGACCGTGAAGCTACAAAACGAAAGTGCACACACAAGCTACTAATGTTTAGACATAGACAATTACCCACAACAAACTAAAGCCTATGGCTACCTTAAATATGGCTCCCAATTAGAGACAACAGAAACCAGCTGTCTCTAATTGGGAACCCATTCAGGCAACCATAGACTTTCCTAGACAACTACACACAACATTAAACCATCTATACACCTAAACCCTCTAAACCATACAACACCCTATACAATACAAAAACACACAAACTTCCCCATGTCACACCCTGACCTCACTAAAATAATAATGAACACAAAGATATTAAGGCCAGGGTGTGACACCACCCGAGCCACTGTCTGTTCACCCCGCTACCATCCAGCAGGCGAGGCCAGGACAGGTGCATCAAAGCTGGGCCCGAGAGACTGAAAAACAGCTTCCATCTCAAGGCCATCACACTACTTAACAGCAATCACTAACTCAGAGAGGCTGCTGTCTACATAGAGACTCATATCACTTGCCACTTTAATAAATGGATCACTAGTCACTTTAAACAATGCCACTTTAAAAATGTTAACATATCTTACATTACTCAGTACGCATGTATATACTGTCCCTTATACGATCTATTGCACCTTGCCTATGCCGCTCGGCCATCCATATATTTATATGTACATATTCTTATTCCATCCCTTTATTTTCGTGTGTATTAGATAGTTGTTTGGGAATTGGTAGATTACTAGTTAGATATTAGTGCACTGTTGGGAACTAACAGCACAAGCATTTCGCTACACTCGCATTAACATCGAACATCTCTGGAGAGACCTGAAAATAGCTGTGAAGCGAAGCTCCCCATCCAATCTGACAGAGCTTGAGGATCTGCAGAGAAGAATGGGAGAAACTCCCCAAATACATCTGTGCCAAGCTTGTAGCGTCACACCCAAGAAGACTCGAGGCTCTAATCGCTGACAAAGGTGCTTCAACAAAGTACTGAGTAAAGGGTCTGAACACTTATGTAAGTATCATATTTCAGTTTTTCTAAAAACCTGTTTTTGCTTTGTCATCATGGGGTATTGTGTGTTGACTAATGAGGGGGAAAAAACAAGTTAATCCATTTTAGTATAAGGCTGTAACGAAACAAAATGTGAAGGTGTCACGGACGTTAAAGGAAGAGGACCAAGGTGCAGCGTGGTGAGCGTACATTCTCTCTTTATTTGGAAAAAAGACGCCGAACAAAACAATAAACACTACAAAAACAAACCGTGAAGCTAAAGGCTATGTGCCCTAAACAAAAGTCAACTTCCCACAAAGACAGGTGGAAAGAAGGGCTACCTAAGTATGGTTCTCAATCAGAGACAACGATAGACAGCTGCCTCTGATTGAGAACCACAATCACAAAGACAAACACAAAGAAATAGAAAACATAGAACATAGAATACCCACCCCAACTCACGCCCTGACCAAACAAAAATAGAGACATAAAAAGGATCTCTAAGGTCAGGGCGTGACAGAAGGGGTCTAAATACTTTCCGAATGTACTAAAAGTAGAAACACATTTGTATTCACAATCATATCAAAAACCTAACATAAGAATAAAAGTGAATTGAATTAATTTATATTCTGAATATGTGAAATGTCAGAATAATAGTAGAGAGAATGATTTATTTCAGCTTTTATTTTTTTCATCACATTACCAGTGGGTCAGGAGTTTACATTCACTCAATTAGTATTTGGTAGCATTGCTTTTAAATTGTTTAACTTGGGTCAAATGTTTTGGGTAGCCTTCCACAAGCTTCCCACAATAAGTTGGGTGAATTTTGGCCCATTCCTCCTGACAGAGCTGATTTAACTAAGACAGGTTTGTAGGCCTCTTTGCTCGCACACGCTTTTTCAGTTCTGCCCAAACATTTTCTATTGGATTGAGGTCGGGGCTTTGTGATGGCCACTCCAATACCTTGACTTTGTTGTCCTTAAGCCATTTTGCCACAACTTTGGAAGTTTGCTTCCGGTCATTGTCCACTTGGAAGACTCATTTCTGACCAAGCTTTAACTTCCTGACTGATGTCTTGAGATGTTGCTTCAATGTATCCACATAATTTGACCTGCCTCATGTTGCCATCTATTTTGTGAAGTGCACCAGTCCCTCCTGCAGAAAAGCACCCCCACAACATGATGCTGCCACCCCCGTGCTTCACGGTTGGGATGGTGTTCTTTGGCTTGCAAGCCTCCCCCTTTATCCTTCAAACATAACAATGGTCATTATGGCCAAACAGTTCTATTTTTTTTTCATCAGACCAGAGGACATGTCTCCAAAAAGTACGATCTTTGTCCCCATGTGCAGTTGCAAACTGTAGGCTGGCTTTTGTATGGCAGTTTTGGAGCAGTGATCTTTTCCTTTCTGAGCGTCCTTTCAGGTTATGTCGATATAAGACTCGTTTTACTGTGGATATAGATACTTTTGTACCTGTTTCCTACAACATCATGTCCTTTGCTGTTGTACTGAGATTGATATGCACTTTTCTCTCCAAAGTACATTCATCTCTAGGAGACAGAACGCGTCTCCTTCCCGAGCGGTATGATGGCTGCGTGGTCCCATGGTGTTTATACTTGCATACTATTGTTTGTACAGATGAATGTGATACCTTCAGGCATTTGGAAATTACTCCCAAGGATGAACCAGTGGAGGTCTACAATTATATTTAACTTGTGGAGGTCTACAATTATTTTTCTGAGGTCTTGGCTGATTTCTTTTGATTTTGCCATGATGTCAAGCAAAGAGGCAGTGAGTTTGAAGGTAGGCCTTCAAATACATCTACAGGTACACATCCAATTGACTCAAATGATGACAATTAGCCTATCAGAAGCTTCAAAAGCCATGACATCATTTTCTGGAATTTTCCAAGCTGTTTAAAGGCACAGTCAACTTAGTGTATGTAAACTTCTGACCCACTGGAATTGTGATACAGTGAATTATAAGTGAAATAATCTGTCTGTAAACAATTGTTAGAAAAATGACTTGTGTCATACACAAAGTAGATGTCCTAACCGACTTGCCAAAACTATATTTTGTTAACAAGAAATTTGTGGAGTGGTTGAAAAACTAGTTTTAATGACTCCAACCTAAGTGTATGTAAACTTCCGACTTCAACTGTACATAGTATTTGCCTATGTGATAAATGATGATCACTGGCAATCAACTGCAGTGTTGGATTATTACCCCATATCATGGAATAACTGTGTGAAAGTTTATTTTAAGGCCAAATGGTGGACATACAGAATTATTTGATTTGAATGAATGGCTGACACAACAGAAAAACAGGCCGATATTGTCTTGTCTAAAAGTTTGGTGCAAGTTTGCTTCAGTATTCATTTCTCGATCGCGTGAATTTGTGTGTTGTGTCGTGATTGACAAACGACACAAACGGATGGATGCGCACCTGATAAAAACCTTATAGCAATAAATTCCAATATAACCAGACACCATTTGGGAACTAAAGGTTGACAGCACAGTGCTTCTCATCAGGTTGATAATTTCACGTCTGCTCCCGCTCCTCCCCCCTGGCGCTTGAGGGGGCCAGGCTGCACTGCATCACGCTCTCCTGCCATCTATTACGCACACCTGCCTTCCCTCGTCACGCGCATCAGCGATATTGGACTCACCTGGACTCATTCATCACCTGTTTATTTCCTCCCCTATATTTGTCAGTTCCCCAGCTCTGTTCCCTGCTGCTGCATTAATTGTTTTTTGTCTTTGTTACCCTTGTGCTGACGCTGTTCCTGTCTCGTTCCATGTCCGTTCCTTATTAAATATTTGACTCCCCGTACCTGCTTCGTCTCTCCAGCGTCATTCCTTGTGACCAATAATTATCTTTTAAATGTAATTGTGTGGCTCACAGGAGGCTGCTGAGTGGAGAATGTCTCATAGTGTCCGGAACGGAGCAAATGGAAGGCCATCAAACACATGAAAGCCATGTGTTTGTTATATTTGTTACCCTTCAACTAATTCCGCTCCATTTATTACCACGTGCCCGTCCTCCCCAATTAAGGTGCCACCAACCTCCTGTGGTGTGGCCATCTTTATTGCACGACATTTTCTGGTTTGCAGAGAAATGCATTGAAAGAGATAAATGAAACTACTATCGAGGTCTAACTTCTAACATCTGATGAGTGAATTTGATCGATTTATTCTATGTATTTTTGCTGTTATCAAAATAACTTTTGCTAAGTTCATGCAGCCACTCACTCCATTTGCTTCAGAGCGCACATTCACCTCATGACAGGAATAAGCACATAGATCTCGTGCACTAAATGATGGTAAGTTAGAATGTAAGGATGAATATGTCTTTTTTCCTCAGGTAGAGGACTAGATAGTTTACTATGCATGTATGAGCCATACATTGACGTGTTGAGTCCAAAACGTAAAGTTAAAAAAAAAAAATAGGCTGGGGCTGCGAATCGGACCTCTTCCCAGAGCCTCCTGAAGCTTCTGTGCATGTGCATATTCTCTACGCGCAGAGCACAGGCTACTCAGGCGAACGGGGCTCATTTAATAAAGTTAGCTCAAAGCTGAATCAGTGTCTGCAATATCACATACTGAACACAGTATTCTACATAACATCACTGAATATAATAGCATAACGTTCCTGTAAGACAAAAAGACCTCCGCATTAAATCGTGCATGGAAATTCTTCAAGTCTTACCGGTGAAACATCCATGCAGCATCATTTTGCATAGTAACCATTTGATCTCAATCAGTTTCATGGGGATATGCATTTAGATCTTCTTGACTTATACAGTGTTGTTTCGAAGTAGTCTACAGTGTTGATTTGAATGATGGAGTGAACGAATTTTAGAGCAGATGGTGTTAACAACTATAGTATAGCCTACCTGTGTACGGTTTTGTGTGTTTTTGTCATACATTAACGGTGTCCTATGCTATTATATTCGGTTCTGTTATGACGAATACTGTGATCATTACAGTATGTGATCTTGCAGACACTGATTCAACTTTGATCTAACTGTAGCCTGTTCTCTGCGTGCAAAGTAGAGAATATACACATGCACAGAAGCATCAGGAAGCTCTAAGGATCCAGAAAAAGTGGGATCTGCAGTTTCCGGAATATCTCTTTAAGCCAAACTTAGTAGGCCAACAACATCCCAGTACACTTTCACCCAATTCCTTCTTATAGTACAGTCATCATTCCTTCACTCCGTGCACTCTCTCCTCCTCCCTCTCCCCCACTCCCCATTGGCAACCCCCAGAACAGCCCATTGTCCCTGGTGAGCACGGATAGTGATTTTTACGGTTCCCCGTAACAATAGTCTGAGGCCAGACTGGCTTCTTTATGAACTCAGCAATCTTCTTTTAGAATCCCTAAATGAGTGGGATAGGTGGGCGCACTTGAGAAAGAAAGTGGAGGAGAAGGGAAATAAGAAGTGGAAATAAGAAGTGACATAACAAAAGGCTTGGTCTCTTAGCCTCCTCCTGTTTCCAGTGTCAGCTAGGCCGGGGCCCTGGGCACTCCACGCCACATCCCTTTGATGTTACCAGCAGGCTGGGATCCTGTCAAGTGCAGGGTGGAGGGTTTAGGGGAGGGGTGGAGGCTCTTCGGAGGAGTAAGGGGAGGACCATCCTGCTTAGTGAATACATGTTTTTTTATAATTGCGAAATATTCAAAAAGTTATCCTTTTTAGATAAAACTAGACTAAATATATTCACCTAATAACTGATTAAAACACACTGTTTTGAAATTAAGGTCTACAGTAGCCTTAACAGCACACTCTATGGTAGCACCATGGTGTAGTTGGAGGACAGCTAGTTTCCACCCTCCTCTGGGTACATTGACTTCAATACAAAACCTAGGAGGTTGGTGCTTCTCACCCCCTTCCATATACTTACACAGTAATCTAGATGACTTCTAGAGGACGTCTTCCAATTTATCAGAGCTTTTGCTGTTTGAACAGACATGTTGTCCATCCAATCAGAGGACCAGAGATTGAATCTAGTACTGAAAGCATAAGCTACAGATAGCTAGCACTGCAGTGCAGTGTATAAAGTGTGTTGGGGAGTTCACACAAAGAAAAAGAAGGACAATAGTTTAACGGTTTTGAAGAAATGTATTTCTTTAAAAAATTAAGGAGTATTTGTATTTCTTCTTAGTTTACCTTTCACTTACTTAGCTAATGCAGCTAATTTAGCTAACTCAACAACCTGACTCAAACAGCAGGAAGGCTATTTATGTTAGCTAGCTAGCTCGCTAAGGCTATCCAATACTGTAAAGGTAAGCTTTCGGTTTGTAAATGTATTGCCACCGGGGCCCGCCAGTGTAACTGCTAAACTGCTTGCTGTACACTGTACTGTGTGATTGTACACATGGATTGAATTGTGGGTTTACTAACATGTTAGTTCTAGTTTGTTGATTATAAAGTTAATATGGTGACAACGATGTAGGCTGTGTTGTGGTTAGCGGTTTTTGCGCTTGGTCACAGACAGCTGTTATGTTGTGTGCTGAAGTCCACAAGCGAAGGGAAAAGGTGAGAGTAGGGGAGTGCTTAGATGTGAGAATGAATTATACAATGAGCAAAGTGACGATGCTGTATGTGGCTGTTTTGAAAGCAAACTGTGTGTGCTGGTGTTCAGGGATGTATTCATTCCGCCGATTCTGTTGCAAATAGTTTCTTAAATGGAAGCAGATGGAACAAAACGGGGAATTTGTCCAAAAGAAAATCTTGTTTTAGCTGCAAAAGGGAACGTTTTGCAACTTATTTGACTAATGATCACACCCCAGATAATCCAGATGCAGGCAAGAGTGTGCAAGGCGGAATTGAATGTGTCACTGTCTGTCAGCATGATTACTCCAATGTGTCACTCGGCATGTGCACCTTCGTCACCAGCAGACTTGTAAAGTCCCCTCTGTTCAGTCAAAACCTATTATTCTTTGCTAATGATCAGGTGCTCCCATTAATACCCTCAGAAATCAATCAATAGGATGTTAGGTGTGTGTGTGTGTGTGTGTGTGTGTGTGTGTGTGTGTGTGTGTGTGTGTGTGTGTGTGTGTGTGTGTGTGTGTGTGTGTGTGTGTGTGTGTGTGTTTCTGTGTGTGTGTTTCTGTGTGTGTGTTTCTGTGTGTGTGCGTGTGTGTTTCTGTGTGTGTGCGTGTGTTTCTGTGTGTGTGCGTGTGTGTTTCTGTGTGTGTGCGTGTGTGTTTCTGTGTGTGTGTGTGCGCGTGTGTGTTTCTGTGTGTGTGCCTTAGTGCGTGAGAACATCTGATGGTAATCACTCAAAGAGAAAGAGTTTTCTTGTATTCTTATCGTGTTCATTTCCGAAATTACTCATGCATACAATGTTTTTCAATTCATTATTGTCCTGATTCTTTGTATCTTTGACCATTGATTATTTGATAGTTTTCTATGAATCAAAGGGGCAATCTGTGATTCCAACAATTTTTTGACATTTAAATGAATGATATATCAAATCAAATGTTATTGGTCACATACACATGGTTAGCAGATGTTAATGCGAGTGTAGCGAAATGCTTGTGCTTCTACTTCCGACAGTGCAGTGATATCTAACAAGTAATCTAACAAACACTACCTAATACACACAAAACTAAAGGGGTGAATGAGAATATGTACATGTAAGTATATGGATGAGCGATGGTATAGGCAAGGTACAATATATGATATAAAATACAGTATATACATGTGATATGAGTAATGTAAGATATGTAAACATTATTAAAGTAGCATTATTTAGAGTGCAATTTATAAAGTGACTAGTGATCCATTTATTCAAGTGGCCAGTGATTGGGTCTCAATGTAGGCAGCAGCCTCTCTGAGTTAGTGATTGTTGTTTAGCAGTCTGATGGCCTTGATAAGCTATTTTTCAGTCTCTCGGTCCCAGCTTTGACGCACCTGTACTGACCTCGCCTTCCGGATGGTAGCGGTGTGAGCAGGCAGTGGCTTGGGTGGTTGATGACTTTGATGATCTTTTTGGCCTTCCTGTGACATCGGGTGCTGTAGGTGTCATGGAGGGCAGGTAGTTTGCTCCCAGTGATGCGTTGTGCAGACTGCACCACCCCCTGGTGAGCCTTGGGGTTCAGGGCAGTGCAGTTGCTGTACCAGGCTGTGATACAGCCCGACAGGATGCTCCCTATTGTGCATCTGTAAAAGTTTGTCAGGGTTTTGGAAGGCTGTTGCGCCTTCTTCACCACACTGTCTGTGTAAGTACAACCTTTCAGTTTGTCTGTGATGTGTACGCCAAGGAATGTAAACATTTCCATAATTAAAGAGCAGCAGTAAAATAACAATCGCGAGGCTATATACAGGGTGTACCTGTACAGAGTCAATGTGCGGGGGTACCAGTGTCAAGATAATTGAGGTAATATGAACATGTAGGTAGAGTTATTCAAGTGAATATGCATAGATAATAACAAAGAGTAGCAGCAGTGTAGAAGGAGGGGGAGGGCAGTCCAAATAGTCTGGGTAGCCATTTGATTAGATGTTCAGGAGCCTTAGACTTGGGGGTAGAAGCTGCTTAGAAGTCTCTTGGACCTATACTTGGCGCTCCAGTACCGCTTGCCGTGAGGTAGCAGAGAGAACAGTCGATGACCGCTGTTGCGCCTTCTTCACCACACTGTCTGTGTGAGTGGACCATTTCAGTTTGTCTGTGATGTGTACGCCGAGGAACTTAAAACTTTCCACCTTCTCCACTGCTGTCCTGTCGATGTGGATAGGTAGGTGCTCCCTCTACTGTTTCCTGAAGTCCACAATCATCTCCTTTGTTTTGTTGACGTTGAGTGAGAGGTTGTTTTCCTGACACCACACTCCGAGTGTCCTCACCTCCTCCATGTAGGCTGTCTCGTCGTTGTTGGTAATCAAGCCCACTACTTTTTTGTCGTCTGCACACTTGGTGATTGAGTTGGAGGCGTGCATGGCCACGCAGTCGTAGGTGAAAAGGGAGTACAGGAGGGGGCTGAGCACGCACCCTTGTGAGAACCCAGTGTTGAGGGCACTGAAGTGGAAATGTTGTTTTCTATCTTCACCACCTGGGGGCGGACCTTCAGAAAATCCAGGACCCAATTGCACAGGGCGAGGTTGAGACCCAGGGCCTCCAGCTTGATGATGAGCTTAGAGGGTACTATGGTGTTGAATGAACAGCATTAATGGCAGGTAGCCTAGTGGTTAGAGTGTTGGACTTGGAACCGAAAGGTTGCAAGATTGAATCCCCGAGCTGACAAAGTAAAAATCTGTCGCTCTGGCCCTGAACAAGGCAGTTAACCAACTGTTCCTAGGCCATTATTGAAAATACAAATTTGTTCTTAACTGACTTGCCTAGTTAATAAATAAAGGTACAATTTTTTTTCAATTCTTACATACGTATTCCTTTTGTCCAGATGGTATAGGGCAGTGTGCAGTGTGATAGCGATTGCATCGTTTGTGGGGCAGTATGCAAACTGAAGTGGGTCTAGGGTGGCCGGTAAGGTGGAGGTGATATGATCCTTGACTCTCAAACCACTTCGTGATGACAGAAGTGAGTGCTACGGGGCGGAAGTCAGTTACTTCAGTTGACAGTGGCACTGTTTAATCCTCAAAGCGGGCAATGAAGGTGAAGAAGTTTGTCTGGAAGCATGACGTCGGTGTCCGTGACGTGGCTGGATTTTTTTTTGTAGTCCGTGATATCCTGTAGATCCTGCCACATACGTCTTGTGTCTGAGCCATTGAATTGCGACTCCACCTTGTCCCTGTTTCTGGTTAGAGTAGGTTTTAATAGTCACAGTGGGTACAACATCTCCAATGCACTTCTTATAAACGCACTCAGATGAGTCAGCGTATAGCTCGATGTTGTTCTCTGAGGCTGACCGGAATGTTCCAGTCCGCATGATAAAAACAATCTTGAAGCATGGCTTCTGATAGGCCGGACCAGCGATGAATGGTTCTCGTCACTGATACATCCTGTTTGAGTTTCTGCCTATAAATCTTCTCAGGGATAGCCCCCTTTTTAAAAAATTGCTTAAATGACATACCCAAATCTAACTGCCTGTAGCTCAGGCCATGAAGCAAGGATATGCATATTCTTGGTACAATTTGAAAGGAAACACTTTGAAGTTTGTGGAAATGTGAATTGAATGTAGGAGAATCTAACACAATAGATCTGGTAGAAGAAAATACAAGGAAAAACTTTGAAATGCAAGAGAAAGGTCCCAGTTCCAGCCATCACTCTGATTGTAATTCCGATGGTGTCCACATGATGGCAGCAGTGTATGTGCAAAGTTTCAGACGTATACTTGAAGTATGAGCGACCTACAGGACATTTAGTGTGAAGTTACCCAGGTACATATGGGTAAATCATGAAAGATACATTTGCATTGATATAAAAAATTTATGCAAGAATATCGTCAAATCTGTATACGTAGCCATATTATAAGTTCAACATTTGCAAAACAACCAGTTTTCATAACTTCATTACTGTAACGGTGTTCCTCCTCCTCTTCATACGAAGAGGAGGAGTAGTGATTCGACCAACATGCAGCGGGTTGTGAATACATAATGATACTTTATTAACCAGACGAAACTAAACACACGAAGAACACTTGATAAATTTACAAAACAACAAAACGAAGTAGACAGACCTGAACGAGAGTACTTACATAAAACACGAAGCACGAAGGAACAGGTACAGACTATAACAAACGAACGAACAAACGCTACAGTCCCGTGTGGTGCGCAGACACAGACACGGACGACAATCACCCACAAACAAACAGTGAGAACACCCTACCTTAATATGACTCTCAATTAGAGGAAAACGCAAAACACCTGCCTCTAATTAAGAGCCATACCAGGCAACCCAAAACCAACATAGAAACAGAAAACATAGACTGCCCACCCAAAACTCACACCCTGACCATCACACACATACAAAACAACAGAACACAGGTCAGGAACGTGACAATAACTCTGAATATTCTTCTAATTTTTGTCCAAAAGGAAAAGGCATGCTGTCGCAAAAGGTTAGCACCTACATTTTGCAACAGTCACAGGGTTTCCGGATAATCCTGTAAAGCTCAGTGGCTATGTAGCTAGCTTTGTTTGACCACTATTGGTGCTTATTTGACAAAGATAGAGTCGTTCAAGTGAAGACCACCAGCGTCATCGGACGTCGCTCTCTGACCAAATATGCTGTCCTATAGGATATTCTACACCCCTAATTATATAGGGAAGTCTTGTTACATTCTAGGATCGCTGAGGAATACATACAAATGTGAATTGACTTGTTGAAACAATGTTAAGGTTGAGCTTTTCACAGATTCCTTTCTTTGCAAAATGAACGAGTGGGAATACAAAATCGCTCGTGCATGCTATATGGACCTTTTTAGGAAATAAAAAATGATTTTATCTAAACAAACGACACTTCATGTTATCTCTGGGACCCTTTGGATGATAAATCAGAGCAAGATTTCAGAATGTAAGTACACATTTCACCTTCAGAGGTGAATTTATCAAACCTATCGCAGTGAAAAAAAGTGTTTTTGTTGTTTGGAGCTCTCCTCAAACAATAGCATGTTATTTTTTCATAGTAATAGCTACTGTAAACTGGACAGTGCAGTTATATTAACAAGAATTTAAGCTTTCATCCGATATAAGACACTTATATGTACCAACATTTGCTGTTTCTCTAAAATCTGCGATCTTGACATAACCTGTCTAGGATGAGGGTGCCGCTAGCGGCACTCCCCCCCCACCCCCCACTGAAAAGGCAGAGCCGCGAAATTCAAAAAAAATATTTTTTTTAAATATTTAACTTTCACACATTAAAGTCCAATACAGCTAATGAAAGACACAGATCTTGTGAATCCAGCCAACATGTCCGATTTTTTAAATGTTTTACAGGGAAGACACAATATGTAAAGATGTAAATCTATTACCTAAAAAAACATTTGCATAATCCACCATCTTTTATTTGTCCACCAACACCAGTAGCTATCACCAATTCGGCTAAACTAAGATATTTATAGCCCCTAACCAAGAAAAAAACTCATCAGATGACAGTCTGATAACATATTTATGGTATGGGATAGGTTTTGTTAGAAAAATGTGCATATTTCAGGTAGATGGCATAGGTTACAATTGCACCCACCGTCACAAATGGACTAGAATAACTACATAGAGCAACGTGTTTACCTACTTACTAATCATCAAACATTTCGTAAAAATACACAGCATACACTAATCGAAAGACACAGATCCTGTGAATACAGGCAATATTTCAGATTTTCTAAGTGTCTTACAGCGAAAACACAATACATCGTTATATTAGCATAGCACATGTGCAAACATTACCCCAGCATTAATTCTAGCCAAAGTGAGCGATAACGTAAACATCGCCAAAATATATTATTTTTTTCACTAACCTTCTCAGAATTCTTCAGATGACACCCCTGTAACATCACATTACAACATGCATATACAGTTTGTTCTAAATTGTGCATATTTAGCCACCAAAATCATGGTTAGACAATGGGGAAAGTAGCCCAGCTGGTGAGAAAATGTCCGTGCGCCATATTAGACAGTGATCTACTCGTATACATAAATACTCATAAACGTGACTAAAAAATATAGGGTGGACAGCGATTGATAGACAATTTAATTCTTAATACAATCGCGGAATTACATTTTTTAAATTATCCTTACTTTTCAATACAGTTTGCGCCAAGCGAAGCTACGTCAAAAAACATGGCGTCCTAAGCCACTAACATTTTTCGACAGAAACACGATTTATCATAATAAAAATTTCCTACTTTGAGCTGTTCTTCCATCAGTATCTTGGGCAAAGGATCCTTTCTTGGGTCTAATCGTCTTTTGGTGGAAAGCTGTCCTCTTGCCATGTGGAAATGCCAACTGCGTTCGGGATGAACTGGAAGCGTGCCCAGCGATTCACAGCGTTTCAGAAATAAATGTCCCAAAATCGCACTAAACGGATATAAATTGCTATAAAACGCTTTAAATTAACTACCTTATGATGTTTTTTTAACTCCTATAACATTTACATTTACATTTAAGTCATTTAGCAGACGCTCTTATACAGAGCGACTTACAAATTGGCAAGTTCATACATATTCATCCTGGTCCCCCGTGGGAATTGAACCCTGGTCCCCCCGTGGGAATTGAACCCACAACCCTGGCATTGCAAGCTCCATGCTCTACCAACTGAGCCACACGGGACCACAACGAGTAGAAACGAGTAGAAACATGACCAGAGTAATATTACTCCCTCCACTAATGCTTGGAACAAGTGCGGGTCGATGTCCTCCAGGCGCATTACGCAGCAAGAAAAGAGTGACTAGCTACAGGGTTTTTTAATTTGTAGTGCCTGTGAACGCGCAATCGACCCCATTCAAATCGTCATCACGTAAAGGCATCCAGGGGAAGACGTAAGCAGTGTCCGTATACTCATAGCAATAACTGTGGCCTTTTAACTGACTCCAGATCAGGGGCCAACATTTCTGAAATCTGACTCCATGTCAGGGAAATTGCTGTAGAATGGGTTCTGTTCCACTTAGAGACAAAATTTCAACTCCTATAGAAACTATAGACTGTTTTCTATCCAATAATAATAATAATATGCATATTGTACGATCAAGAATTTTGTGGGAAGCCGTTTCAAAAATTACACGATTAGCATAAATAGTGACAACAGCGCCCCCAGCCTCAACAGGATAAGACGCTGCCCAGGTAGGAACGCAAAATATTAATCTTGTCCATTCCCAGCATGCAGTTGGAGACACACATCGCGGCGGCGCTCCACCAACATTTTTTCTGTAGCCTGCATGCTGGAGATAAAATGTATGACATTGTAATGAGATGGAAACTTTTTACATCATACAGATTTCTCAGATCAAATAGCCTAACCTAAATGGTGCCCTATCAACAACAAAAAATGTGCTGACATGTTAAGAAACAACATATTCTAAAAATAGGACAGCTCAAAGTAAAATGGACAATATGGAATGGACAATCAGGCTACTCACAACTACTGTCCAGGAGTTTCATCCTGTTGGCTAAATTGTCATAATCAATGGTTTCAAGTTTGTATTCATACATTTTTTACGAGCTGATCATAGTGACAAAAAAAAAAATTCTGAATTTCCTGCTGAGTAAACACATTGCAAATAGGCTCAGGATACAGCGCATTCGGAAAGTATACCCCTTAACGTTTTCCACATTTTGTTACGTTACAGCCTTCTTCTAAAATGGATTTAATAATTTTTTACTCATCAATCTACACACAATACCCCATAATGACAAAGCGAAAATAGATTCAAAGTACTTTTTGCAAATGTAATAAAAATAAAAAACAGAAATGCCTTATTTACATAAGTATTTAGGTCCTTTGCTGAGACTCGAAATTGAGCTCAGGTGCATCATGTTTCCATTGATCATCCTTGAAATGTTTCTACAACTTGGAGTCCACCTGCGGTAAATTCAATTGATTGGACATGACTTGGAAAGGCACACACCTGTCTATCTTAGGTCCCACAGTACATGTCAGAGCAAAAAACAAGCGATGATATCGAAGGAATTATCCGTAGAGCTCAGAGCCAGGATTGTATCGAGGCACAGATTTGGGGAAGGGTACCAAAACATTTCTGCCGCATTGAAGTCCCCAAGAACACAGTGGCCTCCATCGTTCTTCAATGGAAGGAGTTTGGAATCCCCAAGACTCTAACTAGAGCCGCCAGGCCAAACTGAGCAATCCGGGAAGAAGGGCCTTGGTCAGGGAGGTGACCAAGAACCCAATGGTCACTGACAGAGCTCCAGAGTTCCTTTGTGAGAACTGTCCAAAAAAATAACCATCTCTGCAGCACTCCACCAATCAGGCCTTTAAGGTAGAGTGGCCAGACGTAAGCAACTCCTCAGTAACATTTACATGACAGGCTGCTTGGAGTTTGCCCAAAGGCACCTGAAGGACTCTCAGACAGTGGTGGAAAAAGTACACAATTGTCATACTTGAGTAAAAGTTAAGATACCATAATAGAAAACGACTAAAATGAAAGTCACCCAGTAAAATACTACTTGAGTAAAAGTCTAAAAGTATTTGATTTTAGATATACTTAAGTTTCAAAAGTACATTTAATTGCTAAAACATACTTAAATATCAAAAGTAAATGTATAAATCATTTCACATTTCTTATATTAAGCAAACCAGACGGCAACATTTTCTTGTTTGGCACACTCTAACACTCAGACATTATTTACAAAAGATGCATTTGTGTTAAGTGAGTCCGCCAGAACATAGGCAGTAGGGATGACCACGTGTTCTTTTGATAAGTGTGTGACTTTCCCAATTTTCCTGTTCTGCTAAGCATTCAAAATGTAATGAGTACTTTGGGGTGTCAGGGAAAATGTATGGAGTAGAAAGCACAATATTTTCTTTAGGAATGTAGTTAAAGTAAAAGTTGGCCAAAATATAAATAGTGGTCTCCGGAGTGGTGCAGCGGTCTAAGGCACTGCATGGCAATGCTAGAGGCGTCACTACAGATCCGGGTTCGATCCCGAGCTGTGTCACAGCTGGCTTCGACTGGGAGACCAATGAGGTTCAGGCGCTCGCGCTCTGGTGACTACTTGTGGCGGCCAGGCTCATGCACACTGACTTCTGTCGCCAGCTGTACTGTGTTTCCTCCGACACATTGGTGCGACTGGCTTCCGGGTTAAGCGTTCAGTTGCGGCATGGCAGCGTTGTGTTTTGGAGGACGCATGGCTTTCAACCTTCGCCTCTCCCACGTTGGTAAGGGAGTTGCCGCGATGGGACAAGACTAACTACCAATTGAATATCACAAAATTGGGGAGAAAAAAGGGGTAAAAATAACACACACAAAAAAATATATGTAGAAATTAATAAATATAAACAATAAAGTACAGAAACCCCAAAAATAGTACTTTAAAATATTTTTTTAATATTTGTCTCTCTACAGTGAAGCATGGTGGTGGCAGCATTATGCTGTGGGGAAGTTTTTCAGCAGCGGGGACTGGGAGACTAGTCGGGATCGAGGAAAAGATGAACGGAGCAAGGTACAGAGAGATCCTTGATGAAAACCTGCTCCAGAGCGTGCAGGACCTCAGACTGGGGCGAAGATTCACCTTCCAACAAGACAACGACTTTAAGCACACAGCCAAGACAACGTAGGATTGGCTTCGGGACAAGTCTATGAATGTCCTTGAGTGGTCCAGCCAGAGCCCGGACTTGAACCCGATCGAACATCTCTGGAAAGCTTGAGAGGATCTGCAGAGAACAATGGGAGAAAATCCCAAATACAGTTGTGCCAAGCTTGTAGCGTCATACCCGAGAAGACTTGAGGCTGTAATCGCTGCCAAAGGTGCTTCAACAAAGTACTGAGTAAAGGGTCTGAATACTTTTGTAAATGTCATATTTCAGTTTTTGCTTTGTCATTATGGGGTATTGTGTGTAGATTGATGAGGGGGGGGGGGCGATTCAATTGAAGGGCAAACAATTCTCTCAATGAAACATTGAACGTTCAAGAATTGGTGGGAGACAGTGGAGCACATTCTGGAGAAGTGAGTGCATACATTCTGCAGAGACACCCCTGTCTTCGCCACGCACCCCTCCCCTTCTTCTTGTCTCAACGTTTGAAATTATACTCAAGACACTTTATCGTCCCGCATGTTGATGCTTTTCGCTGTCAGCCGAAACGTAATAATTACCGAGGCCTATTTCCACGCACGATACCCAGATTGCTTGCTTCCCAAATAGGCATAGGCCTATGCACGTGTGATTTGAAACAATCCACAGCTATATATCAACAATGACAAAAAAAAGACCATGATCCTCTGTGGCTAAGTCAAGCTCTCTGGTAAAGTATTTTGAATGATTTTATTTAGACAGGTGTAATTGTATCATTTTGGCAAAGCATTTACTTTAGGGGAAGCCAGCATCTGAACAGTGCCCTGTGCACCCGCCAACTTTCCTTTCTAATTCGCAAGGGGCTGAAACAAGAGATCTGTATATAATGACGAGATGCTCATGTCTCCACCCTAACAATGCGAGTCGTTGTCCCAAAGGCGGGAATGCTGGCGAGAAGCTTAGGTCTGAATATTATGCCCATAGAAAAGCATTGGGCTTCGCCTCTTCCTCTCTGCTGAAACTAGCGAGCGAAACAGCGCCACTCTGGCTTACTAAATGTAGCACATGTACAGTATCTAATGCTGTCTGGCCAGAAAAAGTATGACATACTGTATTCCTTTTGTCCAGACAGCATCAGATACATATGGTCTACACATATGGAGACAGAGGGGCGCTGTTTCGCTCGCAGATTGATTCGCTCAAGATTGATGCGTCTTTCTGTCGGCACGCATCTCGGTCAAGTAAATTATCAATATTTCAACATTTTATTTGGACGAGCAAGGAGGTACAGTAGGGCGGGCCAAGCCCACTAGGGCCCGCACATAACGCTGACGCTGAGACTCTGACGCCTTTTGGAAGTATTTTTGGGGTTCAGATTTTGTCCAGTCTGGACCAGTCTTGATATGGCCCAAACATAGACGTCTATAAATGATGTATTTTCAACTTTTATTCAGAACCAAAAATGAATCTGATTTCAACGTCCAAAAAATATGTATTTTGGACGCCTTTTCAACGTAATCTTGCTTACTTGGACTATTCTAGTTTTGCAGGGGGTGGCACATTTTTTGTCTCGCCTAGGGTGAAATATATATATGTATGTATAAAATCTATTTTTGTTATTCCTTCGTATGCACGTATGTACTGTACATGAACAGAAAATAACAAAACGGTGAAGTTATAAACAAGATTAATCATCTCACATCACAAAGGAGGGCCTGCGCTCACATGTAGGCCTGTGTGTGTTACGTGTCAGGTAGTCCCATACCAAGAACCTTGGCACTGCCAGGTCGTCAGCACAGGGTCAGTCTACTAAGACCTTATCCCTGCCTCTCAGTCAGTTTAATGGGTGCCAGTGTGAATGCCCCATGAATGCCCCATGGCACCAGCACAAGCCTCTGACGGGCAGCGGGCCTGGACAGACAAAACCTGTAAAGCGAGAGAGAGGGAGAGCGAGAAGGAGAGAGAGGAACTTTTAAAAGAAACCCTGACACCATAAAGCAGTGGAGAGACCAGCGTCCCGCCACCGCCAGACAGCCTCAAAACAAGAGCCCAGGGTGGGAGGGGAGAAAAGCAGGACAACACAAAAACAGCCCCTCATCCCCCTTTCCTTCCCCCTGCCAGCCCAGCATTTACATTAGAAGAGGAATGGCACAGTGGTCGTGGAGAGGGGAGGGGGAGGAGAGAGGGGGGATGACTATTCGGTGCAGTAAACACTGTAAGACTATCGCCATGGAAGCCCGTGCGATATTCCAAGGCATCTGCCCCGGACCTCTTCCAACGCCAAGTGCCCCCCTCGCGCCCCACGTCCCCACTCACCCCCCGTTCGCCGGTCCCTCGTCTGCCCATTGCAGCCTGCCCACCACAGCAGATGTGCACAGAGGAGATCCATGGCCTTGCAGAGGGGATGGGGGAGGGGATGGGGGGCACAGAAAGGGTGTTTGCCCTTGAAATAATGCTGTGTAACCAAGGCTGTGTGATCTCAGCCAACCAGCCAGCCAGCAGCCAGCGCCTCAAGAGAACCTCCTCTTCTCTCTTTGCCTAAAGGAAGGGAAGGATGTGGGGAGGAGGAGAGGAGGAAAGGAGGAGGGGAGCAAACAGGTGGGGTTGAATGGTGCTCCAGCTTGAATGCATCCATCCTTTCAGTGCACGCTTTCTTGGGGCATGTTATGAAAGGTCAACTGTATGGGAGATCAGGGAGAGAACATCCGTCGGTATAGTGTAACAGTTCCCCTGTTATAATTGAGATTGACTTGTAAATTCACTGTAAACAAATCCACTATATTTCCTCTCCATCAACTTGTGAATAGGTTCCAAATTGCCATTTGTTATTGTAACTTCTCACAGTTGAAATTGGGATTATATTCTTACTGAGTCTATGTGAACATCCGTCACTACCCCAGTGCTGCTGTGCCACTGTACAGAAGCCTACTTCCCTCTCCTACCCCGAGGCCCCAACCACCCAACCCTCCAGCATTCATCCAAACCCCTAATGTGAAGAGTATCCCCCCACCCCTCCCTCCACCCTCCATCCGTGTGGATCTCATTTTCTTCTGTACAATATGAGGCCCCTGGAGGGGTCTGAGGTTGGAACTGTGGATGGATGTAAAATAGAATCCCATTCAGTGGCCATGTAAAGGCCTTTTATAGGAATGCTGTTCGTTAGCCCTCACCCATTTATTCCACACTTTACTCAGCGAGAGCGAGAGAGAGTGGGAAGCAGCTGAAAGATGGACAGAAGGGGAGAGAGAGGGAAGGGGCCAGAGAAAAGGGAGGAAAAAACAAGCCTTCTCAGGGTCCCTCGCACGAAAGACAAAGCAGAGAGGGAGGGATGGAGGAATAAAGCGAGAGAGGGAGAGAGAGATAGAAAGGGAAAGAGAGGGGGAGAGAGAGAGAGAGAGCGCGTGCAGTTGCTGTCAGGCGCTAAGGAATTCGTGGTCGATTTGTTCTTGTTTGCGGCCAGTTTGTTGTAAAAGGAAGAGATGAAGGGGAGAGCCCGTGGAAGCAGCAACAGATTGCAGATACCTCTATTGGAGCCTTGTGAAAAGCAGCTCCCTCTCAGCCCTCATGCAGTTCAGAGCCACCCCAGAGAAAGGGCCCTTTTTACAGTAAAGGACTGCCTGGCACCTTGTCAGCAACTCAATGGGTTCTGCTGAGACTGGGAGAATACAAGGAGGCCCACTGTTCAGAGCCCCATGCAGCCCTCCTTTAGAAAGAGAGAGACATAGAGAGAGGGCCTGGCTGGGGCTGGGCTGGGACCCCGAGGGCTCTACAGAGAGTTTAGAGGGCCCAGGCTGTATGGAGATGGAGCCTTTTGTGCTTTCTCCAACAGACGGGACACTTTTTGAGATTCCTATGCAGATCAAAGAGAATGTCTTCATTCCAAATGAACTTGGACTAGTGTTGAAGGGAGGCTGTGTTAGAGGTTGGCGGGAAAGTGTGTGTGTGTGTGTGTGTGTGTGTGTGTGTGTGTGTGTGTGTGTGTGTGTGTGTGTGTGTGTGTGTGTGTGTGTGTGTGTGTGTGTGTGTGTGTGTGTGTGTGTGTGTGTGTGTGTGTGTGTGTGTGTGTGTGAGAGAGAGAGACAGGCTCCTGTGGTGTGTGAGTGTTTTGGCTGGGACAGTGGGGTGTCTGCCCAGCATGGGGGATTATCCATCCCCTATTAATGTTTTTTTGGGGTTAACGATGCTGCCATGCCTCAGGTAAGGACCCAGCAGATTAATGCTTATCAGGGCCTATTAAACCTCCTGTCAATCAACTCAGTGGCCCACAGGACCCAGGTCTACTTCCAGCTGTTTCGTTTTGGGTGGGGGGGTTGAGTGTGTGTGTGTGCTCCTGCCCACCTGAGGTCGGCAGTGTGTTTCCTTCCTCTCGTATTCCCATGACAACACGCACTCAGTCATGACAGCACTCACTCACTGGTAATACAGTCTCCTCACAAGGGAAAAGATGACCATTAACCCCCCCACCCACCCACCCACCCACAAACACACATACACACACAAAAACACAATCACTCTCTTTCCCAAACAAACACACACACACACACACACACACACAGGCCAACATTTACAGGCTCCTACACCGACTCATTCTGCCCTTGGTTACCCTCGACCTAAAAAGTCAAACTTTGCACAGTCACCATGACCACTGTAGAATGGTGTAGAAAATGCAGCAGATAAACAAACTGTTGGCCAGTGCTGGAGGACATTCCATCCCCAACACACATTTTCCAACACACACTCTCCAACCTCCACGCATCAAGAGGTCATCCATGGAGGACACCCACAGTCCAAACAGGAACCAGCTCTTCCTGCAGAATCCCCCTCTTTATCTACAGTATGATGAGAGAGCGAGAGAGAGCGCACAGAACGCTTGTTTGGGACACCTCTGACTGCGAGGTTCCTCCGATTGTTACCCAGTGACTTCAACAGGAAAGCCTAGAGGCTAAGATAAAAGAAAGAGAGCGGGAAACCGTGTGGAAAAGACAGAGAGAGAGAGAGACAGAAACACACAGAGGTCTCAGAATGACGTTCCCCGGGACTGTAAAAACGGCCCTCAGAGAAAGCAGGGCGAAAGTGACGGCCAAAGAAAAACAGAACAAACGAAGAGTGGGAACAACACAGTGGTGATGGTAAGTCAAGTGTTATGGTTTGAGGCTCCATGTTGGATTGATTTATGGCAGTGTGAGGTGAGAGACTCAGAGATGAATACACAACCTGCTGACGTGCGTACGGTACTCGGGATGGATTTAGGTCTAATGAAATGATGAAGGAACCTTGGGCAATCAATCATCATACAGTCAACATACTGTACATACGACACCCAAATCTTATCGAATTACCCAACATGCACCGGGAGCAATGTGAACATTTGCCGAGTGTAATGTTTTGAAAGCGTGCGTAGTAAAACTACAAAACAGGTTTAGAGTGGATGAGGATGGGGACAGCCGTGATCTGCTGAGATTGTCATTGAACCAGTTTCCTGCATTGTTTGGTTAACATTCACGTATGCAAACAAGTGAAAGAGGAAAAAGATAAAAAAGAAAGACAAAAAAAAGCCAGCTGAGGTTGAAAATGAACAGACGGAGCTCTGTCACCTAGCTCAGTGCCACGGCCACTGAAGCAGGCCCCAAACGGGTCCTCCTCACTCTGTGATATCTGGGTCAGGTCACTCTCTCTCGCTCGCTGTCACTCTTGTCCCTCTGTGAGGCAAGACGTGTAAATGTGATTGACGTCATCGGGCGCCAAGTGCTCTCACGCCACTGTC
The DNA here is from genome assembly GCF_029448725.1 of Salvelinus fontinalis. Lineage (NCBI taxonomy): Eukaryota > Metazoa > Chordata > Actinopteri > Salmoniformes > Salmonidae > Salvelinus > Salvelinus fontinalis. The sequence goes on from NC_074665.1 coordinate 30,505,224, forward strand.
GTGCCGCCCTGGTTACGCCGACGGGCACGTGGTGGTTGTCTGGGTGGCGGGCGGAGGGGTGAGAGGTGGTGAGGCTGGTTACGTGATTGATCCAATCTGCCAGGTTCCTGTGTTTTGGTATAGCACCAGCTGACCTAAGCAGCAGTAAAGAAGCTCTCTGTTCTTCCCATCTCTAATAGGAGTCTGGTTGTGTGTGTTCGCTCCAGGGCCGTGGCTACCCATGTGTATCAATAGGCCTCACATCACTGGCTCTCTGTGTTATTGAATTTCATGTGGCAGCCTGCACAGACGGAGAGATGAACCTCTACAAATCTCTGATCAGCTGCAGCAAAGTCATCAGGCTAAACCAAACCACAGAGATAAGTTAGCATCTGAAACAAGGTCATCCCTTGGTGAAAAGACAAAAGTGAACAGTGGCATTTCAAATCCGCTTCTACGAAAAGGGATTAAACGCTTATCTGTGGTGACTCATAACTTTAAACCGGTCAAAAACAAAGTATGGAGTCATTAAAACTCATTTTTCAACCACTCCATACATTTCTTGTTAACAAATATAGTTATTGCAAGTCGGTTAGGACATCTACTTTGTGCATGACACAAGTAATTTTCCCAACAATTGTTTACAGACAGATTATTAGACTTATAATTCACTGTATCACAATTCCAGTGGGTCAGAAGTTTACATACACTAAGTTGACTGTGCCTTTAAATAGCTTGGAAAATTCCTGAAAATTATGTCATGGATTTATAAGCTTCTGATAGGCTAATTGACATGCTTTGTGTATATTGGAGGTGTACCTGTGGATGTATTTCAAGGCCTACCTTCAAACTCAGTGCCTCTTTGCTTGACATCATGGGAAAATCAAAAGAAATCAGCTAAGACCTCAGAAAAAAATGTGTAGACCTCCACAAGTCTGGTTCATCCTTGGGAGCAATTTCCAAACACCTGAAGGTACCACGTTCATCTGTACAAGCAATAGTGCGCAAGTATAAACACCATGGGACCACACAGCTGTCATACCGCTCAGGAAGGAGACGCATTCTGTCTCCTAGAGATGAACGTACTTTGGTGCGATAAGTGCAAATCATTCCCAGAACAACAGCAAAGGACCTTGTGAAGATGTTGGAAGAAACAGTTACAAAAGTATCTATATCCACAGTAAAACGAGTCCTATATCGACATAACCTGAAAGGCCGCTCAGCAAGGAAGAAGCCACTGTTCCAAAACCGCCATAAAAAAGCCAGACTACGATTTGCAACTGCACATGGGGACAAAGATTGCACTTTTTGGAAAAATGTCCTCTGGTCTGATGAAACAAAAATAGAACTGTTTGGCAATAATGACCATCATTGTGTTTGGATGAAAAGGGGGAGGCTTGCAAGCTGAAGAACATCATCCCAACCGTGAAGCACGGGGTGGCAGCATTATTTTGTGGGGCTGCTTTGCTGCAGGAGGGACTGGTGCACTTCACAAAATAGATTGCTTCATGAGGACTGAAATGATGTGGATATATTGAAGCAACATCTCAAGACATCAGTCAGGAAGTTAAAGCTTGGTCTCAAATGGGTCTTCCAAATGGACAATGACCCCAAGCATACTTCCAAAGTTGTGGCAAAATGGCTTAAGGACAACAAAGTCAAGGTATTGGAGTGGCCATCACAAAGCCCTGACCTCAATCCCGTAGAAAAGTTGTGGGCAGAACTGAAAACATGTGCTTGAGCAAGGAGGCCTACAAACCTGACTCCGTTACACCAGCTCTGTCAGGAGGAATGAGCCAAAATCCACCCAATTTAAGGTGGGAAGCTTGTGGAAGGCTACCCAAAACGTTTGACCCAAGTTAAATAATTTATAGGCAATGCTACCAAATACTAATTGAGTGAATGTAAACTTCTGACCCACTGGGAATGTGATGAAAGAAATAAAAGCTGAAATAAATCATTCTCTCTACTATTATTCTGACATTTCACATTCTAAAATAAAGTGGTGATCCTAACTGACCTAAGACAGGGAATTTTTACTAGGATTAAATGTCAGGAATTGTGAAAAACTGCGTTTTAAATGTATTTGGCTAAGGTGTATGTAATCTTCCGACTTCAACTGTATTTACAACAAAACAAAAAAAAGTTGAAAAAAAGTTAAACGAAACACAGCTAACTTACAGTGTTTCCAGCTGCAGTTTGAAGTGATTGTGTTGCTGTAGCTGTGTTGTTGGCTAGCTCCTCTGAACAACACTGTCCTGACGAGTGAGCACATTTTCTATGCCAGGCAATATCACGTCTCATTGGCTTATTGTTATGGATGTATCCAAATAAATGTCACTAGAAAACAGCTTAAACAAATGCAAATGCAGCTACTTTGCTGTTATTCTGGCTGCACTTTTTGACGTGACTGTAAGTTAGCAATAGTTGGCTAGCTAGCAAGCAAGGGATAAGAACGTTACGTCATGGCAATGGACTGGGTCGCGTCCATAGAGACAGAACAAAAAGACTGAACGACTGGGTTGCGTCTCTAGCAACCCTAGATTTGTGTCGGGACTATATCTTGTGGAAGGATGAAATAGTATGAATACATTCATCAAAATAACGTTTTTAATGAAAATATGTCAATCATTATTTGAATATGTTTCGAAACCCATTGTATAAAAGTGATAATGCCCTCAAAGCCGGTGTTTGGAGGATATATTGGCACGGTTTGCTAACAAAACCCGTGCCAATATATCCTCCAAACACCGGCTTCTCTGGCAGTATCACTTAAGCGTGCCGGGCTTGGCTTTGGACACTCTCTCCAAAACCAACATTCATCTCATTCCAGCGGTACCCACTCCGCTGTTCAACCTTTTCACCAAGGTGAAGGCTCAAACTTCAAGACTGATAACTGCCAGAACACCTAGAGTAAATCAACAGTAAACATTAGCCCTTTCTTAGATGGTCTGCCCTGCAGCCCAAAGCCCATGGCCCAGAGCGGTGAAGTCAAGTCACATTTTATTTACACTGCATTTCACGTCAAAACACACTTTAGCTTTTTGAAACAGAAAAACAAAGAATCAGACAATAAATTGAGTACCTTGGGGATACATGGGGTTAAGACACACAGAACAGTGAAACATTAAGAAGTCGAGCGGACAGGAAAGGGATTGAGTCCAGCGAGTCCAGTGACTGCAAGGAGGAAAGGTGGAGGAACATTGAAGTGGATGGAGAATGGATAGATTCCGGAGTATGGTGGCATGATCACAGCGGTCAGGTGGGTGAGTCAATGGGTGGACTGGTGGTTGGATCGTGGGCCAGGTGGATGGGGGGCTCACGGCTTGTGGGCACGTGGCCCCTCAAGCAGGGAAAAGAGAGGAAAACATATATTTTATCGGAAATACCGACATAAAAAGAAGACAGGACCAGACCGGACTGGGGGCGTCAGTGTTATAAGATGTCACTGTAAGTGTAGATCATTTCTCTGGCCTGTTACATAAGGCCTGGCTCCTGGGAAAACAGTTCTACTAACTGACTACAAAGGGACCCGCGGACCGAACTGCCCAGCCACTGTCACTGCCTTTACCACCCACTGGTTAATGATTATAGGGGAAATCTGATAGCCATCTATTGCACCTGCTTATGTTATACCCGCTACCCCTTTGACTGTCTCATGCCCACACAAAAACACTAGGACTATATTATGATTTAAGTTTAAGATATTAGCAGTGGTAACCCAAAGCTTCATAGTTAGTTTGGTTTCATCACACAGCAACACACAAGGCTTTGACTTTAGTCTTTACAGAACGAACAGGCTCTAACTTTACCATAAATCAGCACGTGTGACAGCTTAAACATTGAAGACAAGGAAAGGCAGTACTGTTTTTAATGTGGTTACTAGTGTGGGTGTGTATCTCATTATCGACATGTGTTTGCTGTGTTTGGGCTGTCAGAAATTAAGTGTTGTTGTAGTGATCATTCAAAAGCCCAAACTGTACTGAGTAGTAGTAGTGTGAGACTTGAGCTATGTCAACTGTCGTGCAACGCATCAGATGATGGTTTATTCAATGTGTCAATGTGTTTGTTGTATTGGTCCCTATTCAAATACGTGAACAATTGTGCTAAATATTGAATCAGTTCAACCTTGAATCAATATATGCAAATTGAATTAAACTCATGACCAAATGTCAAAACAACTTGGTCACAACAAGGCCCAGTGCAGTCAAAAAATTGACATTTCCACACTATGAGTTTGGAATAATACTGTGAAATTGTGAAAATGATGATAAATCCCTTTTAGTGTAAGAGCCGTTTGAAAAGACCGCCGGAAATTTCTGCTTGTTTTGGGGGGGTGGAGCCTTGACCTGCCTGGTGACATAACTGGCTGTACATTGGTAATTGACCAATAAGAAAGAGAGTTACAAACCTCTCTGCCAATAACAGCTAGTTTTACCCTCCCAGACCAATCCCAGACAGTCCTAGCAAAATTCTTGCTTGAGAAATTGCTCTTTGCTCATAAGCTATTTTTGTGTATTTTTTACCATTTAAACAATCAAAGTAAGGTATGATTTGATATTGAGATAGAAAAACAGCTGCATTGCACCGTTAAACTTGGTGTTGGACTTGAAGGATGGAAACTAAGGGTTCATTAAAGGGGAGGAGCCACTGGTTTAGTTGCCAAGGGAAACAGGACCAGTCAGTCAGTTGATTGACCGACAGTCATTTTTATCATTCCAGACATACTTAAGACGGCAGGAGTGTTTTTCCAGCTGAGCTCGCAAGGTAGCGAGGGAGAGAGAGAGAGAGCGAGGCAGAGGGGGGAGAGAGGGAGAGAGAGAGAGAGGGTGGCGGGGGGAGAGAGAGAGAGGCTACACTGATGTGGTGTGAATAGAGAGAGGCGAAAGAGAAATTATAAATACGTTTGAGTATTAAAGATACCCTACTGGTGCATACTGCAAGAACGAAGTGGTAGAAACGGTTATGAAGTGACCACTAAGGAGCATGAGTTGAGCTGACCACTGAGGTGTTAGTAGGGAGTATGGGGTCACTCTCAAGCCTCCTGTCAACCCCATTAACCTGCCATCATTTCATGCTCCACTGACCACATCACAGCACCATTACATAACCCATCTTCAGTAACCTCACACACACAAACGCACGCGTGCACACACACTTACACATACACACACACCGACGTAGAGAGAGAGAGCGATACTATTCTACCCGCTCTGACACACATGCAGAGCCACAGACAAACATGGCTGCATGAAACTCATCATAATACCAAGATGGAAAGATTCCATACTATATTTTGGGCCAGGAGTTTTTCCTCTTTCCTAAAACCGTGAACTGACCAGAAAAAGTCAGGCCTCTGTCATATTTTCCTTGCCAGGTCACATACTAAGATATAACTCCAGATCCTATCCTCTCTGTAATGCTAACTGTTTTGAAGCTGCCAGAAGGCATTTTGGGTCTATTGTCTCCCTGTCTCTGACAGCCAAGTGCAACAAAGTGTCCTTCTGCAGTGCAGGTCAAGTGACTCAGCCTGAGATAATGACAATACTGAGCTTTCTTCACATGAGGATGGAAAAACACACGTATGCAGCTCACCAGCAAAAGCAGCACTGCTTGGATGATCAATGTGCTTTCATGACATTCATGACAGGAAGACAAAACTTTGCTGAAAGGCCCAAGGACACACACACACACATATACACACTGGAGGGTGTCATGTGGGCTGAGGCACTGAGTAGAAAACACACACACACACACACACAAACCAAAATGCTCTGGCGGCTAAAAAAAAGACACCACCATCGAGTGCGCCCTTGAAACTGAACAGACAGGGACAGACACACTACGCACGTTTGCAAATACACAAAACTACGAGTGTTTAAAAAAAGCAAGTGCAAGGCCACAGAAATCATGGATTTGCCAGGATAATGTTCCATGTGAACGCCATAGGGAGGGAAAAGTATACGTTTGCAGTGCCAGTGTGTTTGTAGAAATGACAAGTGAGCTGAAAACCAGTCTGACTCTGCCCCTCAGTACGTCCCGTTGGGGCCTGCAATGCCCTACTCAGAAGTACCTGCCCTACTATAAAGCACATTTTTCCCATAGTGCAACACTTCCCTCAACTAGACTAGGGACCAATTATCTTGCTGATGCAGTAGCGGCTGACAAGAGTCAATTGATGGCCAGGTTATCTATAGCTTTGAGGTCAGCATGACCCAAGTCATAGTCAGTCATATGCTCTGACCACACCATTTTTTACTATTCTAACATTACATTTCTTGAGTCTATCTGGAGACGGTTGGTCAGTTTAAGTTTGGTCTGTAATCCATTTCTGACAATAAATGCATAAAAGCAAGATATTGAAATATCTCTAGCTACCTCATTTGACTCAACTATCTACTATTAACTATTAACTAACTGCTAACCTGATCCGGAGCTCCAAATTGAGCAGCAGCTGCTGAAAAAATCAGCTCCTACAAATATTGAAATTTACATGGTTTTTGGAGTGAGGTACATTGGAAAAAAAGCAAAATAAAACTGCAAGACTGAATTGGAGACAAAACAAGCAACAAACAAAGAAGATAGGCTTTTGAAAAAGTAACTATTTTTCATAAAATTGTACAGTTATCTTAGCTAGCTGAATTGTTACCAGTTGCTAAGCAGTTGCAAGGGACTCTCCTGGAAGAAGCTAGCTAGCTAACAAAGAATAACAAAGAACATCTAGTTAACAGAAGAAAAGAAAGACAAAATAAGGACAGAAGAAAAAAGACATCAAAGTGAAATAGTCTCCAAAGACACGAGAGAATAGTACAAGAAACAACACTTCTATTGCGTTTATATTATATTTCTACAGCTTCTTCAAGTTTTCCAAGATGGCGTAGCAGTCAGGCGACCTTTGTCCTCGTCTTGTCCCGTGTGTATGTATTTGATGTCTTTTTGTCTTTTTCTTCACATATCTTTTTGTATATTTTTTATCTAGAAACTCAACTGTTTTTTTTCTTCAAAAGTATTATTCACCTCGTATCCGAAATCCACAACAGAAGCTATCCAGAAGTTAGCCAGCTCACTAGCTCACGCTAGTATTCAGCTAACCATGGCTAGCGGTCATCAGCTATCCTTTAGCTCGGAAAGCTATCGCCAGTGTTGTACAACTCGACTCAGACCAGAGCATACCGGGCCTATTTTCTCTCCATATCCCCGAATTTCTACCGCAGGCTCTGGACATTTACACCTGGATCTTGCAGCTAACTAGCTGCTATCCGAGTGACTATTGGCTAACGTCGATTCCGGAGCAAATATCAATTATCCCGGAGCTAGCCAGCTGAAGAGTTCCATCAGCCACTCATGGGCTACAATCACCTATCCGGACCCGTTTTACTGCCGATGTGGAGCCCCACCAGGCCTTCCTGACCGGACTACCGACGTTATCTGCCCGAGGGAGTTATTCGACTGGCCCCTCCATCACGATGTAACCTGAACGCCCATCTGCTAACTGCTGCCCGCTAATCGTTAGCTGTCTTGAGCATATCGGCTGCTATCTGAACAGGTCTATCGAACAATCTTCTTGGGCCACTATAACTATAACTATTTTGACAATTGGATTGGTCCCCTCTACCACACGGAACCCACTAATCTACCGTCGGAAACGCACGGGGTGGCTAAAAACAGACCTCTATCTTCTGCTAACTTGCTACACATGGCTCGGCTAGCTGTCTGAATCGTCGTGACTCCAACCAACCTCACTACTCACTGTACCCTTGTGATCACTCAGCTAAGCATGCCTCTCCCTAATGTCAATATGCCTTGTCCATTGCTGTTCTGGTTAGTGTTTATTGGCTTATTTCACTGTAGAGCCTCTATCCCTGCTCATTATACCTTATTCAACCCTTCAGTTCCACCACCCACACATGCGATGACATCACCTGGTTTCAATGATATTTCTAGAGACAATATCTCTTTCATCATCACTCAATGCCTAGGTTTACCTCCACTGTATTCACATCCTACCATACCTTTGTCTGTACACTATACCTTGAATCTATTTTATCGCTCCCAGACACCTGCTCCTTTTACTCTCTGTTCCGGACGTCCTAGATGTCCAATTCTCATGGCTTTTAGCCGTACCCTTATCCTACTTCTCCTCTGTTCCTCTGGCGATGTAGACGTGAATCCAGGCCCTGCAGTGCCTAGCTCCACTCCTATTCCTCAGGTGTTTCTCATTTGTTGACTTCTGTAACCGTAAAAGCCTTGGTTTCATACATGTTAACCTGTCTAGGACTGGGGTGCCGCTAGCGGCACACCCCCCCCCACATTCCACTGAAAAGGCAGAGCGCGAAATTCAAAAAAAATATTTTTTTTTAATATTTAACTTTCACACATTAAAGTCCAATACAGCTAATGAAAGACACAGATCGTGTGAATCCAGCCAACATGTCCGATTTTTAAAATGTTTTACAGGGAAGACACAATATGTAAAGATAGAAATCTATTAGCTAAACTCATTAGCATAAGACACCATCTATTATTTGTCCACCAACACCAGTAGCTATCACCAATTCGGCTAAACTAAGATATTGATAGCCACTAACCAAGAAAAAAACTCATCAGATGACAGTCTGATAACATATTTATGGTATGGGATAGGTTTTGTTAGAAAAATGTGCATATTTCAGGTAGATGTCATAGTTTACAATTGCACCCACCGTCACAAATGGACTACAATAAATACATAGAGCAACGTGTTAACCTAGTTACTAATCATCAAACATTTCGTAAAAATACACAGCATACACTAATCGAAAGACACAGATCCTGTGAATACAGACAATATTTCAGATTTTCTAAGTGTCTTACAGCGAAAACACAATTAATCGTTATATTAGCATACCACATATGCAAACGTTACCAGAGCATTGATTCTAGCCAAAGAGAGCGATAACGTAAACATCGCCAAAATATATTAATTTTTTCACTAACCTTCTCAGAATTCTTCAGATGACACTCCTGTAACATCATATTACACAATCCATATACAGTTTGTTCGAAAATGTGCATATTTAGCCACCAAAATCATGGTTAGACAATGACAAAAGTTGCCCAGCTGGTCAGACAATGTCGTGCGCCATATTAGACAGTGATCTAGCCGTATACATAAATACTCATAAACGTGACAAAAAAATATAGGGTGGACAGCGATTGATAGACAATTTAAATCTTAATACAATCGCTGATTAACATTTTTTTAATTATCCTTACTTTTCAATACAGTTTGCGCCAAGCGAAGCTACGTCAAACAAGATGCGTCCTAAGCGATTAACATTTCTCGACAGAAACACGATTTATCATAATAAATTGTTCCTACTTTGAGCTGTTCTTCCATCAGAATCTTGGGCAAAGAATCCTTACTTGGGTCTAATCGTCTTTTGGTCGAAAGCTGTCCTCTTGCCATGTAGAAATGCCCATTGCGTTCGGCATGAACTGGAACCGTGCCCAGAGATTCACAGTGTCTCAGAAATAAATGTCCCAAAATCGCACTAAACGGAAATAAATTGCTATAAAACGGTTTAAATTAACTACCTTATGATGTTTTTAACTCCTATAACGAGTAGAAACATGACCGGAGAAATATAACTGGCTTCACTAGTGCTTGGAAAAAGTGCAGGTCGGTGTCCTCCGCGCGCCTGACGCAGCAGGAAAGGAATTCCTACCTACACGTGTTTTTGTTTTATAGGGGCTGTGATTGCGCAATCGATACCATTCAAATCGTCATCACGTAAAGGCATCCAGGGGAAGACGTAAGCAGTGTCTGTATGTTCATAGCAATAACAGTGGCCTTTAAACTGACTCCAGATCAGGGGCCAAAATGTGTGAAATCTGACTCCATGTCAGGGAAATTGCTGTAGAATGAGTTTTGTTCCACTCAGAGACAAAATTTCAACGGCTATAGAAACTAGAGACTGTTTTCTATCCAATAATAATAATAATATGCATATTGTACGATCAAGAATTTAGTAGGAAGCCGTTTAAAAAATTACACGATTTACATAAATAGTGACAACAGCACCCCCTAGCCTCAACAGGTTTTAACATTAGAAGCCTCCTCCCTAAGTTTGTTTTATTCACTACTTTAGCACCCTCTGCCAACCCGGATGTCTTATCCGTGTCTGAATCCTGGCTTAGGAAGAACACCAATAACTCTAAAATCTCCATCCCTAACTACAAAATGTTCAGACAAGATAGAACGGCCAAAGGGGGCGGTGTTGCAATCTACTGCAGAGATAGCCTGCAGAGTTCTGTCCTACTATCCAGGTCTGTACCAAAACAATTTGAACTTCTACTTTTAAAAATCCACCTCTCTAAAAACAAGTCTCTCACCGTTGCCGCCTGCTATAGACCACCCTCTGCCCCCAGCTGTGCTCTGGATACCATATGTGAACTGATTGCCCCCCATCTATCTTCAGAGCTCGTGCTGCTAGGTGACCTAAACTGTGACATGCTTAACACCCCGGCCATCCTACAATCTAAGCTTGATGCCCTCAATCTCACACAAATTATCAATGAACCTATCAGGTACAACCCCAAAGCCGTAAACACGGGCAACCTCATAGATATCATCCTAACCAACTTGCCCTCTAAATACACCTCTGCTGTTTTCAACCAAGATCTCAGCGATCACTGCCTCATTGCCTGCATCCGTAATGGGTCAGCGGTCAAACGACCTCCACTCATCACTATCAAACGCTCCCTGAAGCACTTCAGCGAGCAGGTCTTTCTAATCGACCTGGCCCGGGTATCCTGGAAGGATATCGACCTCATCCCGTCAGTAGAAAACGCCTGGTTCTTTTTTTAAATGCCTTCCTCACCATCTTAAATAAGCATGCCCCATTCAAGAAATGTAGAACCAGGAACAGATATAGCCCTTGGTTCTCTCCAGACCTGACTGCCCTTAACCAACACTAAAACATCCTGTGGTGTTCTGCATTAGCATCGAACAGCCCCCGTGAAATGCAACTTTTTAGGGAGTTAGAAACCAATATACACAGGCAGTTAGAAAAGCCAAGGCTAGCTTTTTCAAGCAGAAATTTGCTTCCTGCAACACATACTCAAAAATGTTCTGGGACATTGTAAAGTCCATGGAGAATAAGAGCACCTCCTCCCAGCTGCCCACTGCACTGGGGATAGGAAACTTTGTCACCACCGATAAATCCACTATAATTGAGAATTTCAATAAGCATTTTTCTACGGCTGGCCATGCTTTCCACCTGGCCACCCCTATCCCGGTCAACAGCACTGCACCCCCCACAGCAACTCGCTCAAAGCCTTCCCCATTTCTCCTTCTGCCAAATCCAGTCAGCTGATGGGTGACTGCAAAAAGAGCTGCAAAATCTGGACCCCCACAAATCAGCCGGGCTAGACAATCTGGACCCTTTCTTTCTAAAATGATCTGCCGAAATTGTTGCAACCCCTATTACTAGCCTGTTTAACCTCTCTTTCGTGTTGTCTGAGATTCCCAAAGATTGGAAAGCAGCTGCGGTCATCCCCCTCTTCAAAGGGGGGGGACACTCTTGACCGAAACTGCTACAGACATATATCTATCCTACCCTGCCTTTCTAAGGTCTTCGAAAGCCAAGTTAACAAACAGATCACAGACCATTTCGAATCCCACCGTACTTTCTCCGCTATGCAATCTGGTTTCAGAGCTGGTCATGGGTGCACCTCAGCCACGCTCAAGGTTCTAAACGATATCTTAACCGCAATTGATAAGAAACAATACTGTGCAGCCGTATTCATTGACCTGGCCAAGGCTTTCGACACTGTCAATCACCACATCCTAATCGGCAGACTCAACAGCCTTGGTTTCTCAAATGATTGCCACGCCTGGTTCACCAACTACTTCTCTGACAGAGTTCAGTGTGTCAAATCTGAGGGCCTGTTGTCCGGGCCTCTGGCAGTCTCTATGGGGATGCCACAGGGTTCAATTATTGCGCCGACTCTCTTCTCTGTATATATCAATGATGTCGCTCTTGCTGATGGTGAGTCTCTGATCCACCTCTACGCAGACGACACCATTCTGTATACTTCTGGCCCTTCTTTGGACACTGTGTTAACAACCCTCCAGACGAGCTTGAATGCCATACAACTTTCCTTCCGTGGCCTCCAACTGATCTTAAATACAAGCAAAACTAAATGCATGCTCTTCAACCAATCGCTGCCTGCACCTGCATCACTACTCTGGATGGTTCTGACTTAGAATATGTGGACAACTACAAATACCTAGGTGTCTGGTTAGACTGTAAACTCTCCTTCCAGAATCACATAAAACATCTCCAATTAGTTAAATTAGTTAAATCTAGAATTGGCTTCCTATTTCACAACAAAGCATCCTTCCCTAATGCTGCCAAACATACCATCGTAAAACTGACCATCTTACCGATACTCGACTTTGGCGATGTCATTTACAAAATAGCCTCCAACACCCTACTCAACAAATTGGATGCAGTCTATCACAGTGCCATCCGTTTTGTCACCAAAGCCCCATATACTTCCCACCACTGCTACCTGTACACTCTCGTTGGTTGGCCCTCGCTTCATACTCGTCGCCAAACCCACTGGCTCCAGGTCATCTACAAGACCCTGCTAGGTAAAGTCCCGCCTTATCTCTGCTCGCTGGTCACCATAGCTGCACCCACCCGTAGCACGCGTTCCAGCAGGTATATCTCACTGGTCACCCTTAAAGCTAATTCCTCATTTGGCCGCCTCTCCTTTCAGTTCTCTGCTGCCAATGACTGGAACGAACTACAAAAATCTCTGAAACTGGAAACACTTATCTCCCTCACTAGCTTTAAGCACCAGCTGTCAGAGCAGCTCACAGATCACTGCACCTGTACATAGCTCATCTATGAATAGCCCAAACAACTACCTCTTCCCCTACTGTATTTATGTATTTATTTTGCTCCTTTGCACCCCAGTATTTCTACTTTGCACACTCATCTACTGTCAAATCTACCATTCCAGTGTTTTAATTGCTATATTGTATTTACTTCGCCACCATGGCCTATTTATTGCCTTTACCTTCCTTATGTCATCTCATTTGCTCATATTGTATATAGACTTATTTTTCTACTGTATTATTGACTGTATGTTTGTTTTACTCTAAATGTAACTCTGTGTTATATGTGCCGAACTGCTTTGCTTTATCTTGGCCAGGTCACAGTTGTAAATGAGAACTTGTTCTCAACTTGCCTACCTGGTTAAATAAAGGTGAAATTATTATTTATTTTTAACTATAGGCAACTAGCTAGCATTCAAGCAACCTAACTAGCTAGCTAGCTACATAACAAACCTTTTGCTACTGTAGCCTTATTATGAGATATGTTAAATACAACAGTTACAAATCTGGCTATGGTGGCTAGCGCTAGCTAGCTTTGGGTTAACTTAGTCATCTAGCTAGCTAAAAATGTTTGGTGTATTTTATTTATATTTAACTAAGTCAGTTGTTATTTACAGTGGCGGCCTTCCCCGGACGATGCTGGGTCAATTGTGCGCCGTCCTATGGGACTCCCAATCACGGCCAGATCTGATACAGCCTGGATTTGAACCTGCGTTAGAAGTTCAAAACAAGTAAGTGTTAGCTATATAGAAATAATAACACTCAAATTTAAAATCATTAAACTAAATAATAGGGAAATAATAGGGATATATATCAGCCTACGGAGGTGCAGTGACATGTATTCATAGATGTCAAAGGAAGTCAGGCTTCCCAAAGAAATTGACCAAGAAAAAAATAAATAATAATAATGTACAGTACCAGTCAAAAGTTTGGACACACCTACTCATTCAAGGGATTTTCTTTATTTTTACTATTTTCTACATTGCATCAACACTATGAAATAACACAAATGGTATCAAGTAGTAACCAAAAAAGTGTGAAACAAATAAAAATATATTTTAGATTTTAGATTCTTCGAAGTAACCACCCTTTGCCTTGATGACAGGTGTGTTGGGTCATTGGCCTGTTGAAAACAAATGTTAGTCCCACTAAGTGCAAACCAGATGGGATGCCGTATCGCTGTAGAATGCTGTGGTAGCCATGCTGGTTAAGTGTGGCTTGAATTATAAATAAATCGCAGACAGTGTCACTAGCAAAGTACCCCCACACCATCACACCTCCTCCGCCATGCTTCATGGTGGGAACCACACATCCGGAGATCATCCATTCACCTACTCTGCGTTTCACAGAGACATAAAGGTTGCCTACAAAAATCTCTAATTTGTACTCAACAGACCAAAGGACTGATTAACACCAGTCTAATGTCCATTGCTCGTGTTTCTTGGCCCAATCAAGTCTCTTCTTATTATTGGTGTCCTTTCGTAGTGGTTTCTTTGCAGCATTTCAACCATGAAGGCCTGATTCACAGAGTTACTTGAACTCTGTGAAGCATTTATTTGGGCTGCAATTTGAGGTGCAGTTAACTCTCATGAACTTATACTCTGCAGCAGAGGTAACTCTGGGTCTTCCTTTCCTGTGGCGGTCATCACGAGAGCCAGTTTCATCATAGGGCTTGATGTTTTTTGCATCTGCACTTGAATAAACATTCAAAGTTCTTGAAATGTTTCATATAGACTGACCTTCATGTCTTAAAGTAATGATGGACTGTCGTTTCCCTTTTCTTCCCATAATATGGGCTTGGTCTTTTTCCAAATAGGGCTATCTTTTATATACTACCCCTACCTTGTCACAACACAACTGATTGGCTCATACGCATTAAGAAGGAAAGGAATTCCACAAATTAACTTTTAACCCTTTAACCCACAAATCACGTATTTGTCGAGTGGGCCCTGCAGCGTACAATCTCAAATACGTGATTGAAACAGTACTGTAGCAACAGACCGTATGATGCAAACAGCATTGTTATCTGAACAGCATCTAAATATTTTTTTCTACTGATGGAAAATGAAGGTCTTAAACTTTATTCATTAATTTTACATTCTAATGTAAAAGATAAATGCAAACTTCATCCCCCAAGCATCACACGGAACAAAAGCACAGCCAAACTCATTCCATAAACAAGTCTAAATAACAGGTTCCGCTGGCAAAAAAACAAAACATAAGTTAGCGACCTAACAGCTAGACTAGTCTACAATGTACCACATGTCTGGTGAGCACAAGAGACTAATGTAATGTTGTTCAGAAAAGAAATGTGTGTCAACTAAGCTAACAGCATCTAAATTCTTTGTGATGGCAGCCATGTTTGTTTACAGTATGTTTGACTTGGCGAATGCCATTCACTATAAGATGCAAATAAACAAAGTCAAAGATGGCTGTGCTCATTGCCTGAAAAATATGAACTTAGTTTAGCTACTTCTCAGTATATTACAAATCGTCAATGTACTTGTTACAGTGTATACAAGAACCGGAGCCCATGCCTTGACAATTCATTTACCGTTTTTGATAAATCACAAAGCAAATTTTCACCTCACAGATCATCACAACAAATACAAGCCTACTGTCTAGTCTAACTATAGTGTGAAAGCTAAACATGGATGAAACCATTTTAGGGGGGTTTGTGGGCGGGTTCATTTTATTTGTGTGGGGTTTTCAAGTCCATGGGGGGTAGAAATGGGGGAAAGTATCGTGGGGGGATATGATGCAGGAAATATCACTACGTTGGGGGATTTATCAATAAATGGGGGGCAAACACAAGAGAAGTTTACACGTTAAATAAAAGTTACAATCTGATGCTGCATTCAAAACAACTGGGAAGTCTCTGATGTCCGACTTCAGTGCGTTCAAGACAACTGGGAAATCTTTTTGAACGGTCATCCAACTCGGAATTACACATTTCCGACCTGAAGATCATTGACGTCATGATTTTACCTAGCATTTTACAGAGTTCACAGTTGTCACCATAAGTCAGTCGAGTGAACTATCCCTCGTGACAACCAGAATGCAATGCATGATGTCAACAAACATGGCGCCACACATAGCCGGCAAATAGCTTAGCATTAGCTCATCATAATCAGTAAAACATTCAAAAAAGTATTTTACACACATCATATGTGTTCACAGTTTACAGTTGTTCCTAGTTCTCACTGTATGTTGCCTCCTATCCCATAGTTCCATTCCACTCCCTCCTATAGTAATTAACCCTTGGGGTTATGTGAACGTGTGTGGAAGAGTGAGTGTTTATGTTGAAATGTGTTCCCAGTTCACACTGTATCAGATCCAGCAGTCATTACCTCCAGATGGCCGTCAGTAATCAGGACTTATCTCCTCATCCATCACTCTCAGCCCTGGGTTCACTGTCCATCCATCTCTTCTCTTCTCTCATCTACTCTTCTGCAAGAGACTGACCCTAATGTATGTATCTCTCTCTCTTTCTCTCTCTCTCTCTCTCTCCCTCTCCCTCTCCCTCTCCCTCTCCCTCTCCCAGTATTGGAGCCAGGCCCCGAACACGACAACACCTCTACTGTGACCCATCTAGCTCTACACAGAGATGGAGGGCTCCAGAATTAGGCCCTGATATGGCCTAATGGGAATGGGAATCCAAAAAGGACGCCAGGTCTGAGACACACCAATTTGTTATTGTGTAGGAGTTTGTCGTGGCTTTTGTCTATTTTCATAAACTGCTCTGTACTCCAGTATTTTCACTCTCTCACTTTTGTACTTTTCAGCGACCATGTGCTCTCTCTCTATGTCTTTCTCCCTTCTCTCTCTCCTTTTTCACTCTCTCTCTCTCCCTCTATCATAAGTACTTAGCTTTTTTAATCTGGTGTACTCTCTCTTTCTCCCTCCCTCTTTGTGTGCTCAACTCTTCTGTTAATTCTCGCTTGCTACCCTCCCCCCCTCTATCTCTTTTTTTCTGTCCTGTTCCTCTCATCTTCCCTCCGTCTCTGTGTGCCGCGTTGACCTGTGACCTGCTGTTGACCCGCAGTGACCTTTCAGTATGGAGGCTGCTGAGTAGGCTGCTGCTCGCCCCAGACTCATGGCTCAGGTTTGCATTCCTGACATGGCTGCATTCTCACTATGATCCCCCCCCCCCCCCCCCCCCACCCACTACCTGACAGAGCTCGGTTTATGTGCTAGCCTCCAGTGCAGTGTCTGTCGAGTACTCCGCTGAAGCTGTTAACAACATTCAAAGTGGTATTGAACTCAATGCCTTGTCGTATATTCACAGGCAATTTGACAAGGGACTTTTGGTATTAACCCGAGGTTGAATAAGAAACGACATTAGTGCCACCGGATTTAAAGGCGATCTCTGACATATGTGACCGGTTTCAGGAAACTAGGCGTATGTCGTGGGTCAGTACTTCACAGGAGAGCAGAAATGCTGGAGAGCAGAAATTCCTGGCAGAAATGCCTTCTCTTAACATGTGAACTTCCATGTGCCTTAAAACCTGTTAAGGCTGGGGGCGCTGTTGTCACTATTTATGGTAATCGTGTAATTTTTGAAACGGCTTCCTACAAAATTCTTGATCGTACAATATGCATATTATTATTATTATTGGATAGAAAACAGTCTATAGTTTCTATAGGAGTTGAAATTTTGTCTCTAAGTGGAACAGAACCCACTCTACAGCAATTTCGCTGACATGGAGTCAGATTTCAGACATTTTGGCCACTGTTCTGGAGTCAGTTTTAAAGCCAATGTTATTCCTATGAGTATACGGACACTGCTTACGTCTTCCCCTGGATGCCTTTACGTGATAACGATTTGAATGGGGTCGATTGCGCAATCACAGGCACTATAAATTAAAAAACCCTGTAGGTAGGAGCTCCTTTCCAGCTGCGTCATGCGCGTGGAGGACATCGACCTGCTATTTTTCCAAGCGTTAGTTTAGCCTGTTATATTTCTCCGGTCATGTTTTTACTCGTTATAGGAGTTAAAAACATCATAAGGTAGTTAATTTAAAGCGTTTTATAGCAATTTATATCCGTTTAGTGCGATTTTGGGACATTTATTTCTGAAACGCTGTGAATCGCTGGGCACGCTTCCAGTTCATCCCGAACGCAGTTGGCATTTCCACATGGCAAGAGGACGGCTTTCCACCAAAAGACGATTAGACCCAAGAAAGGATCCTTTGCCCAAGATACTGATGGAAGAACAGCTCAACGTAGGAAATTTTTATTATGATAAATCGTCTTTCTGTCGAAAAATGTTAGTGGCTTAGGACGCCATGTTTTTTGACGTAGCTTCGCTTGGCGCAAACTGTATTGAAAAGTAAGGATAATTTAAAAAATGTAATTCCGTGATTGTATTAAGAATTAAATTGTCTATCAATCGCTGTCCACCCTATATTTTTTAGTCACGTTTATGAGTATTTATGTATACGAGTAGATCACTGTCTAATATGGCGCACGGACATTTTCTCACCAGCTGGGCTACTTTTGTCATTGTGTAACCATGATTTTGGTGGCTAAATATGCACATTTTCGAACAAACTGTATATGTATGTTGTAATGTGATGTTACAGGGGTGTCATCTGAAGAATTCTGAGAAGGTTAGTGAAAAAAATAATATATTTTGGCGATGTTTACGTTATCGCTCTCTTTGGCTAGAATCAATGCTGGGGTAATGTTTGCACATGTGCTATGCTAATATAACGATTTATTGTGTTTTCGCTGTAAGACACTTAGAAAATCTGAAATATTGTCTGTATTCACAGGATCTGTGTCTTTCGATTAGTGTATGCTGTGTATTTTTACGAAATGTTTGATGATTAGTAGTTAGGTAAACACGTTGCTCATTGTAGTTATTCTAGTCCATTTGTGACGGTGGGTGCAATTGTAAACTATGCCATCTATCTGAAATATGCACATTTTTCTAACAAAACCTATCCCATACCATAAATATGTTATCAGACTGTCATCTGATGAGTTTTTTTCTTGGTTAGGGGCTATAAATATCTTAGTTTAGCCGAATTGGTGATAGTTACTGGTGTTGGTGGACAAATAAAAGATGGTGGATTATGCTAATGTGTTTTTAGGTAATAGATTTACATCTTTACATATTGTGTCTTCCCTGTAAAACATTTTAAAAATCGGACATGTTGGCTGGATTCACAAGATCTGTGTCTTTCATTAGCTGTATTGGACTTTAATGTGTGAAAGTTAAATATTTTAAAAATATATTTTTTTTGAATTTCGCGGCTCTGCCTTTTCAGTGGGGGTGGGGGGGTGTGCCGCTAGCGGCACCCTAGTCCTAGACAGGTTAATAACAAACATATATACCTTCTGTAAATACGCATCATTTTTATTATGAGCCTAGTTGGTTTAGCCACATAAAAAGACAGCAATCGTTCCACTAGCCATAATTGGCTGAGATAAGGAGGGGCTGGACATGCCGAGAGATGAGTTGGGATTGGTCTGCCATATAGCCCGCTTCTGTCTATTTGAGCTGGTCAGTATGGGTAGGTAATCCTGTCTAACGGAGCTTTTTTTTCAAATGTATCGTGTAAAACTGCATGTGTGTTGCTCTCTACTTTCTGGAGGACCGAGTTTTGAAATCAGTGGAATTCGAGTATGACAGCTAAGGAGATGGAAAAAACACCTGTCTCCGGATTACATCTTCAAACTAAGGGCAACCATGGCATCCGTGACAGGAGATGCGTCCATCTATGATAGATAGTCTAGCTAGCTACATTCAGATATTACATGTTTCTAATTTTGACAGAAAGGGGTTTCATTTCAAGTTCAAGTGTACTGTTAGCTGGCTAACGTTAGCTGGCTGGCTCGCTGGCTAACGTTATGTGTATGATCTTATTATTCGTAACTCAGAGCCATTTGCTTGGCTAGTTAGAGCCTAATTTAACTAGCTAATATTGGACCTGGTTGGTCAGCTATCTGGTCAGTTTGAGTGGGGACTAAAGTTTAAGAGAGTGTGAATAATCCTGAATGGGTGAAGAAAAAGAAGAGCTTTCCAGAAGGAACCAAAACGTTCAAAAGTATAAGGGCACATGGCGAGACCCAGATGCAGAAACAGGAGGCAGATGGTTAGAGTCTTTGTAGTTTATTTATAGTCCCAAAAGAGCAGGCAAGAGAATGTCCGTGGACAGGCAAAAGGTCAAAACCAGATTCTGAGTCCAAGAGGTAAAGAGTGGCAGACAGGCTTGATGTCAGGGCAGGCAGAAGGGTCAGGCAGAAGGGTCAGGCAGGCGGGTACGGAGTCCAGAAAAAAAACGGGCAAGGGTCAAAACCGGGAAGACTAGAAAAAGAGAATAGAAAACAGGAGCACGGGAAAACACGCTGGTTGACTTGAAAACATACAGGACGAACTGGCACAGAGAGACAGGAAACAGTGGGATAAATACACTGGGGAAAATAAGCGACACCTGGAGGGGGTGGAGACAATCACAAGAACAGGTGAAACAGATCAGGGTGTGACAAAAAGCCATTTTCTCAGAAGTGAGGTTACAAGTTTATCAACTTTTAAAGCGTAATTACTTTCCTGTTGTTCCTCAAATGCAGTGTATGATATACCATTTTGTAGCTCTGTGTCTGCTTTTATCCAATGTGAAAAACACAATTTCAAATGTTGCTACATAAGACCGAATCAAGGCGGTCGGTCACATATGGTTGGGAGGTGTGTATGCGTTTGCCTACGCATGCTTGTGTGTGTCTGCAGGAGTGGAGAAGTGAAGGTCATAGGAGTAAGTGTTTATCGGACGGCTCGTCTGTGTGTAGTCCTGTGGCACTCAGGGCTGATGGGGCTGACCTGGGAGGGTTGGAATCCAGCAACAGGTTGTAGATCATTGCCTGGGATGACAGGTCAACCTTTTCACCCAGGGGCCCTACCCCTCCACTCCTCCAGACAGAGTACACAACCAGCAGCAATCGCCCAGGGCTCTATAAAGAAATAAAGTTTGATGAGATTGATACACACACAGGAAGACATGCACGTAGACACACCCGAAAACACACGCACAAGCACTTGGCGCACGAAAACATACACACGTACACACACATCAAACACTCCCCTGCCAGCTCGCTGGTTGTTCACACAGCCTTGGTTTAACCTTGTCAGCGCTGGTATCTGCTGTTTTCAAAAGTGCTGGTGAGTATCTCTCCGTTGATAGGGCCTTCTCAGAACCTCCAAGCCTCCACTGCCATCCCACAGTGTGAATGGATAAACTACTCTGCCACAATGGCCTAGGGGACTATAATTAGGGTATCTTATCTTTTGGGTCCACCTCAACAAGGGCAGAGGAGACAGAGGATAGAGGAGCAACCTTCACTGTGAGACAGGCCTTGGTTCCTCAGAGCAACCAGCTCTCTCCCAACTGAGAAACCAGCCCCCCAGAAATCGAATTAAAATTATGTTTTTTTTGTCACATACACCAAATAGGTGCAGTGAAATGTGCCATTTTACAGGATCGGCCATATAGTGCCGCACCCCTGGAGCAAATTTTTTGTTAAGTGCCTTGCTCAGCGGCACATCGGCAGATTTTTTTTTACCATAAAAGAGAAATAAGGAATATCACATGACTCAATGAAAATAAGGGACATCAAAAGAAAGTTGAACGGATAATTATTTGTTTTACTAATAGAAAAAGCATTGGCTTGAGACCCAACGTGCTGTACATAGCCGAGGCTATGCCAACACATGTAAATTGAAACCTTATATTTCCTCCTCCATGACACATACTGGGATACTGTGTTCATTTCTGTCCATCATTCTTCATTCCTCCCTTTTTCCACACTTCTCCACTATCTCTGACACCAAGGAGTGTGCGATTGAAACAAGGTGCTGACACTCACTGTACGATCTTCGGTGGATTGGCAGGCATCTGGAGCCAAGATGTCAACCAAGACTGTTAGTCTACACCTGTTGTTTACCAAAAATTTGATTTGAAGAGAGAGAGAGAGAGAGAGAGAGAGAGAGAGAGAGAGAGAGAGAGAGAGAGAGAGAGAGAGAGAGAGAGAGAGAGAGAGAGAGAGAGAGAGAGAGAGAGAGAGATTAAGGGGAACCCAGCTCTCTCTCTCATCGACAGGATATGACAGCTGATGGAAAGACTGCAGAGCATCTCAGTGGGCCCAGTGTGTGTCAGAGAGCTGTCAATCCTGTGTCTCACACCCCCTTCCCCTATTCCATCTCTTCCCTCTCCCCAGAGAGTTCACCAGGGCTACCAATCTGACCCAATGTCCTCCTTTCTACCTTCCCATCTCCTCCCATGGTCCCTGGATTTTCAATGGAATTTTTGGTTAATGGGACAGCACATTCGTGAATGAAGTGGTTTTCCAAAAGTCGCTCTTTTAATAACGAGCCCCTGGACAACAGCAGGGAGGAACAGAGCAGGAGGGAGTTTCTCTCAGTCCTGTTCCATCACGTTGATCCCCAGCGGGTTTGTGAAATAACAGCCAGCTGTCAACACCTCGCAGCCATCCAAATCAGAGCTGGGAGCTGCTGTCAGCAAACCTGTCCTCCAGACTGTTTCACCCACACACACATAAAGTACAGTCACTCACACACACTCACACATACATTCACAAAACCATACACACACAGAGTACAGTCATGCACATGCACAAACATTCACAAAACCAGACTCTCCCTCACACACACACACACACACACACATACAGTACACACACACACGCACAAGGCCTGAGCCAAGAGTATGTTTTCCCGTTTGTGCTTGTCAGTCAGCCTTCCACTGTTTCTCATGCAGCACAAATAGGGGACCAGAGTGACAGTCAGCCCAGCCCAGCCCAGCTTGGCCAATAAACAGGTGCGGAATGTTCCCCCCTGTGATGTCACTTCCTGTCTATTTTGCCCTGTGGCACATCTTGGTCCGAGCACTCTAATTCTCATTCGCTCCAGTCTCAGCGTTTTCTTCTGCCATCCTTCCTGAAAAAAGCACACCCATATTAAATATTGCTCTCTTACAGTTGCAGTCGGAAGTTTACATCCACTTAGGTTGGAGCCATTAAAACTCATTTTTCAACCACTCCACACATTTCTTGTTAACAAACTATAGTTTTGGCAAGTCGGTTAGGACATCTACTTTGTGCATGACACAAGTCGTCATACCGCTCAGGAAGGAGACGCGTTCTGTCTCCTAGAGATGAACGTACTTTGGTGCGAAAAGTGTAAATCAATCCCAGAACAACAGCAAAGGACCTTGTGAAGATGCTGGAGGAAACAGGTAAAAAAGTATCTATATGCACAGTAAAACGAGTCTTCTATCGACATAACCTGAAAGGCCGCTCAGCAAGGAAGAAGCCACTGCTCCAAAATCACCATACAAAAAGCTAGACTATGGTTGGCAACTGCACATGGTGACAAAGATCGCACTTTTTGGAGAAAATGTCCTCTGGTCTGATGAATCAAAAATAGAACTGTTTAGCCATAATGACCATCCTTATGTTTGGAAGAAAAAGGGGGAGCTTGCAAGCCGAAGAACACCATCCCAACCGTGAAACACGGGGGTGGGCAGCATTATGTTGTGGGGGTGCTTTGCTGCAGGAAGGACTGGTGCACTTCACAAAATAGATGGCATCATGAGGAACGAAAATGATGTGGACATATTGAAGCAACATCTCAAGATATCAGTCAAGAAGTTAAAGCTTGGTCGCAAATGGGTCTTCCAAATGGACAATGACACCAAGCAAACTTCCAAAGTTGTGGCAAAATGGCTTAAGGACAACAAAGTCGAGGCATTGGAGTGGCCATCACAAAGCCCTGACCTCAATCCTGTAGAAAAGTTGTGGGCAGAACTGAAAAAGTGTGTTACACCAGCCAAATACTAATTGAGTGTATGTAAACTTCTGACCCACTGGGAATGTGATGAAAGAAATAAAAGCTGAAATAAATCATTCTCTCTACTATTATTCTAACATTTCACATTCTTAAAATAAAGTGGAGATCCTAACTGATCTAAGACAGGGAATCTTTACTAGGAATAAATGTCAGGAATTGTGAAAAACTGAGTTTAAATGTATTTGGCTCAGGTGTATGTAAACTTCCGACTTCACCTGTATGTGGCCATCTACCTGTCACAGACGGTCAACAACACTTCATGAGGCCACAAATCAGATGTCCCTGAATACTGGATACTGGATTAACGTTAGCTCTGCATCACTCTATAGGCCAGAGTCCATGACCTATCTTCAGCACATCACTCTCTGCACAAATAGGAATGACTATGTTGCTCTCATTTTGCCAATGAGTATTTTGATTGAAGTTTGAGATGTCCTGTCCAACATTTGATGAAAAGCATGACAGGCTGTTCATGTAGGGCACCAGCGCATAAACTGTGACTATTAGGTGTGATCAGGACGGATAAAGTTCCTACTATGTTCCTGAGAAACATGTGCTGGATCAGGAAGACAGTGTCCATGTTCGGACAGCCTCAGTCTAATGAACTCCTGCTGAGACTGAGAACTCCCGATTAGACTGACACAACGAGTTCGACGAGAAGGATATCCTGCTTTCACTGAAACAGGCCCAGATTCACGCCTTTTGCGGGAAGAAAAGATGCCGGTAAAGAAGCCGCAGATCGGGCACCCTTCTGAGAATCCGGAGGCGAGCGAGTAAACGCCCATTGCCTTCCATTTTTTTTGCTAACGTGCAATCATTGGAAAATAAAATTGATGACCTACGATTAAGATTATCCTACCAACGGGACATTAAAAAACTGTAACATCTTATGTTTCACCGAGACGTGTCTGAACGAAGATACGGACAATAACCTGTCTAGGATCAGCGTGGCGCTAGCGGCACACCCCCCCCCCCCCCCCCACTGAAAAACCAGTGCCGCGAAATTCAAAAAAAATATTTTTTTAAAATATTTAACTTTCACACATTAAAGTCCAATACAGCTAATGAAAGACACAGATCTTGTGAATCCAGTCAACATTTCCGATTTTTAAAATGTTTTACAGGGAAGACACAATATGTAAAGATGTACATCTATTACCTAAAAACACATTAGCATAATCCACCATCTTTTATTTGTCCACCAACACCAGTAGCCATCACCAATTCGGCTAAACTAAGATATTTATAGCCCCTAACCAACAAAAAAACTCATTAGATGACAGTCTGATAACATATTTATGGTATGGGATAGGTTTTGTTAGAAAAAAGTGCATATTTCAGGTATATGGCATAGTTTACAATTGCACCCACCATCACAAATGGACTAGAATAATTACAATGAGCAACGTGTTTACCTAACTACTAATCATCAAACATTTCGTAAAAATACACAGCATACACGAATCGAAAGACACAGATCCTGTGAATACAGACAATATTTCAGATTTTCTAAGTGTCTTACAGCGAAAACACAATAAATCGTTATATTAGCTTAGCACATAGCAATTAGCAGCCCAGCATTGATTCTAGCCAAAGTGAGCGATAAAAGTCAACATCGCCAAAAGATATTAATTTTTTCACTAACCTTCTCAGAATTCTTCCGATGACACTCCTGTAACATCACATTACAACATGCATATACAGTTTGATCGAAAATGTTTATATTTAGCCACCAAAATCATGGTTAGACAATGTGAAATGTAGCTCAGCTGGTCAGAAAATGTCCTTGCGCCACTTAGACAGTGATCTACTCTTATACATAAATACTCATAAACGTGACTAAAAAATATAGGGTGGACAGGGATTGATAGACAATTTAATTCTTAATACAATTGCGTTATTACATTTTTTAATTTATCCTTACTTTTCAATACAGTTTGCGCCAAGCGAAGCTACGTCAAAAAACATGGCGTCCTAAGCCACTAAAATGTTTCGACAGAAACACGATTTATCATAATAAAAATGTCCTACCTTGAGCTGTTCTTCCATCAGTATCTTGGGCAAAGGATCCTTTCTTGGGAGAAATCGTCTTTTGGTGGAAAGCTGTCCTCTTGCCATGTGGAAATGTCAACTGCGTTCGGGATGAACTGAAAAGCGTGCCCAACTTTTCACATCGTTGCAAAAATAAATGTCCCAAAATCGCACTAAACGGATATAAATTGCTATAAAACGCTTTAAATTAACTACTTTATGATGTTTGTAACTCCTATAACGAGTGAAAAGATGACCGGAGAAATATAACAGGCTAAACTAACGCTTGGAACAGGAGAGGGTCGGTGTCTTCCACGCGCGTTACGCAGCAAGAAAAGACTTGCTAGCTAAAGGTTTTTTTCATTTGTAGGGCCTGTGAACGCGCAATCGACCCCGTTGGAATCGTCATCACGTAAAGGCATCCAGGGGAAGACGTAAGAAGTGTCCGTATAGTCATAGCAACGACAGTGCCCTTTTAACTGACTTCAGAAAAGTGGCCAACATTTCTCAAATCTGACTCCATGTCAGGGAAATTGCTGTAGAATGGGCTCTGTTCCACTTAGAGACAAAATTTCAACTCCTATAGAAACTATAGACTGTTTTCTATCCAATAATAATAATAATATGCATATTGTACGATCAAGGATTTTGTGGGAAGCCGTTTAAAAAATTAGCCACATTAGCATAAATAGTCTAAACAGCGCCCCCATCCCCAACAGGATATAGAGCTAGTGGGATTTTCCACGCACCGGCAGAACAGAGACGCTACCTCTGGTAAGACGAGGGGTATGGGTGTGTGTCTTTTTGTCAATAACAGCTGGTGCACGAAGTCTAATGTTAAAGAAGTCTCGAGGTATTGCTCGCCTGAGGTAGAGTACCTTATGATAAGCTGTAGACCACACTATCTACCAAGAGAGTTCGCATCTGTATTATAGCCGTCTATTTACCACCACAAAGCGAAGTTGGCACTAAGACCGCTGTCAGCCAACTCTATAAGGCCATAAGCAAAGAAGAAAATGCTCACCCAGAAGCGGCGCTCCTAGTGGCCGGGCACTTTAATGCAGGCAAACTTAAATCAGTTTTATAAACTTTTTACCAGCATGTCACATGTGCAACCAGGGGGGAAAACATCTTAGACCACCTTTACTCCACACACAGAAGAACACTGCTGCTACTCGCTGTTTGTTTGTTACCTATGCATAATCACTTTGCCCCCACCTACATGTATAGATTAACTCAACTAGCCTGTACCCCCGCACACTGACTCAGTACCGGTGCCCCCTGTATATAGCCTCGTTATTGTTATTCTTATTGTGTTACTTTTTATGATTGCTTTTTATTTTAGTCTACTTGGTAAATATTTTCTTCTTCTTGAACTGCACTGTTGGTTAAGGGCTTGTAAAGTAAGCATTTCATGGTAAAGTCTACACTTGTTGTATTCGGCACATGTGACAAATAAAGTTTGATTTGATTTGATTTGACACGTTTTGCTGAGACTGACGCTGTCCTAACATGGACACCATACAGATATGCACTGGATGTAATCGGCGACCGTCAGACAGACATCCTCCCTCCCTGTTAAATCACATAGCCGGGGTAGTCTCATAACCTTCAGCCCTGAGGGTGGAGATGTTCCCAAGTCTGGTTTATAGTCTGGGACTGATCTGAGCACAAATACAAACAGACTCAGTTATTCCCCCAGGGAATGAGTTTTATGTCCCAAATGGGCCTCTGTAGCCAGGGCAGGTCATAGGCTTCGATTCCAAGGGAACACCCTCAATGAAGTTATAACAGTGTAAAAAAACAAACACACACACACACACACACACACACACACAAGTTATAGAACCAGAGAAATCTAATCAAATAGAAACCAAAACCTGAACTAACACCAGCTTGTTGTGTCTCCATTCTGTCCACTTCCAAATAAGATGTTTTCAATTACCCAGACACATGAGCATAGATAATGCGGTAGAACAAACATAATATTTATGTATTGTAACAGACATGGATAACTGAAAAGATTGAGTCAGGGGAGTGTTGGATGAGAGTGTCAGACAGGGACAGATAGAGCCAGACTAACACTGTGTAGTCGACTGATACTGAAATGAATACTGTGGGCTATAAATTAGCCTTCTTGTTGTCGATCACTGAACTCCAGACAGGCCTTTCTGAGAAAGCCCAGGCCGTGCAAGTTACGAGGTGACTCTGTGGTTGTCTGCAGCTGTGCGGGGCGTGTGATGTACTCCCCACAGTACAGGCTGAGATGATTCAGAACTGAAAGGGTTAATCACATCAACTCCCTCCTGGACAGTTTCAGTCTGTGTATCATGCTAACGCAACCCAAACACGCACGCATATGAATATCCCTTTCACGTCACGCCATGTCAGACAATACACGCAAGAAACGTCTGGTTAACACATTATGATGCGGAAAGAGTGGGAAATGGTTTGCCAACACAATTTCTCCTTCTCTCTATTTCTCTCACACACACATATGCAACCACCACTGAGCTGATTCCCTCTGGCCTCTTCCCATTGTAAAATATCATTTCACGCACATAGAAAATCTCGTCACAGAGCACGTATTGTGATGCTGCCACAGATACAGGAAAGACCAACGGTCAAGCCCCGGTCAGGTCATGGGCCAAGGGTCAAAGGTTATAAAGTTACCGCTGGCTGTGTGTGTGTAATGAGTGTAATGGCTGATGAGGTCAGAGAGCACAGGAAGGGTGCTCCTCAATGACTTAAGACACAAGTTGCAGCTTCAGGAAATGCCACATACACATACACAAACACACAAACACTTACACACACACATGCACACACACACGTCATAGACCTACACTACCGTTCAAAAGTTTGAGGTCACTTAGAAATGTCCTAGTTTTTGAAAGAAAAGCACATTTTTGGTCCATTAAATTATCATCAAATTGATCAGAAATACAGTGTAGACATTGTTAATGTTGTAAATGACTATCGTAGCTGGAAACGGCTGATTTTTAATGGAATATCTAGATAGGCGTACAGAGGCCCATTATCAGTAACCATCATTAATGTGAATTTAGAGTTCCTCTGAGTTCAGAGTTCTTCTGTCCAGTGCCTGTGTTCTTTTGCCCATCTTAATCTTTTATTTTTATTGGCCAGTCAAATAAAATTTGATTTGATTTGAGATATGGCTTTTTCTTTGCAACTCTGCCTAGAAGGCCAGCATCCTGGAGTCGCCTCTTCACTGTTGACGTTGAGACTGGTGTTTTGTGGGTACTATTTAATGAAGCTACCATTTGAGCACTTGTGAGGTGTCTGTTTCTCAAACCAGACACTTTAATGTACTTGTCCTCTTGCTCAGTTGTGCACCGGGGCCTCCCAGTCCTCTTTATATTTTGTTTAGAGACAGTTAATGCTGTTCTGTGAAGGGAGTAGTACATAGCGTTGTACGAGATCTTCAGTTTCTTGGCAATTTCTCGCATGGAATAGCCTTCATTTCTCAGAACAAGAATAGACTGACACGTTTCAGGAGAAAGAGTCTTTGTTTCTGGCCATTTTGAGCCTGTAATCAAACCCACAAATGCTGATGTTCCAGATAAAAAAAGTCAATTTTTTTTTGCTTTTTTAATCAGATCTACAGTTTTCAGCTGTGCTAACATAATTTCAAAAGGGTTTTCTAATGATCAATTAGCCTTAAAAAAAGGTTAAACTTGGATTAGCTAACACAACTTGCCATTAGAGCACAGGAGGGATGGTTGCTGATAATGGGCCTCTGTACGCTTATGTAGATATTCCATAAAAAATCTGCCGTTTCCAGCTACAATAGTAATTTACAACGTTAACAATGTCTACACTGTATTTCTGATCAATTTGATGTTATTTTAATGGACAAAAAAATTGCTTTTCTTTCAAATAACAAGGACATTTCTAAGTGACCCCAAACTTGAACGGTAGTGTATGTGGACAGTGAGCAGACATACTGTATATCACTGCACTGGAGATTACATCCACAACGACTCTGATGATTGTCTATCCTCCTTTGGAATAGCGCAGGGAGTCTGTGTGTAAGAGACCGAGAGGCTAAAAGTCTAACGAGTTTACAACACAAACTAAGCCTCTCTTAACATCGGTGGGCCTAACTCCTACACTAACCTCGTTCCCAGAGACATTTCCAAATCATTACAGCGTTAATTTCATATTTTCCTGCGTTACATTTTTCCTACATAATTCCAACGTGTACAATAATTGATGATTGACATCATCCTTCTCAATAACTAATTAAAATGCAGATTATAATAATGAAACAGGGCTGGTGGAGTTTCCCCTGTGCCTTGGCCAGCCAGGGGTTTTCCCTCCCTTTCTCTCAATCTCTCTCTCTCCCTTCCTCTCTCTCCCTCCTTCTCAACGTTCAACCCTCTCTCTCTCAACCCTGACACAGGGTTGTCACAACTGAGAGAGACTGAGAGAGAGTTTTTACCCCCAAGCCATAAGGCTCCTGGACAGGTAATCAAATGGCTACCCGGACTATTTGCATTGTGTGCCCCCCCAACCCCTCTTTTACGCTGATGCTACTCTCTGTTTATCATATATGCACAGTCACTTTAACTATACATTCATGTACATACTACCCCAATTGGGCCGACCAACCAGTGCTCCCGACACATTGGCTAACCCGGCTATCTGCATTGTGTCCCGCCACTCACCACCCGCCAACCCCTCTTTTATGCTACTGCTACTCTCTGTTCATCATATATGCATAGTCACTTTAACCATATCTACATGTACATATTACCTCAATCAGCCTGACTAACCGGTGTCTGTATGTAGCCTCGCTACTTTTATAGCCTCGCTACTGTATATAATCTGTCTTTTTACTATTGTTTTATTTATTTACTTACCTATTGTTCACCTAATACCACTATTGGTTAGAGCCTGTAAGTAAGCATTTCAGTGTAAGGTCTTCACCTGTTGTACTCGGCGCAGGTGACAAATAAACTTTGATTTGATTTGATTAACTGTTGACTGGCTGCTGCTGAGTCAAAGAGAGAGACAGAGAGAGAGAAAGAGAAAGAGAGATAGCAAATGAGAATCAACAGAAGAGCTAAGCACACAGGAGGGAGGGAGAAAGAGTGAGTACACCAGATTAAAAGAGCAAAGGACTTATGAGAGAGAGAGAGAAGAGAGAGAGAGAGAGAGAGAGAGAGAGAGAGAGAGCAAACTAGAATGCTATTTGGGGAAAGGGGGATACCTAGTCAGTTGTCTAACTGAATGTATTCAACTGAAATGAGTCTTCCGTATTTAACCCAACCCCTCTGAATCATTTGGCCCTAAACAGAGAGTACACAGTGGCAGAATACCTGACCACTGTGACTGACTCAAAATGAAGGAAAGCGTTGACTATGTACAGACTCGGTGAGCATAGCCTTGCTATTGAGAAAAGTCACCATAGACAGACCTGGCTCTCAAGAGAAGACAGGCTATATGCACACTGCCCACAAAATTAGGTGGAAACTGAGCTGCACTTCCTAACCTCCTGCCAAATGTATGACCATATTAGAGACACATATTTCCCTCAGATTACACAGACCCACAAAGAATTTGAAAACAAATCAAATTTTGATAAACTCCCATGTCTATTGGGTGAAATACCACAGTGTGCCATCACAGCAGCAAGTTTTGTGACCTGTTGCCACAAGAAAAGGGCAACCAGTGAAGAACAAACACCATTGTAAATACAACCCACATATATGTTTATTTATTTTCCCTTTTGTACTTTAACTATTTAGACATCGTTACGACACCATATATAGATAGATACAATATGACATTTGAAATGTCTCTTATTTTGGAACTTGTGTGAGCGTAATATTTACAGTTCACTTTTTATTGTTTTATTTCACTTTTCTTTATCCATTTCACTGGCTTTGGCAATGTAAACATATGTTTCCCATGCCAATAAAGGCCCTTGAATTGAATAGAATTGTGAGAGAGGGAGAGAGAGAGAGAGAGAGAGAGAGACAGAGAGAGACAGAGAGAGAGAGACTCTATCAGTGCTGAAATCATTATTTTATGACGGCTACCAGACACTGTATCAGTGGCAAGGCTAATGATTCACTCCGATAAGACACACACTGCTGGGGGAGTCAAAGTCAGCAATCACCATAGTCATACTCTCAAGTCAGTATTGCACACTGCTCATCAAGGACACTGTGCCATTAGAGGTCAACAACAATATATTGTCCAGCTCCTCAACAATACCCAGCGTTGAGGCTTGCAAAAGGCCCTCTCTTCACTCAGCCAGAGCTGTTTTTCTGTCTGTCTCTCGATCTGTCTCTCTCCCCTGGGTTGATTGAAGGGAGTAAGGATGGTGTAGTGGACTGAGGCAAAGCCCTGAAACCACAGGCTTAAAAAACACAGTCGAACCAAACGTTCTGCCAAAAACACACACAGACTTTTAACAAAACGATCAAAATAGCGAAACAAAAGCCAAACATGTGTCCTGAAAAAGCCAAACACACACAGGTCAAAATAATAGAAGGGGAGGTTGTGGAGTCCAGAACACAATCTTCCATGAAACCAAGAACCTTGAGCTAAGTAAACATGAGGTTCTGTGGTAGCTTTGTTAGAACTGGTTCTGTTTAAATCAATCAAATCAGGTCAAGAGCTGCATGCAATGGGGGAAAAGAGTGTGTGTGAGTGTGTGTGTGTGTGTGCTTGTGTGTGCGTGTGTGTGTGTGTGTGTGTGTGTGTGTGTGTGTGTGTGTGTGTGTGTGTGTGTGTGTGTGTGTGTGTGTGTGTGTGTGTGTGTGTGTGTGTGTGTGTGTGTGTGTGTGTGTGTGTGTGTGTGTGTGTGTGTGCGCGCATGTGTGTGTGTGTGTGTGTATGTGTGTGTGTGTGTGTGTGTGTGTGTGTGTGTGTGAGAGAAAGAGCTCTTCACAGTTGCCCAGCTCTGTGTTTGCTCTGCGTAAGTCGTGTGGCGTAGATCATGTGCTTGGTGTTCATGCAGAAGCAATCTGGTGTGATGTTCAACCCCTCTTTATTCAACAGAGCAACGTCCCCTCGCCTGTCATTGACAGCAGAGAGAACTCTTTCTCCAATGGGAATCTATTACAAACGAATAACACGGCCTATCGTATGACAGACATCACGTAACACGGCTTTCTAGTTGATTAGGTTGCACCATAGCAACCCTTAGAACTCAGACGATAACATTGTACTAATGTTCAATGCTTCAGTGTTCTTTAGTTCTCACCCGAGCTGAAAGTATTATTATACATTACCTAATCCTCTTCATGCCCTATGGGACATAAAGCCACAACAAGTTCCATTATGATATAGTCACTCTGTATAGCATTATAGCATTATATTATATATCATTCTGACACCAACAGGCTCTTGAACTACTTCTGTCCCCAAGCAATACGACAGCTAACAAAAAAGCTACAGCCTCCCAAGTGGCGGGGTGGTGTAAGGCACTGCATCGCAGTGCTAGCTGTGCCACTAGAGATCCTGGTTCGAGTCCAGGCTGTGTCGCAGCCGGCCGCGATCGGGAGACCCACGAGGCGGCGCACGATTGGCCCAGCGTCGTCCGGGTCAGGGGAGGGTTTGGCCTGGCAGGGATGTCCTTGTCCCATCGTGCTCCAGCAACTCCTGTGGCGGGCTGGGCACTTGCACGCTGGCACTGTCGCCAGGTATACGGTGTTTCCGCCGACACATTGGTGCGGCTGGCTTCCGGGCTAAGTGGGCATTGTGTCAAGAAGCAGTGCAACTTGGTTGGGTTGTGTTCCGGAGGACACGCGGCTCCCGACCTTCGCCTCTCCCGAGTCCGTACGGGAGTTGCAGCGACGAGACAAGACTGTAACTACCAATTGGATACCATGAAAAAGGGGTCAAATGAATAGGAATAATACACAGACCAAGTTCACCTTGTATCTTTAGTGACCTTTCATTTCAGTATTTGCAGTCTCTATGCACACTCACATGGCCCTTCACACAAACTGTCACTCCAACACACACACAAATACTCACTCCATCATTTTCTCACTCACACATCACATGTACGTACATGTATACTGACTCTACACACCCACACACCCACTCACATGCAAGCTGCTGCTACTCTGTTTATCTGATATCCTGTTGCCAAGTCACCTTACCCCTATACATATCTACCTCCATCACTCCAGTATCCCTGCACATGTAAATATGGTATTGGGAATGACTTTTTAAATATTACCTGTATATAGTATGCTTACAGATTTACTTTATTGTGTATTTCGTGTTTTTTGTAATACACTGTTATTGATTATTGCGTTGTTGGGCTTTGAGTTTGCAAGAAAGGCATTCCACTGTACTTGTGCATGTGACATTAAAACGTATCAAAAGAAAACATGCTCCTTTCCCATCTCGCTGTCTCTGTCTCTGTCTCTACCTCTGTCTCCCTATATGTCTCTATCTCTGTCTCTGTGTCTGCCTGTGTCTCTGTCTCTGTCTCTACCTCTGTCTCCCTATATGTCTCTATCTCTGTCTCTGTGTCTGCCTGTGTCTCTGTCTCTGTCTCTACCTCTGTCTCCCTATATGTCTCTATCTCTGTCTCTGTGTCTGCCTGTGTCTCTGTCTCTGTCTCTACCTCTGTCTCCCTATATGTCTCTGTCTCTGTGTCTGCCTGTGTCTCTGTCTCTGTCTCTACCTCTGTCTCCCTATATGTCTCTATCTCTGCCTCTGTTTCTGTCTGTCTCCGTCTCTGCCCACACACTGTTTACTCCCAGTGAGGCCAACAGCTCTGTTGTCTTATGCTGTTCCTCAATGTTTGTCCATGTTTCCTGCCTGCTGAGGGCAGAGAGCGGGGGGGAATTAAACGTATGTGTGTATCTTGAGGTGAGCAAATTGCCATGTGCAGTGATCAGCTGTGGCCCTGTGGCTAAGAGGAGGAATTCCTCTGTGGTCGCAAGACTCCGCCTGCCTGCTCTCTTTCTCTCTCTCTCTCTCTGTCGGATGAACTCACTCACCTCTGTAATGCCACTTTGGCAAGCCACAACACCACTCAGGGTCGTCGGGGTGACAAGAGGGGACACCGTGGGGGGGACTGAATTGGTAATCTATCTTTTTATATATATTTTTTATTATTATTATTTTATTATTATTGAAAATATTTTCTTAACTCATCTTGAACTGCACTGTTTATTAAGGGCTTGTAAGTAAGCAGTTCACTGTAAGGTCTACACTTGTTGTATTTGGCGCATGTGACAAATAAAGTTCGATTTGATTTGAAGTGACCCCTATCAGGTGGCAGAGGCCCTGGCAGAGATCTGGGGTCTGGGTGGGGTACTGGAGGTGGTGGCTGACTGGCTGAAATAATGATGTTTACCCAGGGTGCACCAGGTGTTTTGAGTGGTGACAGTTGCTGGGGTCTCCTCCTCTCAGACCACGTTTCTGTACCTTCTGATATACCACACGCTGCATGCCTCTCTGATGCCTGGTGTGTGTGTGTGTGTGTGTGTGTGTGTGTGTGTGTGTGTGTGTGTGTGTGTGTGTGTGTGTGCGTGTGCGTGTGCGTGTGCGTGTGCGTGTGCGTGTGCGTGTGCGTGTGCGTGTGTGTGTGTGTGTGTGTTATGTATCAAATCATTATTTTACGACGGCTACCAGACACTGTATCAGTGGCAAGGCTAATGATTCACTCCGATAAGACACACACTGCTGGGGGAGTCAAAGTCAGCAATCACCATAGTCATACTCTCACATCAGTATTGCACACTGCTCATCAGGGACACTGTGCCACTATAGGTCAACAACAATATATTGTCCAGCTCCTCCACAATACCCAGCGTTGAGGCTTGTTTAAGGCTCCCACTGGGTACAGACTTAATGTCAATGTCTTGTTTTGATCTACATTTACATTTAAAATACAGTTGGTTGCGATATCAACTAACGTGAATTCAACGTGAAATCAGCAACAACAAAATCACCATGTCATTGGATTTAGGTTCAAATTTGGATGAAAGAAAGACAAAATTCCCTTACGTGAATTACTTTTTGCAAATCTAATCCGTTTTCCATGTTGAGTCAACGTCAACAACAAAAGAATTGTTGAAACAATGTTTGTGCAGTCAGTTTTCTCGCAGCCAGAGCTGTTTTTCTTTCTGTCTCTTTGTCTGTTTGTCTCTCTCTCCTGGGTTAGTTTAGGGGTGTAAGGACCGTGTAGTGGGCTGAGGCAAGCCCTGAGGGCAAAGAAGGAAAACCACAGTATGAAAAGCCAGAAGACACAATCTGCCTGCAACACACACAAACACACACACTTTTAACAAAACTACCGAAATAGCCAAGCAAAAGCCAAACGTGTTTACTGAAAAAGCCAAACACACACACAGGTCAAAAATAATTGAGCTAAGTAAACATGAGGTTCTGTGGAAGCTTTGTTAGAACTGGTTCTGTTTAAATCAATCAAATCAGGTCAGGAGCTGCATGCAATGGGGGGGGAGAGAGCGAGAGAGAGAGAGAGAGATGGGGGAGAGAGAGAGAAGGTTATTTTGACACTTAGTTATTGTTGTTACTGTTGTCCCGTTGACCATTTTGATTCTCATTTTTATATTGTAAATAAGCTTTGGCAATATGTACATTGTTACGTCATGCCAATAAAGCAAATTGAATTGAATTGAGAGAGAGAGAGAGAGAGAGAGAGAGAGAGAGAGAGAGAGAGAGAGAGAGAGAGAGAGAGAGAGAGAGAGAGAGAGAGAGAGAGAGAGAGAGAGAGAGAGAGAGAGAGAGAGAGAGAGAGAGAGAGAGAGAGAGAGAGAGAGAGAGAGAGAGAGAGAGGAGAGAGAGAGAGAGAGAGAGAGAGAGAGAGAGAGAGAGAGAGAGAGAGTGTTCTCTGTAACAGCCATTTGTTCCACTGCAGGAGAACACTTAATTCGGATCGTCCCATTGGTAGCGGTGGACAGGGGGATACAGTCTCACCCGGTGAGTAAACAGGATGGGTCCTTCTGGGCAGAGCAGCTCTCAGACACAAACAAAGGCTCTCTATCTCTCCCTCTCTGCTGGCTCCGTGCTGCAACTTCCTTCCCAAAAGCTGCGCTAACCAAAATAAAACGCAGAGAACAATCGCTGGCTCTGACAGCACTGGGCGCCCCCCAGGGAAAAGGTTCATTGTCCATGAGCATTGGGACTCCGTCACGTGAAAATCTCCACAGACAGGTGGAGAGAGAGCGACGTCCCCTTTATGTGATGGTGAAACCCAGTGTCCCGAGGACATTGATGACTAGATTTTTTAATATTAAGAGATTGGAGATGACATCACAACGTTAAGGAAATAGATGACAGTAGTTCACTGATAAAGAAAAGGAAAAAACACGGCGGTATAACTACGTTTAGGATATGCAGATCTCCCTCCTGATTTTCATGGATTAGTTCACTGAACAGCGTAAAAACTTAGTGTAGAAAGCTATTTTGTAGGCCTACCATGTGTTATCAGACCCTTAGCTTCCCCCATGAATATTCAGCTGCTCAGTGGAGACCTATGAGCTGTCCATCAGGTAAAAGCCCGAACTGAGCAACTACACAAATACGGCACTTAATAATAATCTGAAAAAACAGTTGGGGCAGGGGAATTAGACGATACGGCAGGGGTCAGTGGCGGGGGTGTGTCTGCATGCAGATGTTTCCAGGGGCTTCCAGCTGTTCTTGTTCCCTACCTGGCCCTCAGGTGACCGGGGGAGGGGGGAAGATACAGCCTGATGATACACGCACACACTGGGCCCTGACGCCCCAGGCTGTCATTTATCACTGACTCACTGGCTTATGTTCTCTACTCCTACACACACTTAAATATCACTCTCACACACACACACACACACATGATTCATGAAAACACGGGATACTCATAGAGAGACTGCATGGATCAGATAAATATCCTAATGGAACTGGCTGAACAAGATCCTTTACTTCTGGCTAATCACACATCATATTCAAACATGATGCCTGTACGCCAGTCATATTTTACAGCCACCATGTGTGTGTGTGTGTGTGTGTGTGTGTGTGTGTGTGTGTGTGTGTGTGTGTGTGTGTGTGTGTGTGTGTGTGTGTGTGTGTGTGTGTGTGTGTGTGTGTGTGTGTGTGTGTGTGAGTGCGTTTGTGTGTGTGTGTGTGTGTGTGTGTGTGTGTGTGTGTGTGTGTGTGTGTGTGTGTGTGTGTGTGTGTGTGTGTGTGTGTGTGTGTGTGTGTGTGTGTGTGTGTGTGTGCGCATGTGTGTGCGTGTGTGTGTCATCAGAAGGAATGTAAAAAAAGAGTCTGAGTGGTCGAGGTACGTACAAACACACTTTGTTTAATATGATTGCCCAGAGATTTCACTGAGTACACACAGGAGGTAGGGGAGGAATTGACATAAGTACTTTCACACCCAGTCCGAGTCCTTCACATTCAGTATTGGCCATGTGCAAGACTATTGGTATTTATATGTTGCTGTGTTATGTTTAGATAACTAGGCCTACAACTAGAGGCAAGATAGTAACGGGTTTGTCAGTCTTGAGATTAGATTTGCACTAATCCATCCATGGGAAAGTGACAGCTGCTGTATCTACTGAGATATTATCCTGTTGTTCATTAATGACAGATAAAGTATAATATATTTGCAACCTGACTAAATAAACAAAAACCTGAACTGATAAAAAAGTAATTAGTGTATTTGTATCCAGTACATAGTCATTTCATATCTTCAAATTCAATGCATATCTCACTTGGGAGCCCAAAATAAGGCAAGTGAGTGCTTGTGTGCTTTTTTTTTGTTTTGTTTTTTACCTTTATTTAACTAGGCAAGACAGTTAAGAACCAATTCTTAATTACAATGACGTCCAGAAATAAATAACAATTGTGTGGAGCCTTAGTGTTTTTCATCTATCTGCCTTGTCAGATAGATGTTGTGTGTTGGTTGTGTAATGTTTGCCTATGCTCTCATTAGGTCTGATAGAGGGTTCTAGAACACATCAACGTGACCAGTCCCAGTAGAACACCTGTCTGGTGGATCACACCAGGCCCTAGCTGCTATCTCTTTCTCCGCCACGGAGAAAAGTAGGTCAGTGTTGCAACAACATCCAGGGCCTAGCTGCTGCAGGTGAAATATTGACAGGGATAAGGACGGGAACTCCCTCAACAGGTAACCAGGTTACCACACCACTCAGGTTTGTCATGGCAACGCTGAAGGCTGTTGTACATCACGGGGCAAGATCATCGCTCTAAATGCCACAAGAGAACGAGCGATAGAGGCAGAGAGAGATAGAGGGAGAGAGACATAGAGAGTGAGAGAGAGAGAGAGAGAGTCAGTTAAGAATACATTCTTATTTACAATGACAGCCTACACCGGCCAAACCAGGACGACACTGGGCCAATTGTGCGCCACCCTATGGGACTCCCAATCACGGCCGGTTGTGATACAGCCTGGATTCAAACCAGGGTGTCTGTAGTGACGGCCTCAAGCACTGAGATGCAGTGCTTAGACCGCTGCGCCACTT
This sequence comes from Salvelinus fontinalis, assembly GCF_029448725.1. Classification (NCBI taxonomy): domain Eukaryota; kingdom Metazoa; phylum Chordata; class Actinopteri; order Salmoniformes; family Salmonidae; genus Salvelinus; species Salvelinus fontinalis. The sequence continues at coordinate 30,544,480 of NC_074665.1, forward strand.
GGGAGCCCAAGATAAGGCAAGAGAAGAGATCGAGAAATAGAAATAGAGAATGAGGGAGAGAGGGAGTGAGACACACAGAGTGGAGAGGGGCGAGAAAGAGAGGCTGAGAGAGAGAGACCACATTGCAAGAGAAAGGCAGCAAGAGAGAGGATAAGAGCCCTCAATGAAATGGAGACAGAGGGAGAGGCTGATGAGTTTAGCAGTCAGTTCGAGAGGGTGAAGATAAGTGAGATGGTGAGTTCACTACTTGTCCTCATAACTCACACAGTGAACTTGTTCACACGTCATACTGTATTATTCCCTTGGAGCCCAGAGTGCTGACAACCAGACTTCTTCCCAAACAAGGACTATGTTTTTTCCCCCTTCTCCAGGAGAATAAAACACACTGTAAAGCCACAGCCACGGAAACAACTCCCATGAATATGACTCTATATCTGAGATTTCTGACAGGAATGAATGACCGAAACCAGCCATAACGCTCCACCGTTTACCATATACTTTTCCGGGGAAAAAAAAGTTGGAGCATTTTCATAAACAGTTTATCTAACACTTCTCTCATAAACACCAAAACTGAATAGCAGAGAAAAAAAAGCCTTAAAATGGAAGTAGTCTGAAACACATCGCTGCAGCTCAACGGCCATGTAATGTGCCATTAGAAAAACATTTACTGACAGGTTGGAACTTTTCGAGGGAGAAATTTCAACCTCTCGTTTCTGTCCTCAGGAGTCCCTTTGGACCAGACCACTGGGTAAGAAGAGGGAATCAATCAGGGGTCATTTAGGACAGAACCACTTTGAAAACGAGCGAAGGGGAGCTATCCTGAGGGGGCATGGTAAATATGCTTTTTGGCCTTTGATTGAAACGGAACTCTATGGTTAGAAATGGGAGAAGTTCCGTCATTGTTGTAATGTCTTACAGTGTCTCCTTTGAACCGTCAAGACATGTGACTCCTAGCTGACTAAGGCCTCTACCTTCAGTAAGTAAAGGGGTTATAGACACTATAAACAGTCTGCCAAGCATACGGTCTGGCTGTAGGTAAATAGATAAGGCACTGTACTCTGACACAGAGCACGAGAGATCCTCTGACTCAGATCAATGCATCTGTGAATCACAGTCTAACATTAACGCAACGTAAAACAAACATTCTCAAACCCCTCTCTTAGTCAGGCGACCCGGCGCAATACGATGGCTCGAAAACATTTCCCAGTAATCGCTAAGTTAATCATTGAATAAGTCTGGTTTTCAGTCTGCTCCCAAGGCTAAACAGACGAGCAGTTATTCTCCAGAAGTGATGTAATGTAATAGATAAAATATGGGTGTGTTAGTGGGCCACGGAGCGCTGTGTATTTGACCCACTTTGAGCCACCACAGATCACACTCTGTCCACACATCTTTTACTAAAGGGTAAATACACTCTGACCTTCCATTGATGAGAAAGCACACTGGTACACACCCATTGAACATAGCTAGACATGTTATAAACTGTCTGATATAGCAGTGGTATGGCATATTTAGAGTCATGTAAATGTTTTGGGATTATGATTTAGCTACTGCACTACAAATTACTGTGAGTTATTTATCTTTATTGACAGTATAGTACAGTATACTGTGTTTGTGGATGTGTGTGTGTGTGTGTGTGTGTGTGTGTGTGTGTGTGTGTGTGTGTGTGTGTGTGTGTGTGTGTGTGTGTGTGTGTGTGTGTGTGTGTGTGTGTGTGTGTGTGTGTGTGTGTGTGTGTGTGTGTGTGTGTGTGTGTGTGTGCGTGCGTGAATGTGTGTGTGCATGCGAGTGTATGTATGTGTGTACTCATTGAGTGTGCAGCCAGCTAAAGGTGGGCTGGGTTCGAGTCCACAGATGGGGCGTTTATTTGCTCAGCCCCTAGGATGTGTGTGTGTAAGCACACAGAGGCCGCTCAGAGTGTGTGTGTGCCATGGAGTGTGTGTGCTCTCCCACACTGCTCCCATGAATGAGCAGCCTGAGCGCTGGGGATAAAGGTGGTCTGTGCCTAGACTCGGCCCTTGGTCCACTGACCCTTAAAGGCCTTATTGATGGAGGTGCTGCAGTGGGCCTTAGACGAGTTGCACTGCCAAGGGCAAAGGGCTCCATGTAGGTGAAGAGACTCTCTGTACCACACACATGGGAACTGGGCCTGATTTCCCAGCCAAAGGCATGATCATGTAACAGCTTCAAGTTTCTAGTTTTATTAGTTGTATGTACGGGACACGCATGGAATACATTGTCCAATTAAATGCTTACTTGCAGGTTCCTTCTTGACAATGCCACAACAATAAGAAATAATAGAAGATAAGAATATGAACACAAGATAAGAATACGAACATAATACCGGTAATATCTGTGTAATAACACGATATGTGTGATAGACAGTCCAAAACATGACTCGGATTACAACAATCAGGTTGATGGTAAAGGCAGAATGGTGTCACCCCAACATTCGGTTGATGACTTTCTCGAAACGCAACACACTTTACATTGTATGAGGTAACTCACCACTCCACTACCAATGTTTATCCATTTACATTACATTTACATTTTAGTCATTTAGCAGACGCTCTTATCCAGAGCGACTTACAGTAGAGTGCATACATTTTATTACATTTTAAATACTGAGACAAGGATATCCCTACCGGCCAAACCCTCCCTAACCCGGACGACGCTATGCCAATTGTGCGTCGCCCCACGGACCTCCCGGTTGCGACAGAGCCTGGGCGTGAACCCAGAGACTCTGGTGGCGCAGCTAGCACTGCGATGCAGTGCCCTAGACCACTGCGCCACCTGGGAGGCCCTAGGTGGCGCAGTGCCTTGCATCACCCCCATTTGGGTGATGCAAGGCAGCCATAGTGCACCAGAACACTCAACACATTGTGGGTCAAAAGATACATCTTAGTTAGGAGGATGTGGATAACACACATAATGTGTGTTTCGATGAATGCTAAACCAGTGTGTGTATGGGTATGCAAAATCCTAACACAACTAGCCTATGTTTGTGGTTAGGTAGAGTAATGAGACAGACTAAAGGAATTAGGAATAACTAGAAACATAATTTGCGTGTACAAACAGTTATTTCCTGCCCTCAGTAAGGAGATTGTATCAAATCAGCCTTTGTTTGAAAACCCAGTGATATGAAATATGGACGTGAGTAAGAGCACCAACAGGAGAGCCAAACCCAGCCGTCTCTCTCCCGAGCAGTTAGTCAGTCTCCCCAACAACATTCGTCTGCAGACGACCTTTGACCTCTTTAACTTCTTCCCAGATTCAGGTCAAACCTCAAAGGCTTTCTCGTGCCGTTTTAATGGAACTGGCTCTCTGTAGCTTTCATAGAAAAAAAAACGTTCCAACTGCATGACAATTCCACACAGCCTCGCCTGGGTAATCACTGAGAGGACACACTTCTTCACGACGACACTCTCCTACAGTACACCACGGCAACTCCGCATAGCTACGCTATTTGTGTAGTATAAACATTTTGGATGATTATACGTAATTACTCAGTGGTGCACAAACACACACATATATATATATATATATATATACAGACACACACACACACACATGCACGCACACAAACACGCACACACACACACAGACACATACATACACACACACACACACACACCGCAATGATTTCTGTTCCATGCTCCAAACGGTTTACTCCGTAATATCATAAGTGAAAGGAGTCATGGACTTCAAACCTGCCAAGAACTACCTCAAAGAAACAATGACATATTTTCAAGTAAAACAAACTACCATAAATAAGATGTTTTATTGTCAGATACACCGGATAGGTGCAGTGATATGTTGTTTTGAAGTACCGCTCCCACTTAAGGTACTATTCCATAATTCTACAGTGTGTGAGACTCTGTGTGCTCAACCCACAGCAACCATAGTGAGGGTTCATTCATTGAAATTGTGAAACGACATGCACTGCCAACATTCGGGGGTGGTAAGTAGCCTAGTGGTTAGAGCATTAGTGCCAGTAACCAAAAGGTTGCTAGATTGAATACCCGAGCTGACAAGGTAAAGATCTGTCGTTCTGCCCCCGGCAGTCATTGTAAATAAGAATTTGTTCTTAACTGACTTGCCTAGTTAAATAAAGGTTAACTAATAAAATAAAATCAGGTGTGTAGCTCACTATTTCAATACTATGGGCCTAAGGATGTGTACAAGACCACATAATGAACATAAGTGGATTCTGTATTTACACTAACAGTGGCCTTTTTTTTAATAGACCACCCTCTCAGCTCACTGACACCTCCCTATCACCATGCTCTCAGATGTCAATCATGCGTGAGTCACACCCAATCTAAGTAAAGCTTCACTGAAATGGCCATGTCACATTTCAGAGCTTCCCCAAATACCCAAGCCAGACTTTGACCCTCCCTTCTCTGTGTGATACACACACACACACGCACGCGCGCACGCACGCACACACACACACACACACACACACACACACACACACACACACACACACACACACACACACACACACACACACACACACACACACACACACACACACACACACACACACCATGTTTGGCTGTTAATTGTACATGTGTGAAGGCGGCACATATAGAACATCGAAACATTTGTTTCTACTTTGGAACAAAAGTATACACCTCACACATGGTTATGGCCTTTAAAAAAAAAAAGAAGACATCTGTACCATGTCAGACATAGAGTTGAAATGTATTGAAGTTTGAGTTTGCATCCTAATACTACACTTTACATACATCGCAGAAGACTGAAATATAACAAAACCGTTTGGCAGGTTTAAAAAAAAATATGTGTATTAATTATGATAAATATTAATAACATTCCACCCATGAGACCACTAGAGGGCGATTTGGTCCTGCGACTGCAAGAAAGGGCTACACCAATATGTTGGATGTACCACAAGGAGATAATAACATAATACTACACCTATCTAGTCATTTTATATAAGTGAATACTGATGTAGGAGTACTTAGGAAAAGGGACTGGAGACTGAAATGGCACACTAGTTACATTCTAAAGAGAATGAAAAAAAAAAAAAGATTTAATGAGAATGTTCCACCTGCAACGACGTGATGTCAGAGCCTCAGCCTGTATACAAGGCAGACCGAGGTAAACAAACACAGCAATCCCATCGTCTTCGCCTCGCGATGGGGTCAACACCCATGCTTACCCCAGGCCTAGAGACCATAGTCCAGCCACGTGCCTGTCCCCCATCCATAACTGTTGATTCATGTTTTTTAACTCTGGGGCTTTGTCCCAAATGACCCTTATTCCCTATTTAGTGCACTACTTTTGAAAAGGGCCATGTGTTAGTAAACTGTGGAGGGGCATGGGGAAGTATCTAAACTGACACATGCTGCCCTGGTTTACTCTTGGCGTCTATGGATGTCGTCAGCACTCTAGCGAGCGTCGCCCATCCCCAGTAAACACTAACCTCTCGCTGATGCTCTGTAAATATTTATCGTCAGGCAGACTGCAAGGGGAAAGGAACGTGGAGTGCCCAGCGCGCCAGGAGAAATGTGACTCTTTCCCTCAAGTTGTACACTAACTCAACCAGCGCCATTCTTTTTCTCACATCCCACACCTGGGCTCGTATTCATTAGGGCACACGTAGCAAAACATTTTGCAATGGAAACGAAAACATGGATGACTTATTGGACAAATTCAGGTAGTCCCTTCCTGTTTTTTTTTAAATTAAGATTTGCATGGTAATAGTCATGATGTTGCTCACGCCTTACTGAGCATGACAAAAACAATGTCAGGGCAAGCCAAGCTGCCCTCAAGCAATGCACTGTTGCTCAAATAGTAACCTTTAGAAGCAGCCATCCTACTGGACCGGTCAGTAGAGGAAAGTAATAGGACAAAAACAGCTGGGTAGAGAAAAGGTGGAAATGGGTGGTGGTGAGGAAGTGGGCTCTTCCTGCCATAATCAGAACTCTGAATATTTCCTGTCATTGTAAGAGCTCCAGAACCATTAACCGGCAAGCCACACATACACACACACACAAGCGCGCGCGCACACACACACACACACACACACACACACACACACACACACACACACACACACACACACACACACACACACACACACACACACACACACACACACACACACACACTTATATACAAACAAAAACAATACAGGTATGTGAATCCTACTTGGCACAGGCGTTCTGCATTGTGGGCCCTTTGGCTCTCCTCTTGATAAACACATCTTGATAAATACTTCATTATGAAATCCTGAGGACACTGTAAATATTTGCTCATCCTTTATCACCCTCCCTTATCTTGGCGTGAACCTTCCGCACTACATGGCTTCTAGGGCTTTATTTTTTTGAATGACTTTGTGGGTTCTGATAACTTCACAGAATAGAACATGGAAAAGAGTGGAGAGTTCCTTGAGAGGCTCCTAGAAAAACAATTATTGCTGCAATACATTTTAAATGGTAATGATTTCCTTTGACTACATATCTATAACACATTCATTACACATCTATAAGCATTTCATGAACGTGTTATAACAGGTCCCAACCCCATTATTAAAGGTTGGTTAATAAAATATATCCATATCAAATATATAGTGCATTATTGTCATGCAATAGCTCATATTTAGGTATCTAATAGATGCATCATTTTACCTTCATTTAACTACGCAAGTCAGTTAAGAACAAATTCTTATTTTCAATGACAGCCTCAGAACAGTGGGGTAACTGCCTTGTTCAGGGGCAGAATGACAGATTTTGACCTTGCCAGCTCGGGGATTTGATCTTGCAACCTTTCGGTTACAAGTCGAACGCTCTAACGCTCTAACCACTAGGCTACCTGCCGCCCCAAGCCAGTTGGGGAAATGGGGCTGGTCAGGCTATACAGCAACATTTTCAAAACCTGGTTTGGCCTTTTGGCATATTCAATAACACTGGTATGGCAGAAGCACACTTTTGAGAACAGCCATGATGATGACATTTAACTGTCATTGTAATGATGCATCTAATAACATACCTAAAGATGAGCATAGCATGACATGAACGTGCTATAGATATGCTACGGATACGTTTAATTAACCTTGAATAATGCAGTCGGGACCTGTTATAACAGGTTCATAAAATGCTCATACATGTGTAATGAATGCGCTATGAATACGTAGTTAAAGGAAATCATTTCTGAGTAGGAGACTGAGGCCTCTGCATATGTATTTCAAGACCAATCATAACAGAGGGTATGGCTACTCTCATCCATTCACAGATCAAACATACCATGTGGGGATGCAGGAAGTTGATGTCATATGTGACTCAACTTCTTGGCATCCCATTAGTGTAGTATGCATGGAGACTGCTTTATTCCCTAACACACACCACACCCTACCTACTCACAATTCAGATTTGTTCCTAGGTCTGTAAGGGTAATAAAACCAAATTCAAGTAAAGGTAGTAAGTTCCTCAACCTTACCTCCCACTAGCGCGGGATTGGGCTGTACTGTGGAGTCTGAAAGTGTGGAAGGGCTGCTCTACAGTCAACACAAAGCCCCATTGGCCCCTAGCCAAGACAAGTAGGCTGTGTTTACACAGGCATTACAAATCTTCTGTTTTTCCCCCCCACTAATTGGTCTTTTGACCAATCAGATCAGCTTTCTTGCCAAGAATTTGGCAAAAGATTAGAATTGGGCTGCCTTTGTAAGCGCAGCTATACAGTCACAGAGCAGGCCTTGGAGACCAGCCACTCTGTACAGGTATGCCAGAGATGGGGGTGCATTCACACTAATGGTTCCAGCCTTTCCCCTCAAATGATGGGGGAAGAGTTAATGGGAAAGAGGTGATTTGTATTTAGCACTTAGTGTGTGTGTTAAAGCTGTAATCCTTAGCTAATACATAGATTTTTGGATGTATAAATGGTTTATGTATACCCATTGATTCATGAAGAATAACTTATGACTCAAGAGTTTAGTTCAGCTCTTGTACCCCATCAGAACCCAAAATATACATTTGTTTCACTCCAATGCTTGCGAAGAACGTAAACAAACACTATAGCTATATAGACTCAAAACTATAACTTTGATATAGGTGGCCAGTCCTTTCATCCACAGCCATCTATGAATTTAAGTGTTTACATTTCTCCAGGCCCATCCATCAGCTTTTTAACAAATCAGAGGCAGGGTGCCGAGGATTCTAGCTTTCAGAACATGGCAGAGCAGACCACTGCATTTTCAGGAGGCAGTATCGGTCCCTTAGTATGAAGTGATGAAAGGGGGCACTGTTGAAAACAAAGGTTTAGAATTATAATTTCTATGGATGACACTCTACTAGGGGAAGGTCTTACTGGAAATACCAACACACTTGCATCATTCTTTATGTAAAAGATAAAACCAAGCAGCACAATACTATTTTTCAAAATGATTTTATTGGGAGAACTACAAAAAAAAATGTACAGTACAAAGTTAAGTCTTACACTCAATTTGTAGTGAACCGACTCCCCCCGCAAAACAAATTACTACAACTGTCTTTTTGTCCGTTTTTAATTACATTCAAAAAGCTTTACTTCTGATAAAGTAGTCAAAAAGCACAGTGCGCAACCCCTGTACCTACTATGTACAAACGTTCAATCACTCCCCCATCCAGAAAATTCTGAAGACTGCTTTTTCCCCCCCTTGAGATTGTTTGACTAGTCAATCTAAATAAGTGTAGAGAAACAGTGAATTTCCCCCCCAAAAAAGGTATAGTTGTCCCAAGGTGTCTTATAAAAGTGGTAACCACCTGCAAAAGTAATTCAGCTCCAACACTACATTCAATTCAACTTGTGTAAAAGATACATGTAGGAAAAATACTTTATTTGGTTAATGTTAAGGCATGTAAGATGGTGAATTCCGTAGGCACTACACAATAATACTGGAGCACAAGGGATTGCTACATTCTTTAGCACGTGGCTGGAATCAGTGTGACCTCGTGCAAACAGAAGAAAACAAAAATACTTTTTTGGTTAATTTATTTACTTGGGTTCTTTGTCACTGAAGTCTGATCTATATAAAAAAATAAAATTAAAAACGTAAGGCTAGCTCAGGTTTGGACGGTCTGCACAACCACATCGTTTATACAGAAACATCTAGACATGGACTCAAAAAAAAGGAAAAAAAAGGCTTCCACAGCGCTTACAAGCAAACTCTGAACAAACAGCAATCACACAAACTTGTTTTAATAAACGTAAACAAAATTAATGAAATAAATATCACGTGTCCTCTTAAATTAAGATCTTTTTTTTTTTACTCATTTACAATAAAAATAAGTGAAGTTACAAAATGGAAACCAAAAACAAAATATATATTACTGTGAAAAGAACATACACTCCACTTTATGCAGATGAATAATGGCGATCATAATTTAAACATAAAAGAATATAGATCTATTGCTTCATCATACTTGATAAATACAGTATGGACACAAATTACCAATGATGTATAGCCTATACTTTTCACAAGATAATAAATAAGTTAAATAGTTCATAGCCAGTTACACACTGCTATGTAAATCACTCAAAACAGCTAAAAAAAAAAATTATGATTCAACCATCAGTGATTTCCCCAAACAAACCGAACGCGAGTGCTTTTCAACTAAGCAACAAACCACTGTTGTGGTGCTGTGAAACAGATTAAAGTCCTGGAATGGAAGTTTAAACGTTCATAAAAGGAACACATACTTTTGAAAAACAAATGTTACATTGTGTCAAGGCATATTCTTGGCGGGATGGAGGAAATCTGAAACCACTTTGCAGTGTCAGTGTCAAGTTCTGTACACATCTATCCCAGGGAAGTGTGGCTTGCCTGATAGACCAAAAATACTGCCATTAATTGCAGCTCAAATAAGTAAGTCGCTGATGGAATGCCTTCTGTTGATATCTACTTTTATACAGCTATACCATTACAAAAAGGAAAAACAACTAATGCCATATCAAGGATAATTTTCATCCATTGAAAACAACATGATAGGATGTTTAGTCATCTGAAATCGACAGCCTGCTGAAGATTGGCAGACGTTTCCCAGCATCCAAACTTGGGGACTCGGAGCCGCTGAGACTCCCAGAAGAGCTGAGGGACCCGCTCGCATAGCTCTCCAGGTCTGAGAGGGAGTCCGGCGGGCTGGGAGGCGAGTCGAACACCGGCGACTCGTTGAGGCGGCGCAGGGACTGCAAGTGGCTCATGTTGTATGAAGGGGGAGAAGGGGGGCACACGTTAGCTTGAATGTTCCCGTAGTAGGCGTTGAACTGGTTGTTGGCATAGCCGTTCTGAGTATGCATGGCAAGGGGAGCAAGTAAGGCTTTCAGGTCCTGACCAGGAAAATTGAATGCACTGTTCACACAGGACATGGAGTTGGGAGACAGCATGTCCTCATAATAGTTGGGAGAGCAAGAAGAGGGGGGTGGTGGGGTGCGCGACGTGGGGCTCTCGAGCAGTGGCGACTCAAGTCCATGGTGGCTGGAAAAGCCGGAAAAACTCTGGCTGTGGTGAAGCTTTGGTCTGTCCCGGTTGTGCCCACCTTGCTGCGGAACAACCTCCCTTTGACCATAGCCACAGAGCTCCCGAGCAGACTTGGGTTCCCCCTGCATGTTGGCGTTGATTGGAGCAGGTCTGCGCTCATCAGCGTTGTGGATAAAATGACAGCGGGGACCGTAGGGGCAGAAGCCAATAGTGTGGAAAGTGCGACATGGCTCGGTTTTGTACTTGGGGTGACGAGACAAATTTCTCAGCTCGTGGTAGCCGTGAGCAAACTGGCACTTCTCTCCATATTTGCATGCCCCGTTCTCCTCGAAGGGCCTGCAGAGTTCGGTCTTGTAGCGCGTGGAGTTGATCTGAGAGACCGGCTTCTGCTGTAGCATCTGCAGCTGCTGGCTACGGTCACTGTTCTCGCTGTATGCCCTGTCACGGAACTTGTTCTCCTTGTTCATAATGGCAGTGCTGCTGCTGCTCGTGTTCTCCTTCAAATTCGTGTAGGAGTTGACGGAGTACTTGTTGCTGTTGATCATTGCTTCCATGTTGCTGGTCGAGTTTCTACGGAAAAATCCCGGCGTGAAAGAAAAACTGTTGGAACTCTGTGTAGGTGTCAGTGGAGCTCCCACCGCTTTATTATCCAGCATGCTATTGATGTGATTCATAGCGTTCATGTTCATATCTTGCTGTTGAGAGAGAAGACAAACATAAGTAATGCATTTAAACTAACACGGTTTTGGCCAAATGCATATTCAATTCTGATAAGTTCTGAGTGCAAACGTAAACTTAGTAACAATGGAAAAACTATGGCGGGCTCACGCTAGCAACAAGTTATGGCTTACTCTACGCAGCTAGCTGTAGCCTACTGAAAATAAAAAGGCATGCTCAAGCGATCAGACCTGGTAAAGAACAAGACTTTCCATCTACAATGGGGAAATATACTTTACCTTGTAAAGCATGTCGATGTCGTACAAAGCGGACAACATGGTTGCAGACATCTCTTTTTCGGATGTTTGTCGCAGTAGATCTCTCATAGAGGACCAACCAGGATCCTTCAATGCACGAGGCAACTGTTGTAGATTGTGCCACGACTGGTTTTTAGAACGCTTGGAAGTTCTGAAAAATCGAAATTTGCAATTCCAGTGGTGGAGATGAAATAACAAGTTGTGGAAAGTAAGTTCCTTGTATTGGGTTGTAGATTCTTCCCTCGAGAAGCGCTGGAATAGAGTGCTTCACTAACTACCTCTCCTCTGCACATGAATATAAATGCTTCGCAGTGGCTCGAGGGTGGAGCTTTCTGAAGTTGTAACAATGTTTTGTAGATCACGCCCCCGTATTCGAACGTCTTCCAGTCACTGGTTGGCCTCAAATTATTATACTCCACCTCGAAATCTAGTGTTTCCTCCAAAATTCTAATCACGCAATTTGTGAAAGTTGGTCCCTTTTTGAATGAGGGACAAGGTTGTTGAATCAAGCAATAGGGTACAGTAGGAGTTGCTCGAAAAGTCATTTAACTTTGTACACGTTTAAGCAACTATACAAACTGGAGACCACTGCGTTTCGCTTCTCTCTCTCTCTCTCGCAGGTGCGTGAGTAGGAACGGGTATTAGAAACCAGAGTGACATATTTTTTCTGTTTAGGTTTGTTAGTGATTGCATAAACCACACACCACGAAATTCTGTCCTAGTTCAGGGCTCTCCATACCTGTTCCTGGAGAGCTACAGCCCTATAGGTTTTCACTCCAACCCTAATTTACGGTACCGGATTCTAATAATGAACGTTAGCTGGTTGGCTACAAGTGGGGTTGGAGAGAAAACCTACAGGAGGGTAGAGACAGTAATTTAACTTTTTTTTTTTACCATGACATAAGAAAAGAGTCGATTGGCCTCCCAGCAATCAAATGTATGTGCATCACGGTGTATTTACATATAGGATGGCTAATTGAAATGACAAGGTCACATGGATAGAAAACAAAAGTGACATAATGAGTCGGCACGGAAGGATTTCCAATCAGCCACTTGTTATATAAAGAGCGTTCAACCATCTATTACACTGTGGCTCGGCCGCACACAATCTCAGAATACTGCACTGAGAGTTGACTAAAGGAATGTGAATATGTAAAAAGCAGTGCAACACTGCCCCCCTAAGAGCAAAGCCCAAAATGACTGACTTGAGCGCCACCTGCTGAGGTTCAAAAAAGACATTTGAAATACTTAACGTATTTGTATACGTTTAAAACAGCCTATTTGACGGTGTGATGTAACAAACGCTCACAACCAATCCGAAAGCTATGAAAACGGAGCCTAACAAAGTTCACAGCCACATTACAAAGATGGCATAATTAGCAGTGAGGAGCAGGGCTATATTAGGGTCCCTCAAGGGAGATATTTTTGTTGTTATAAGTATTTTACAATTCTGTAGAAAACATATCACCATAAATTGTAGGTTTTTGTGACACCAGTTATCTTTTCAAATCTGGAAGTGGTTAAAAAAAAAAGGGATACGATTCTGCATCATTCAATAGTCCCACTGAGTGAGTGGTTTAGTTGCTGAGAGCTGGATATAAAGAAAGCCAAATAGCAACAGCCGAAAACAAATGACATAACGGGTTGGAATCTACTACTACAGACCGTTAAATTAGAGCTGGGGCTGTACTCTGCCTAAATGAGCGTGAGCGTTTATGATAAAAGACGGTCTGACGTCAAAGACAGATGGGCAAGCCTCAAACTTTTGAGAAATCCCTTGAACATGTCCTCATCCGCAACACAAAAAAAACCACACTCATCACACAGTGCTGTTTTTATTGGGGGATGTTCAAGCGTTCCAGAACATGACATCATTTTAACAGTAACATGGAACATTGCCATACTACAGCGCAAGACTGCCCAGCTGTCTGGGCAGTCGCTGACACAGGACAGTGGACCATTGTGTTGCCCTCCTAATTACGTAACCTAGGAAACCAAGGGGGCATAAAAACCTGTGCAAAGGGATGAAAAGAGTCCACTGGAAAACGTGCTAATACATATTATATATATTTTTTAATTCCATACACATACCGCCCTGTGGTTGTTTTCAAGAACTGCGAGACATGAATTAGGCATCTTTACTTTGAAAAACATAGACAAAACTCCAAACGTATACACTTTCAGCAGTACATTCCCTTCGAAAACCTATACACCCGTCGCTGATAAAACAAACCATTTTAGTCATGAAAAATGTGTATGCTGCTTGCATAAGTGTTACATTCAGAACGTTTCTTGGAGTCTAAAACCCATAGCCAGTGTGGCCCTCTCCTGCTGCAGGCCAGCCGGGCGTGCTCTATGGTGCAGGAGAACTGGGCCAGGGCTGGGAGGCCCTCCAGAGCCTGCTGGGTGGCCAGGGACAGGGCATCTTCCTGGGCTGACAGACTGAGGAGCTCTGCCTGGTTCTGGTTCAGAGCCTTCAGCCCTGGGGCTTTGAAGAGGACACCCAGGTATCTGTGTAGCAGCCGCATCTACTAGACAGGCTCGGCCCACAGGTTCAGATCTCCCCTCTCAAACAGGAACACCTCCTCATCCTGAGCAGTGATGAGAGTGAATGGAATGCGATAACGGATGTGTTAGAATGGAAGGTGGGAGAGGGTCATGAATAGGAATCAGATTGAATTAAGTTCATTTGATGCTTTTCTGCAATTCAGATATTGGTAGTAGAGGGATGATGAACAAGAGAATACGCTGCCAAAGGGCATAGATATCTCGCCATTCCATCCCATCTTATCCAGCCAAATCCCGACTTCAGAGGGTGTGTGTGTGTGTGTGTGTGTGTGTGTGTGTGTGTGTGTGTGTGTGTGTGTACATGAGTTATAGCTTTCTTTCCCAGAATGGGTTTTGTATAAGCTTCACATTGAGCCTGTGTCGGACAACAGATTGAGAACGGCTTTTTCTGTCTCTCCCACTCCTTATTTGGTGTTCTATGGGTCTTGTGGTAACAGAGTGCTATGAATAAAAATAACATCCTCATTATATCTTCATCAGTGCTACTGTACTATAACAGTGTTTGTCTTTCTGGTGCCTGTTTCCCCTAAAGACTCCCCTGCTCTCCCAACCATACTTGCCGTCTCTCCAGGATCAGGGTCAATCCCATCTAAATTCACTTACAATTTCAGTTCACTTCCTGAGTTGACTAAATGAAATTGGTTTTAACTCCTACCCCGCTTTTCTCTCTAGATCCTCAGAATGTAGAAATAGGTATGTGAGCCAACATCCCGTTGTTGGCTCTGTCCCCTGTGTCCCTAGACGTGGTGTGTGTCTCTGTGTGCCCACCTGTGGCCCTGGACATGACTGTAGGGTTGCTGTGCCAGCTGTTCCAGTTGTGGGGGCAGGTGCCAATGGGCATCCTCACCCTGACAGAGTGGCTGCCGGGAGACGGCGAAGGAGAGCAGGAGCAAGAGACAGCCACATCAGGCAACTGACCTGGTAAGAAAGGACACACACACACACACACACACACACACACACACACACACACACACACACACACACACACACACACACACACACACACACACACACACACACACACACACACACACACACACACACACACACACACACACACACACACACACACACACAAACACACACACACACACGGGGTTGAGCTGGGAAAGAGTGTATGATTGAGAGGAAAGACACCTGAAGTGGCGAGAGGACATGACAGTATTAACACTCATCCAGCAACAGGCCCAAGACTGAACGACTCCAGTTGTCCATGTATCGACTTGAAAGCGCTCTGAAACTGTGTGTGCGTGTGTGTATATTTTTGCGTTGTTATCCCTTGACCATGCCCTGTACAGTTGATACCCGGAGATAACACAAGGGACTTCAAAAGTCATTCAGACATACCAGTTAAAACACTACCACCATGGGGGGGGACTTAACCCCATCAACATCCCCAGACAGCATCCCAACCCCACTCCTACTGCCGTGGCCATTCAGGAGGATTGGTTTTCCCTTCTAAGAGGGGGTGTAAAACCAAGTTCTTGAGATTCAGGGAAACCCACTGGGGAACCTAAGAAGTTGTTGACTGTACAGTATTATCAGAGATTTAGTGGGTCGAGCCAGAGTGGCATGTTCCTTTCTCGAACCAAAGGGCTGTGCCGCCCCTCTCTGGGTTGGCCCGGCTCTGATGTCACCCCAGCCATTCATCCCAGAGGGGAAGAGAGGGCGACAGGCTTTACCGCTGGACCCAGGCCAGCCTGCTTCAAAACACAACCAGCCCCAAACATTAAGACATAATAGGGAACTCTAGCCGCTCTTTAATCTATGGACTTTCGGGAGGTTTCACACTTCACTAACGCAATTTCCCCTCGTCTCTCCTCGGCTTACAGTACACAACATCCACTCCTCTCAGTGGATTGTCTTTCCCCTGCTATTACTGTCTGTGTGTGTCTGTGTCTGTGTCTGTGTCTGTGTCTGTGTCTGTGTCTGTGTCTGTGTCTGTGTCTGTGTCTGTGTCTGTGTGTGTGTGTGTGTGTGTGTCTGTGTCTGTGTCTGTGTCTGTGTCTGTGTCTGTGTCTGTGTCTGTGTCTGTGTCTGTGTCTGTGTGTGTGTGTGTGTGTGTGTGTGTGTGTGTGTGTGTGTGTGTGTGTGTGTAAGAGTGCCAGTGTGTTGTTTATGTGAGTAACAGTGTTTATCCGAAAATGTTAAATCAGAGAGATGACAGGGCGGTGCCAACATCTTCCGATTGGTGAATGGGGCTGGCGAGGGGGTGACTGTTCTACTACTACTATTACAGCTGGCACATTGTAAGCCTGTTGGAACAGGGTGGATAGTAAAGGACAGGACAGGAGTGGAGAGTAATCCAGGAGTATGCACTCTACAAAGTAAATGGACTCCTACGATTATGGATCTCATAATAACCAGCTCAGTAAAACGTATTCACTCTTCCATAACATGACATGAGGAAAGGTACTGTAGGCGATTGTATGAGCTATAGCTGCACTGGAAATAGATGTAGACTCATTTCAGAGAGATCAATGACATCCTCCAATAAATAACTGCGGAAGCCAAGTGAAGCCCGTTCCAAGTCCTGCCCTTCTGTCACGTCCATGGTATTTTGGGGTGAATTTGTCTCATCTGTATCACTTCGCAGCCAGCAAGCTCTGTGCCATACATACGAAGGACGTTTCGCTATGACACGGAGACAGATTCCGACGGGAAAGGAGGACGCTTAATTCCCGAAATCAATATGTGGTGGGAGTCTTGGGCTGGAACTAATTAACACACTTTTTAAGTAAGGAAAGAGAGAGAAGGGAGCTTTCGGTGTTTGGCAAATCCAGGACTTAGTGTAACAGTCCTGACCTATTTATGTTAGTTTTTATGTGTTTTTGGTCAGGGCATGTGTTTTGGGTGGGCAGTCTATGTTACCTGTTTCTATGTTGGTTTCGGTTTGCCTGGTATGGCTCTTGATTAGAGGCAGGTGGTTTGCATTTTCCTCTAATCAAGAGTCATATTTAGGTAGGGCATTATCACTGTGTGTTTGTGGGTGATTGTCTCCTGTGATGTCTTCGTCGTTGTCGATGTGTTTCACTTACGGGACTGTTTGGCTGTTCGTGTGTTTCGATGTAACGTTCCTGTCCGTGAGTTTACGTTTGTTATGTGAGTTTATGTTCAGGTTCCGTTCTACGTCGTTTGTTATTTTGTAAGTTTTGAAAGTGTTTGTTTTCGTTGTCATCGGTGTTCGTTATAAAATAAAGATGGCATATTTCCCAGACTCCGCATTTTGGTCAGAAGATCCTTCTCTCCTCACCTCATCTGAGGATGAGGAAAGCGACAGCTATAACAGAATCACCCACCAACCCAGAGCCAAGCAGCGGAGTCAAAGGAGAAAGGGACAGGAAAAGAAGGAGCAATGGACATGGGACGATGTTTTGGACGGAAAGGGTTGCTACACTTGGGAGGAGATCCTGGCTGGGAGGGATCGCCTCCCATGGGAACAGCTGGAGGCACTGAGGAGAGCGGAGGCTACCGGAGAGAGGAACCGGAGCTATGAGGGAACGCGTCTGGCACGGAAGCCGAAAAAGCCCGTGAGTAACTCCCAAAAATTTCTTGGGGGGGGGCTAAAGGGTAGTGGGCCAAGGGCAGGTAGGAGACCTGCGCCCACTTCCCAGGCTTACCGTGGAGAGCGGGAGTACGGGCAGGCGCCGTGTTACGCAGTAGAGCGCACGGTGTCTCCTGTACGAGTGCATAGCCCGGTGCGGGTTATTCCACCTCCCCGCACTGGGAGGGCTAGATTGGGTATTGAGCCAGGTGTCATGAGGCCGGCTCAACGCGTCTGGTCTCCAGTGCGTCTCCTCGGGCCGGCATACATGGCACCTGCCTTACGCATGGTTTCCCCGGTTCGCCTACATAGCCCGGTGCGGGTTATTCCACCTCCCCGCACTGGTCGGGCAACCGGGAGCATTCAACCAGGTAAGGTCGGGCAGGCTCAATGCTCAAGAGAGCCAGTACGCCTCCACGGTCCGGTATTTCCGGCACCACCTCCCCGCCCCAGCCTAGTATCTACAGTGTCTACACTACGCACTAGGCTACCAGTGCGTATCCTGAGCCCTGTTCCTCCTCCACGCACTCTCCCTGTAGTGCGTGTATCTAGCCCGGTGCCTCCAGTTCCGGCCCCACGCACTAAGCCACCTGTGCGTCTCCCAAGTCCTGTACACACTGTCACTTCTCCCCGTACTAGTCCTGAGGTGCGTGCCCTCAGCCAGGTGCCACCAGTGCCGGTACCACGCACCAGGTATAGAGTACGCTTTGAGAGTTCAGTGTGCCCTGTCTCTGCTCCCCGCACTAGTAGGAAGGTGCTTATCATTAGCACGGTGCCTCCAGTTCCGGCACCACGCACCAGGTCTACAGTGCGCCATATCCGGCCAGAGCCATCCGTCTCCCCAGCGCCATCTGAGCCATCCGTCTCCCCAGCGCCATCTGAGCCATCCGTCTCCCCAGCGCCATCTGAGCCATCTGTCTTCCCAGCGCCATCTGAGCCATCCGTCTTCCCAGCGCCATCTGAGCCATCCGTCTGCCAGGAGCCTGCAAAGCCGCCCGTCTGCCATGAGCCTGCAAAGCCGCCCGTCTGCCATGAGCCTACAGAGCCGTCAGCCAGACAGGAGCCGCTAGAGCCATCAGCCAGACAGGAGCCGCTAGAGCCGTCAGCCAGACAGGATCTGCCAGAGCCGCCAACCAGACAGGATCTGCCAGAGCCGCCAACCAGACAGGATCTGCCAGAGCCGCCAACCAGACAGGATCTGCCAGAGCCGCCAACCAGACAGGATCTGCCAGAGCCGCCAACCAGACAGGATCTGCCAGAGCCGCCAACCAGACAGGATCTGCCAGAGCCGCTAACCAGACAGGATCTGCCAGAGCCGTCAGTGAGCCATGAGCAGCCAGATCCGTCAGTGAGCCATGAGCAGCCAGAGCCGTCAGTGAGCCATGAGCAGCCAGAGCCGTCAAAGAGCCATGAGCAGCCAGAGCCGTCAGTGAGCCATGAGCAGCCAGAGCCGTCAGAGAGCCATGAGCAGCCAGAGCCGTCAGAGCGCCATGAGCGTCGTGAGCCGTCAGCCTGCCATGAGCGTCGAGAGCCGTCAGCCTGCCATGAGCGTCGAGAGCCGTCAGCCTGCCATGAGCGTCGAGAGCCGTCAGCCTGCCATGAGCGTCGAGAGCCGTCAGCCTGCCATGAGCGTCGAGAGCCGTCAGCCTGCCATGAGCGTAGAGAGCCGTCAGTCTGCCATGAGCGTCGAGAGCCGTCAGCCAGCATGGACCTGCCAGAGCCGTCCAAACAGGACCTGCCAGAGTCCTTCAGCCGGGATCTGCCCCTTGTCCCGGTGTTGCCCCTTGTCCCGGTGCTGCCCCTTGTCCCGGTGCTGCCCCTTGTCCCGGTGCTGCCCCTTGTCCCGGTGCTGCCCCTTGTCCCGGTGCTGCCCCTTGTCCCGGTGCTGCCCCTTGTCCCGGTGCTGCCCCTTGTCCCGGTGCTGCCCCTTATTCCAGTGATGGTCCTTATCCTGGTGCTGCCCCTTGTTTTTGTGCTGCCCCTTGTCCCGGTGCTACCCCTTGTCCCGGTGCTGCCCCTTGTTCCGGTGCTAGCTGATTATTTAGGGGAAGGTAATGTTTGGGTGGTCAGTGGTAGGGGTAGACAGAAGAGGGGAGTGACTATGGTGGTATGGGGACAGCGTCCGGAACCGGAACCACCACCGTGGTCAACTGCCCACCCGGACCCTCCCCTGGACTTTGTGCTGGTGCGCCCGGCGTTCGCACCTTGGGGGGGGGGTACTGTAACAGTCCTGACCTATTTATGTTAGTTTTTATGTGTTTTTGGTCAGGGCATGTGTTTTGGGTGGGCAGTCTATGTTACCTGTTTCTATGTTGGTTTCGGTTTGCCTGGTATGGCTCTTGATTAGAGGCAGGTGGTTTGCATTTTCCTCTAATCAAGAGTCATATTTAGGTAGGGCATTATCACTGTGTGTTTGTGGGTGATTGTCTCCTGTGATGTCTTCGTCGTTGTCGATGTGTTTCACTTACGGGACTGTTTGGCTGTTCGTGTGTTTCGATGTAACGTTCCTGTCCGTGAGTTTACGTTTGTTATGTGAGTTTATGTTCAGGTTCCGTTCTACGTCGTTTGTTATTTTGTAAGTTTTGAAAGTGTTTGTTTTCGTTGTCATCGGTGTTCGTTATAAAATAAAGATGGCATATTTCCCAGACTCCGCATTTTGGTCAGAAGATCCTTCTCTCCTCACCTCATCTGAGGATGAGGAAAGCGACAGCTATGACACTTAGCTTCTGCAGCTGGGGGGTGTTGGGTGTCCCAATGACAGAGGGGGATTTTGGGGGAGGCGGGCTGTAATGATAGTGGTGAAATAAGAGAGATTGGTGGACCTCCCTCCCTCATCTCTCCCTGGTGTCATCATGCTGTGTGTTCAGCCACCTCTGCTCAGTTACCCACATCAGAGGGATATGGGGCCACGGTACCTCTATTCCCAGTTTTACCTCACCTGGGCCCCTAACCTGGGGACCACACCAGCCCCTGCTCTCCACCTGCCTTTTTAACAAGGCCCTGCTCTGCTTAACCCTTCACTCTCCACAGCTCAGAGAAACCAATCTGTTTTGAGTGCTGGGACTCAAATGGTTCAAATCTTTGTATACCTGTACCCATATGCCCACACACATTCACTGGCAGTTACACACACACACACACACACCGTGCAGATGAGCAGAGACCAGGAAGTGTTGAGGTGTGTGTGTGTGTGTGTGTGTGTGTGCGCGTGTGAGAGAGGGGTGTCAAATGAACACACACTTTACAGCCCCAACTTCCTGCTATGTCTCCGCAAGAACCAGAGTGTGAGATCAAGGCTATAGCTTCTGATCCCAATAGCCTGTACTGTAGTACTCAATAACAACTATCACAACAAATCTGTAATCATAAACATATAAAAGCTGGTTCAGGAAGGTTAAAGTGAAGTCAACCTTCAATAATGGCAGCTGTCAATGGCCACCTAGGTCATTCTCCAGAGGGAGCCTTAAGGACTGTACTTAGACCAGGTACAGCTACATTAACCTCTCCTTCAGCCTCTGCCAACGTTTGTATGCCAAAACTTGGAACCTGGTGGGACTCTAGGTGTCCGTCTCCAGGCTAGACTAGAGGAACTAACACCGAGGAGTGATTTTAGCTCTTGTTCTAAACGTAGGGGATTTTCTACAGAGGATCACTTTCTCTATATGCTGTTTCTTCAGTCATTGTTAGTAAACTAATCTGGGCCTCGGCTCTGACGGATAGGGGATTCCTGGCCAAAAGGAGACTGTTAGTTGCACGCATGCTACATTCATACACCACCAACCCAGGTTTTAACGATTGAATGATCCCCAGTTAAAAACAGGACTAACCTGGTTTATAAGTGAACAAACCTTTGCTACATCAGGATATCCTCCGATCCTCCTGCCCTTTGATTTACTGTAAATGAATGGACAGAGAAACACACATATTACATAATATTGAAGTTAATATTGACATGGGCTGAGGCAGTGTGATTTCAGTGATGGTTCATTGACAAATGATGGTTGATGGTTCATTGAGAATGGCCTAGATAAGCACAGACAGGTCAGCAAATCCCATAGACGGGTTGGTTGTTTAGCAACAAAACTGCCGGGTGCGCAACTATGGGGCAAAACAGACGGGGTTGGTTTAGATTGTTGATAACATGTCAACTTTATTTAGTCTCCATAGGTTTATTGAAAAAAATAATAATAATTGCACAATGAATACTTGTCTTGCAAATACATTGTTAGTTGTTGGTTAGCTAGCTAGCACATTTTTTGCTATATTAGCATTGGCATGAAACCAGTCCAAACACCTCAAAATAACACATGGTATCAAGAACAAGATAAAACTAGCTGAAACGAGCCACATACGATTCCCCACATGGCAGCTTATTGTCATTGTTGCTAGCTATGTGATGGGTCAGAAGTTTACATACACTAAGTTGACTGTGCCTTTAAACAGCTTGGAAAATTCCAGAAAATTATGTCATGGATTTAGGAGCTGATGATAGGCTAATTGACATCATCTGAGTCAATTGGAGGTGACCTGTGGATGTATTTCAAGGCCTACCTTCAAACTCAGTGCCTCTTTGCTTGACATCATGGGAAAATCAAAAGAAATCAGCCAAGACCTCAGAAAAAAAATGATAGACCTCCACACGTCTGGTTCATCCTTGGGAGCAATTTACAAACGCATGAAGGTACCACGTTCATCTGTACAAACAACAGTATGCAAGTATAAACACCATGGGACCGCACAGCCGTCATACCGCTCAGGAAGGAGACGCGTTCTGTCTCCTAGAGATGAACGTACATTGGTCAGAAAAGTGCAAATCAATCCCAGAACAACAGCAAAGGACCTTGTGAAGATGCTGGAGGAAACAGGCACAAAATTATCTATATCCACAGTAAAACGAGTCCTATATCGACCAAACCTGAAAGGCCACTCAGCAAGGAAGAAGCCACTGCTCGGAACTGCCATAAAATAGCCAGACTATGGTTTGCAACTGCACATGGGGACAAAGACTGTACTTTTTGGAGAAATGTCCTCTGGTCTGATGAAACAAAAATAGAACTGTTTGGCCATAATGACCATTGTTATGTTAGGAGGAAAAGGGGGTAGGCTTGCAAGCCGAAGAACACCATCCCAACCGTGAAGCACGGGGGTGGCAGCATTATGTTGTGGGGTTGCTTTGCTGCAGGAGGGACTGGTGCACTTCACAAAATAGATGGCATCATGAGGAAGGAAAATGTTGTGGATATATTGAAGCAACATCTCAAGACATCAGTCAGGAAGTTAAAGCTTGGTCTCAAATGGGTCTTCCAAATGGACAATGACCCCAAGCATACTTCCAAAGTTGTGGCAAAATGGCTTAAGGACAACAAAGTCAAGGTATTGGAGTGGCCATCACAAAACCCTGACCTCAATCCTATAGAAAATATGTGGGCAGAACTGAAAAAGTGTGTGCAAGCATGGAGGCCTACAAACCTGACTCAGTTACACCAGCTCTGTCAGGAGGAATGGGTCAAAATTCACCCAACTTATTGTGGGAAGCTTGTGGAAGGCTACCCAAAACATTTGACCAAGTTAAACAATTTAAAGGCAATGCTACCAAATACGAATTGAGTGTATGTAAACTTCTGACCCACTGGGAATGTGACAAAATAAATAAAAGCTGAAATAAATCGTTCTCTCTACTATTATTCTGACATTTCACATTCTTAAAATAAAGTGGTGATCCTAACTGACCTAAGACAGGGACTTTTTACTAGGATTAAATGTAAAGAATTGTGAAAAACTGAGTTTAAATGTATTTGGCTAAGGTGTATGTAAACTTCCGACTTCAACTGTAACTAACTACCTGCTAACCATGTGTACTTTAATAACATTCATAACCACAGTCATAATCACCATAATTAACTTACATAATTAATATTACTAGGAGTGTTTTCTGGTCAGGTCAGGACTTAATTAGAAAAGGACTCTTGTCCTTTATGTTTGGTATCGAGTTTGTCTAAAAAATGTGCTCTTCCAACAGCCATAATCATGTTGGTAACCCAGATCAAGTAGCCCCCTGTCCCCATGTTTCCTTTCCCTCCAACCCAGTATTTTATTTATTTTTTATTTCACTTGGCAAGTCAGTTAAGAACAAATTCCTATTTTACACCCCGGCCAAACCCTCCCCTAACCCGTACGATGCTGGGCCAATTGTGCGACTCCCTATGGGACTCCCGATCATGGCCGGTTGTGATACTACAGACCCAGGTTCGATCCCAGGCTGTTACACCTCTAGCACTGAGATGCAGTGCGATAGACCGCTGCGCCACTTGGGAGCCCAGTACAGTCGTGTCCCTCTAATGACATTATGTAGCCTAGTGTCCCACCTCTGTCCGAGCAGGTGAAAGTGTTAAGGGATGGTGAGGTGAAGAGGTTTAGATTTCAACCTAATCAGCAGAGGGAGGGGGGGGGGGTCTATTGGATATATATGGTGCTCTTTGGTAAAGGGTTTAATTGGCCATTGAAAATATAACACAATTTCCAAGTCAATGGACCATCTACTGTACAACATTGTAAGTACACCCAACTGTACTTAACTCAAGCACTCTTCCCTCTCCCTCCATACACCACTCCTATGTTGAAATAAGGAGTCGGTGGATATGAAGTAGAGGTGGAAGATAACTCCGGAGGTCTACTGGGGTGAAGGGGGAGGGTTACAGATTAAACATCTTCACATCACTGATTCACTTCCATATCAGAGGCAGAGAGCTGTCATTACATGGCCATGGATAAACACCTCCACTACTTTAGCCTGCTACGTTAGGTCGTAAACATGCCCTGGACAACTCTGTGGCTATCAATATCAAAACGTACAGATCACTTCAAATAGGACACCAACACACTGTGTCCTTTTGGACAGCAGACCAACGTACGATCTGTAGTCCATGAAGAATTCTGGACGCCCACACATCAGGGTTGAACTCTCAGGCAAGGACGAGTGTGGTGAGTAGGGAGAAAAAGGACACACACACACACACACACACACACACACACACACACACACACACACACACACACACACACACACAGCAATTATGTTCATTGTATTCCCATCCGGTTGTAGAAAAAGCATCTTCGTTTTAGTCATCTGGTTCTATCATATCTGATGGTGAGCTGACATGGTATCTGACCCTGCTCTGCCCCAACGTACACATGGATGTATAGACATGGATGTTCTTTAGATTAGAGCGCAATGAGGTGATGTTATCAGTGGAGGCAGACGCAGGGACAATAAGGGTGGCTCCTGTGTTTTCACCGGGAGAAGAAGCTGGGAAAATAGAGGAAGGGTGTTTCTTGAGGAGAGAAAGTCACACTCTTAATATTTGTCTGTGTCTGTGTCTGTGTCTGTGTCTGTGTGTGTGTGTGTGTGTGTGTGTGTGTGTGTGTGTGTGTGTGTGTGTGTGTGTGTGTGTGTGTGTGTGTGTGTGTGTGTGTGTGTGTGTTAGTTTGAGAGTCCATCAATGTCCCAAGACCTGAGTCACAAAATTCTTTGGAAAACAAAGATCAAAAGCTTCCTAGCCACACACACACGCAGACACACAACCCAAATGATATCCAGCCCTAGGGTAACCCCCTGCCAAACTAGATTTAGCACCCCTCATTCCGGGAACACTCCCCAATCCTAGTGAGAAACCACGTCAGTGCTCCTCACCACCTCCAACATGTGTATGCGTTTGGCACTGTGGCAGAGACGGCAATAGAAAAACATAGATAATATAAAATGACCCCGTAATCTAAGTATTTACAACATATCCACTAGGGTTGGGCGATGTCAACTTGTGTTATCGTGAGTATGTACTCATAAAACATTGTGATATATGATAGCATCTCCCCCTATTGGCCAACCGGTTTTTGTTTTATTACAAAACAAAACAAAAAAACGTGCATGCTACAACTGGATGAATCATGACAAAAGATAGTTGTTGAAAGCCTGGACAGAGGCTAAGTACAGGAAAATATTTTATAAATTCTTTTGATGGTGCTTCAGCATGGAACAGGTTTGTGTGTCTGTCTGTGCACATGACAGAGCAAAGCGACAGTCGACTGATGAGGAACAGGGTGCCTTGCCATAGTGAGTTTGGTTCTAAATCATTGGCTGGATAGAATCAAAGTCTACCGTCTACAGAACTGGATAATTTGCCACATCTGCCTCTTTTCATATTTTTTTGTTCAATCTATCATAAAGCTGTGATTGAGATTACTCTAGGCCTATAGAATCTGAATTGTATTCTTGTTCTTTTTGAAAGCGGCACGTTTAAGACAACACCTTCTTTGGCTATTAGAATATTTGGTAAATAGGCTACGGTTCATAACTTGAACTTGTCTTAAAGCTTTTATGATAGGCCTAGTAGGAGGATAGGTTATTGGCCATTTGGTTTTCAACCTCGCATGGAGGGATTTTCCCGTCCCGCATGGATAATTTCTTTCTTAATAAACTTAAACTACAAAGCCGGCCCGATTGCGTTAGCTTAGGTCCTTATTCCAGCATACCCGGAAGATACAGAGACAGAGGAACCGAAACAAGCAAACAGAGCTAACAATAAACGTCACTTAAAATAAGAATGAAAGCTTTTCTGCATATTCCTTATACCATTCCAAACTGTTACTGAGGGGAGGTAAGAATAATGTGTGTAATGTATGAAGTGAGATCCCTAAGTTAGCAATGTGGGTCAACACACAAGTAAACTTAGCTGAAAACGGAGCAGGGGGAGATGAGTGTGTGTGTGTGTGGGCGCGTTCGCTCACCAAATGCTGCCCGGGGCCAGTGACGGACTTCTCCGTCACAGTTAGCTAGCTAACGTTACTGTTTCATACCCTCTCGACTGAGGTGAATTAGCTAATTAGCTAGCTAGTAGCTACGACAGCCTGTTCAGCTCTAGCCTCCAGCTATCTGTCAGATAGTGATATGAGGTGGCTATTATTATCTAATGGCTGTTCTTTGTATGGAAATGTTTTGTAACCTTTGTTTTGTCCTGTTTCAACAGAAGTAAATGAACTTGGCTAGCTTTCAGCAGTTGATGTACCGTTAGAGCTGGCCAAAAGTTAGCTAGCTCTCTCTCTCTCTAATATCTAGCTTGCAATTCTTTTGGCCTCAATCACACTAGACCTGAATCAAACGATGAAACCAGTGGCCAAATGATTGAAGGCCGATATTCAGACGTTTTTTTTGTGCAATGCGAGTTTTCATTAGAGTCAGTGTAGTAATGTAGCATTATTGATCGGTCAGTTTCCCTAGCTAATTCCTTACTTTTCACACGGACACAGTAGCTAATAAACAGCTCTACAGGCTTCACTGTCATGGTGCACAGTCAGTCAGTACACAACACTATGCTCGCCATGTCTTAATTAACAGGATCAGATGGTGACAGGTGTCCCAGCAGGGTCAGACAACCGGCAGACCAGTCTACGGAGCTCAGGTGAATTTTAAAGTATATTAACAATATCAGTGAATGATACAAAGTTACATCTTGACTTGATGGGTAGACCTATAGTAGCTATAGTAGAGCAGATTAAGCGTAAAGCTACAGTCTGGGATCTGGGAATAATGGGAATTTTAATTGTTGAACCATTGATTTTATTCTTGGATAATATAAATGTACCGTACACCAAGTTATTCTTTGTCGTGCTTCATTTAAGCATAACAGATGTTGACAGGGGTCTCAGCAGGGTCAGGCAGCCAGGAAGGACAAGTCTGTGACGGACCTGAGGTGAATTAGTGCAGATACAACACTTTCTCTCTGTGCAGCAAACACTGGACAAGCCGGATGCTTTAAAGACTGCATTTTCCCGATGACACAACATGAAAAAACTCAAATGTGAGGAAGACCTGGTATAAGATATTGATGATGAATGGCTACAGATGTGTTTGAATTCCCAGCCACATTCATATAATCTCAGACATAAATTACTACAGTTGAAGACCACCCACAGAACGTACTCTATCCCTGTGAAACTGAATAACATGCACTCAGAAATGTCATTCCTCTGCTGGAGATGTAAAAGACAAAAAGGGGACAGGCGGTGGCACTCAGAAAGTATTCAGACCCCTTGACTTTTTCCACATTTTTGTTACGTTACAGCCTTATTCTAAAATTGATTAAATAAAACGTTCTCCTCATTAATCTACACACAATAACCCCATAATGACAAAGCAAAAACAGGTTTTTAGAAATGGTTGCAAAAGCAGAAACACCTTATCTACATAAATATTCAGACCCTTCGTTATGAGACTAGACATTGAGCTCAGGTACATCCTGTTTCCATCCATCATCCTTGAGATGTTTCTACAACTTGATTGGACTCCACCTGTGGTAAATTTAAATTGATTGGACATGATTTGGAAAGGCACACACCTGTCTATATAAGGTTCCACAGTTGATAGCGCATGTCAGAGCAAAAACCGAGCCATCAGGTCAAAATGAATTGTCCGTAGAGCTCCGAGACAGGATTGAGTCGAGGCACAGGCCTGGGGAAGGGTACCAAAAATGTTCTGCAGCATTGGAGGTCCTCAAGAACAGAGTGGCCTCCATCATTCTTAAATCGAAGAAGTTTGGAATCAACAAGACTCTTCTTAGAGCTGGCCGCCGACCAAACTGAGCAATCAGGGGAGAAGGGCCTTGGTCAGGGAGGTAACCAAGAACCCGATGGTCACTCTGACAGAGCTTCAGAGTTCCTCTGTGGAGATGTTAGAACCTTCCAGAAGGACAACCATCTCTGCAGCACTCCACCAATCAGGCCTTTATGGTAGAGTGGCCTGATGGAAGCCACTCCTCAGTAAAAGGCACATGACAGCCCGCTTGGAGTTTGCCAAAAGGCACCTAAAGGACTTAGACCATGAGAAACAAGATTCTCTGGTCTTATGAAACCAAGATTGAACTCTTTGGCCTGAATGCCAAGTGTTATGTCTGAAGGAAACCCGTTACCATCCCTATGGTGAAGCATGGTGGTAGCAGCATCATGCTGTGAGGATATTTTTCAGCAGCAGGACCTCAGACTGGGGCGAAGGTTCACCTTCCAACAGGACCAGGACCCTAAGCACACAGCCAAGACAACGCAGGAATGGCTTCGGGACAAAGGCGCAGCCAGAGCCCAGACTTGAACCCAATTGAACATCTCTAGAGTGTCCTGAAAATAGTTGCACAGCGACGCTCCCCATCCAACCTGACAGAGCTTGAGAGGATCTGCAGAGAAGAATGGTAGAAACTCTCCAAATACAGGTGTGCCAAGCTTGTAGCGTCATACTCAAGAAGACTTGAGGCTGTAATCGCTGTCAAAAGGTGCTTCAACAAAGTACTGAGTAAAGGGTCTGAATACTTGAGTAAATGTCATATTTAATTTTTTTATTATTTGCGATAATGTCAATAACTGTTTTTGCTTTGTCATTATGGGGTATTGTGTGTAGATTGATGAGGAAACAAAACAATTTAATCTTCATTTTAGATTAAGGCTGTAATGTAACAAAATGTGGAAAAAGTCCAAGAGTCTGAATACATTCCGAATGCACTGTATTGGCACATGCTAAGGTCTTTGTGAAGGCTGGCTGAATTATGAATTTTATTACAATATTCAGGTTATGCTAGTCAACTTTCATAAGGTCTGGATGCCTTATATGGAATACAGTACGACAAAAAGGAGTCTGTATTGAAACCCTTATGTCCATGAGTTTGCCTACAACTCCAGCACCTGCGGAAAGTACCTGCATGTGCATAAGTTCTTCAGCTTTTGTATTGAAAACCTGCCCACATCAGGGGCGATACCTATTTAGGCAATCCCTAGCTGCTGGGCTGCTCAGTCCTGGGACTGGGGGGTCTGCCGTCCTGTGGGTTGTCACTCTGGCCTTGGCCTAACACACCCAAAACCAATCATGAACGTTTCACTAAGATCCTAAAGCTGAGTGGGGTGTGTTAGGTTGGGGCGCTGCAGGGTGGGGGCAGGACGGGCGACCCAGCTATATTGTGTGCAAGTAAAATGAGCTTTACAGTACTATTAGGCCTGTACTTTTGTTTCCAAACTTTTCCCTTGGGAATAAAAAAAAAGAAGGTGGGAAGGAAATAGTGTTGGGAGAGAGTTGAATTATTGACTAGACTGGTTGGGGCCGGGCGTGCAGGCAGCTTGAGCTGGCTGGGCGGTTTGACTGAAATTTGACAGAGGATGTCTTAAAGACAATCAAAAGTATTCCTACTTTTTTATTTTATTTATCATTTTTAATTTGTTCAGCTATTGGTTAAAGGTGCAACACAATATAGATTTTTGAATTACATTTGATCTAGTTCAGTCATCAATCACTAAACATATTTAATAATGATCTCGTACCTAGCTTGATGAATGTGTGCAGTTTTGCTTCTTTTTTGCTGTTCTAAATAAAGATGTCTAGAAGGGCCATGGGTCATATTGGATGGTGTAGAAATGCAAGAAATGGGCTTTAGATGCCCCCCAAAAAATGATGGTGGAGGACCCCCCCGCCCGGTTATGGCCCCCCCACTTCTAAAACCAAAGTTGCGCCCCTGGCCCCAGACACACTACTGCACCCACACCCTGATCAGAGAGACACAAACACACACACATTTATGTTACAGCAGAGCATGGTAGATGGCATGTACCACCAGTCTAGAGGCCAGGATCAGGGCAGCACAGTACAACACACACACACACACAAAACTGCAGTAACACACTGCACAAATGGACCCCTACTACACAACACCATTCAATTGAGATGTGTGTAAAACAGAGCTAACATGCCATTACACCACATGGAGACTAGGGCAGGAACCCAACCGTCTGTTACACAACTCTAATCATAACCTTGAAAAGCCTCCACAAAAGGAAAAGTGATCCTGCTCACACAGATTGAGTATTTTTCCTGAGAGGCAAGTCTTTGTAATCCAATCCTTACTCTCCACTCTCATTCACTCATTGTTAATACAGCGGTGTGTGTATTGGGGCCCCTACACACACACGGACGGACACAGACACACAGTCGGCCAGCTCTCCACAACTGTCGCCAGGTGCTGGGCAGTTGGGCACCTAACATGGGGCCTAGAGTGAAGTGAGACTGCTGGGTAAATCTATCTCCTTCATCCACGGTTCTGTCTCTGAATACAGGAGTGACTGCCTCACAGCCACAGGTATGTGGGTTCTTTCATAGACGGACGGAGAGAGAGAAAAGGAGGGAGGCTACGCTTCACCTACTGTACTCCCACCTTTCCATTAATGCCTGTACATAAATCACAGACGGCTTAGGGCTGTTTGGCAGCAGGGTTTCAATATAGGACAGGGTACCATTACCGGTGGCCATTTTGACATCACTCTTAAAGTTCCAGTACCAGTCAAAAGTTTGGACACACCTACTCATTCAAGGTTTTTTCTTTGTTTTTACATTGTTAAATCATAGAATAATAGTGAAGACATAAAAACTTGGAAATAACACATACACAGCATTAGTAACTAAAAAAGTGTTAAACAAATCAATATATATTTTAGATTTTTCAAAGTAGCCACCCTTTGCCTTGATGACAGCTTTTCACACTCTTGGCATTCTCTCAACCAGCTTCACCTGGAATGTTTTTTCAACAGTCTTGAAGGAGTTCCCACATATGCTGAGCACTTGTTGGCTGCTTTTCCTTCCCTCTGCGGTCCAACTCATCCCAGACGATCTCAATTGGGTTGAAGTCGGGTGATTGTGGAGGCCAGGTCATTTGATGCAGTACTCCATCACTGTCCTTCTTGGTCAAATAGCCCTTACACAGCATGGGAGGTGTGTTTTGGGTCATTGGCCTGTTGAAAAACAAATTATAGTCACACTAAGCGCAAACCAGATGGGATGGCGTATCGCTGCAGAATGCTGTGTGCCTTGAATTGTAAATAAGTCACCAACAGTGTCACCAGCAAAGGCACCCACACACCTCCATGCATCAAGGTGGGAACCACACATGCGGAGATCATCCGTTCACCTACTGTGCGTCTCACAGAGACATGGCGGTTGGAACCAAAAATCTCAAATTTGTACTCATCAGACCAAAGGACAGATTTCCACCGGTCTAATGTCCATTGCTTGTGTTTCTTGGCCCAAGCAAGTCTCTTCTTCTTATTGGTGTCCTTTAGTAGTGTTTTCTTTGCAGCAATTTGACCATGAAGGCTTTATTCACGGAGTCTCCTCTGACCAGTTGATGTTGAGATGTGTCTGTTACTTGAACTCTGTGAAGCATTTATTTGGGCTGAAATTTAGGAGGCTGGTAACTCTAATGAACTTACAGGTTCATCATAGCGCTTGATGGTTTTTGCGACTGCACTTGAAGAACCTTTTAAAGTTCTTGAAATTTTCCAGATTGACTGACCTTCATGTCTTAAAGTAATGATAGACTGTCATTTCTCTTTGCTTATTTGAGCTGTTCTTGCCATAATATGGACTTGGACTTTTACCAAATAGGGCTATCTTCTGTATACCAACCCTACCTTGTCACAACAACTGACTGGCTCAAACACATTAAGAAGGAAAGATATTACACAAATTAACTTTTAACAAGGCACACTTGTTAATTGAAATGCACTCCAGGTGGCTACCTCATGAAGCTGGTTGAGAGAATGCCAAGAGTGTGCAAAGCTGTTATCAAGGCAAATGGTGGCTACTTGAAGAATGTCATATATAAAATATATTTAGATTTGTTTAACACTTTGGTTACTACATGATTTCCTATCTGTTATTTCCTAGTTTTGATGTCTTCACTATTATTCTACAATGTA
This sequence comes from Salvelinus fontinalis, assembly GCF_029448725.1. Classification (NCBI taxonomy): domain Eukaryota; kingdom Metazoa; phylum Chordata; class Actinopteri; order Salmoniformes; family Salmonidae; genus Salvelinus; species Salvelinus fontinalis. The sequence goes on from NC_074665.1 coordinate 30,576,830, forward strand.
GAAAATAGTACAAATAAAGACAACGCCTTGAATGAGTAAGTGTTCTAAAACTTTTTACTGGTACTGTTTATATACACTGCTCAAAAAAATAAAGGGAACACTAAAATAACACATCCTAAATCTGAATGAATGAAATATTCTTATTAAATACTTTTTTCTTTACATAGTTGAATGTGCTGACAACAAAATCACACAAAAATTATCAATGGATTTGAAGTCACACTCAAAATTAAAGTGGAAAACCACACTACAGGCTGATCCAACTTTGATGTAATGTCCTTAAAACAAGTCAAAATGAGGCTCAGTAGTGTGTGTGGCCTCCACGAGCCTGTATGACGTCCCTACAACGCCTGGGCATGCTCCTGATGAGGTGGCGGATGGTCTCCTGAGGGATCTCCTCCCAGACCTGGACTAAAGCATCCGCCAACTCCTGGACAGTCTGTGGTGCAGCGTGGCGTTGGTGGATGGAGCGAGACATGATGTCCCAGATGTGCTCAATTGGATTCAGGTCTGGGAAACAGGCGGGCCAGTCCATAACATCAATGCCTTCCTCTTGCAGGAACTGCTGACACACTCCAGCCACATGAGGTCTAGCATTGTCTTGCATTAGGAGGAACCCAGGGCCAACCGCACCAGCATATGGTCTCACAAGGGGTCTGAGGATCTCATCTCGGTACCTAATGGCAGTCAGGCTACCTCTGGCGAGCACATGGAGGGCTGTGCGGCCCCCCAAAGAAATGCCACCCCACACCATGACTGACCCACCGCCAAACCGGTCAGGATGTTGCAGGCAGCAGAACGTTCTCCACGGCGTCTCCAGACTCTGTCACGTCTGTCACATGTGCTCAGTGTGAACCTGCTTTCATCTGTGAAGAGCACAGGGCGCCAGTGGCGAATTTGCCAATCTTGGTGTTCTCTGGCAAATGCCAAACGTCCTGTACGGTGTTGGGCTGTAAGCACAACCCACACCTGTGGACGTCGGGCCCTCATACCACCCTCATGGAGTCTGTTTCTGACCGTTTGAGCAGACACATGCACATTTGTGGCCTGCTGGAGGTCATTTTGCAGGGCTCTGGCAGTGCTCCTCCTGCTCCTCCTTGCACAAAGGCGGAGGTAGCGGTCCTGCTGCTGGGTTGTTGCCCTCCTACGGCCTCCTCCACATCTCCTGATGTACTGGCCTGTCTCCTGGTAGTGCCTCCATGCTCTGGACACTACGCTGACAGACACAGCAAACCTTATTGCCACAGCTCGCATTGATGTGCCATCCTGGATGAGCTGCACTACCTGAGCCACTTGTGTGGGTTGTAGACTCCGTCTCATGCTACCACTAGAGTGAAAGCACCGCCAGCATTCAAAAGTGACCAAAACATCAGCCAAGAAGCATAGGAACTGAGAAGTGGTCTGTGGTCACCACCTGCAGAACCACTCCTTTATTGGGGGTGTCTTGCTAATTGCCTATAATTTCCATCTGTTGTCTATTCCATTTGCACAACAACATGTGACATTTATTGTCAATCAGTGTTGCTTCCTAAGTGGACAGTTTGATTTCACAGAAGTGTGATTGACTTGGAGTTACATTGTGTTGTTTAAGTGTTCCCTTTATTTTTTTGAGCAGTGTATATATCTCGTGAATCACTCATAAGTTTGAAAAAAATCTAGATATTGTTTTTAGGCCATGTCGCCCAGCCCTAATGAGTCTTTTTCCCCTGTTAAAAACAGTCCTAGGGGCAGTCCAAAACAGAGCTCATTTGAAGTATCCATCCCCTAGGCTAACAAGTGAATGCAGTTTGGGCATTGTAAAATAGGAAAAATACTTTGCAAACAACTCTTGTAAGTGCACATAAAGTAAACATCCACAGTTCTGGTACTGTAGCTCCCCTCCTTACATTTACCTCTGTCCTCATAACATACAGCTGGATACATTGTCTCACATTTCTACCTGCAAAAGGACCTACCACAAGGACAACCGGTAATTAAGTTAAAATATAATTTTATTCAACATTCTGGCTTGTAGAGAAACTTTCCTGATCGAAACACTCATTTATGCCCGACGTAGAATTCAATCAAATCCAAATTTGGGTTGCCAGGCTACCTCTCTCCTTTTGTCTCTCTCTGTACTTCTCTCACTTTTCCCGTATCCTTCTCTCATTTATGCTTCTCTCACACCCCCCCCCCCCCCCCCCCCCCCCCCCCAACACCTGTTGACATTCCTTTTGCATATTTCTCTGTATTATTTATTTAACAGTGCGGCGCTGTTATTAAACCTTTTAAAATGAAAACCCCTTTATTGTGTGTGTGTGTGTGTGTGTGTGTGTGTGTGTGTGTGTGTGTGTGTGTGTGTGTGTGTGTGTGTGTGTGTGTGTGTGTGGTGTTGTAGTGAGTACGGGACATGAGCAGGTTATATGGCTTCTGAGGCCCTCAGCTCGTGACTGTGCTGCTGTCTCAGACAGATATTAAAGTAGCATGCCCCCACAGCTGGTCTCTAGTCTCTCTATCGGTCTCTCTGCTGCTCCATGGCTTTGACTTTTTACTACCCCATTTAATGAGCTCCCGTCTCACCATGCACTGAATCACACACAAGCGCTCTCTCCCAAACAGACACACGCATACACACACAAACGCACACATCCTCCACACACACATACACACACAAACGCACACACACACACACACACACACACACACACACCTTACTCAGCAAATCAGATCAGAGGCAGTAGGGATGACCAGGGACGTTCTCTTGATAAGTGTGTGAATTGGACCACTTTTCTGTCCTGCTAAGCATTCGAAATGTAACAAGTACTTTTGGGTGTCAGGGAAATTGTATGGATTAAAAAGTACATTATTTAGGAATGTAGTGGAGCAAAAGTAAAAGTTGTCAAAATTATAAATAGTAAAGTACAGATACCCCAAAAAACTACTTAAGTAGTACTTTTAAGTATTTTTACACCACTGCTCACAGGAACTTGAATACCCTGCTCTATTAAAGACCACCAGCTCCATCCCACACAGGAAGTCAGTCCAAACGCTGTGTTTTCTCCCAGAATGCTTTACTGGAGCAGAGGCTCGCCATGGAAACGGTGTCTTTGGCGCGGAGATGCACGACTTAACGGGCTGGCAGGTTAAAGATTAACGGTTGGGCAATAAAACTGCTCTCAGTAAAACACACACACGCACAAACATGCAGACACACGCACAAACACACGCAGACACATACACTCAGACACGCATACACATCCCAGCAGCGATGAGTCCTGTCAACTCTAACACAGCTTAATGATAGGAATGGCAGAGCAGAACGCTGGGTAACGGATGGCTGTCCAGTGTTTATGAGGGATTTAAAGATGATTCCTAAACAGGCTGCTCTTTTGACTTAAAACTCCACCGTATGGAGCGGTGCTGCCTGGTGGTGGAGTGGAAAGTTACCAAACCTCAGAGGGACCGAGGAAAAAGAGAGACACTGAGGTTCCCTCTGCCTGTGCTGTGTGCTTGGCGTAACCTCGTGGTGCTATTAAGCTCTCACGCAATAACGGATTTGTACCTGTAATCAATTCGCTATAATTGTCTGAGGTTTGTCACTGGGGAGAGTGGAGGTTGAATGAAATTGAGGTGCGTGGAGTTGTGGGTTTGATTCCCCCATAAGGTTTCATTCGTTGAAAATAGGTTGACTTAATAGTTTTGGAATAAACCACCAGCTAAATTACGAACTACCAAATAACCATACAATCGTGAGTTTATCCTGAAAACATTACCAGACTAGAGGAAAACTCTGGTCCTAGTGGCCCTCAGTGGGACATTACCTTGGAGACTGAAGCTGGAGACTGAGGGTGGGTCTCATGCAGGGCCAGGGTAGTGAGGGTAGAGATGATTGTCTCCTGGGGCCAGAGGGTGCCTCTCGACCCTTCTCCATCCCTCTCCTTTCCTTCCTTCCTGCCTCCTCTCTTCCAGCCACCTCAGGATCTCTCCCCGGGCCAGCTCACAGTGTGCGAGTACTGCAACAGACACCCCAGGAGCAGGGGTCTTCGCAATGTGGTTCCCTCTTTCTCCTCCTCCATGCCTCACAGCGTAGGGCTCTCCACGCTGGCGCTGAGTGCACATGTTTACAAGGAAGTCCAGTGTCTCCTCACGCAGCTCCTTTATCTTTGAATTTGAGGGAGACAGAAACTGAGTATATTAGAGAACTCATTGGCACACAACTGACAAACACATAGGGAAGGGAGGTGCTGCCAACCCTCTGAGGGTCTCGTCAACAGGTGAGGGGTGTACCGCCTTGTTGTACTCTGTTGGAATGGCTCATCATGACTCATTCCGTCTGTCCGGTCCAGGCTCCAATGGCTGACAGACGTACAATGACCACAAATGTACAAACACCAGTTTCCTCCAAAACACAGCCTTACAGCACTACCAGGCCGGTTATTGGTAACTCAATATTATTCTGTAGCTCCATTCCCCTCCACCCCTAAGCCTTACTACAAACGCCCCAAAACTGTCCATCCAAGACATCTCACATGGCCTCTGACGACCAGCTCAATTAGTTTAACACACACACACACACAACTCCTCCTCTTTTTCCTCATTCTCCTCTTATTTGTCCCTCCCCTCCACCCAAAAATGACGCAACAACAGTGCAACTCAATCTGGCCCCTGAGCGCCGCTCAAGATGGGCCGGACAAAAGGGCGGGAAACGTCGCATTCCCCCGGAGACGGCCTAGGTTTACTGTGGAACCAAACCCTCAAAAGGGATTGGCTGCCACGAGTGGCCCGTAATAGCCATAATGGGAGGACAGTAATGATGAAGGGATGAGAGAGGTGGGAGAGGGACTGGGGGGAAGAAGATGACTGGAGAAGATTGGGAGCAAGTCAGAGAGAGAGAGAAAGCGGGGCTGTCTGGATTTGGGGGAAGGGGTTGTATGTCGACGGGATAGGCCGGTTGGGGTTCGGGAAAGGGGTTGCCAAGCCTTTCCTCTCAGTTAAACCCCCATGTAAAAGCATACACGTGCATGCACGCTCAATCAATACATTACACAACTCAAGTGTACCAGTCTCACACCCCCCACACACTGGTTCCTGGCAGAGCTGGAGGGAAGTGAATGGGAGCAAACAGGGAGCAGCCCACACTCCTGACTCTGGCTTCTCTTTCAACTAGCTCCAGACACTCATTATACCAGCTGTGTGTGTGTGTGTGTGTGTGTGTGTGTGTGTGTGTGTGTGTGTGTGTGTGTGTGTGTGTGTGTGTGTGTGTGTGTGTGTGTGTGTGTGTGTGTGTGTGTGTGTGTGTGTGTGTGTGTGTGTGTGTGTGTCTGTGTGCGTGTGTGTGTGTGTGTGTGTGTGTGTGTGTGTGTGTGTGTGTGTGTGTGTGTGTGTGAGAAAGAGAGATGGAGAGAGAGAAAACATCATTAGGCAGAGAGCAGAGCTGTTTTTATAATGGCATTTATTAAAATAGCTGAGACTCTGGGGGGGGGGGGGGGGCAGAGACATAATTAAGTTTGGAAATTAAAGGCGTTCCTCTACTGGCCACACGGGCTGTGTGTGTGTGTGTGTGTGTGTGTGTGTGTGTGTGTGTGTGTGTGTGTGTGTGTGTGTGTGTGTGTGTGTGTGTGTGTGTGTGTGTGTGTGTGTGTGTGTGTGTGTGTGTGTGTGTGTGTGTGTGTGTGTGCGTGCGTGCGTGCGTGCGTGCGTGCGTGCGTGCGTGCGTGCGTGCGTGCGTGCGTGCGTGCGTGCGTGCGTGCGTGCGTGCGTGCGTGCGTGCGTGCGTGCGTGCGTGCGTGTTTATAAGGTCCAGACAGTAGTCAGAGGAAACACACACGATCATACAGAGACCTGCTGTCACCATGACCACTCAACCACAGTACGACCATCAACCACACTCAAAACAGACCAGGGGCACACTGACTGAACACTGGTTCTAAATGACTCAATAGCCCATCCAGTTTAGCAGCGAATCTTATAAAAAAAACACAAATCATAACACAAAATAACAGAAACATACAAACTATACAACAATATTTCTCCCCTCCCTCCTCAAAAAATGTAAATGACAAAAATCTTAAAATAACTAAAAACCAGCACTCGCAAAACTGAGAAAAAAAACTAACGTTTAACATGTGGCCAAGGGGTGATGGTGTGAGGGAGTGTATTAGAGAACTATATTAGCATTATACACTACATGACCACAAATATGTGGGCACCTGCTCGTCGAACATCTCATTCCAAAAACATGGGCATTAATATGGAGTTGGTCCACCCGTTTCTGCTGTAACAGCCTCCACTTTCCTAGGAAGTCTTTCCACTAGATGTTGGAACATTGCTGCGTGGACTTGCCTCCTTTCAGCCACAAGAGCCTTAGTGAAGTCGGGCATTGATGTTTGGTGATTAGGCCTGGCTCACAGTCGGCGTTCCAATTCATCCCAAAGGTTTTCGATGGGGTTGAGGTCAGGGCTCTGTGCAGGCCGGTCAACTTCTTCCACAACGATCTTGACAAACTATTTCTGTATGGACCTCGCTTTGTGCACGGGGGCATTGTCATGCTGAAACAGGAAAAGGTCTTCCCCAAACTGTTGCCACAGTGGAAGAACAGAATTGTATAGAATGTCGATTTCTGTAGTTTTCCCTCTACTGGAACTAAGGGGCCTAGCTCGAACCATGAAAAACAGCCCCAGAGCATTATTCCTCCTCCACCAAACTTTACAGTTGTCACTATTCGGGCAGGTAGTCTTCTCCTGGCATCCGCCAAGCCCAGATTTGTCCGTCGGCCTGCCAGACGGTGAAGCGTGATTCATCACTCCAGAGAACGTGTTTCCACTGCTCCACAGTCCAATGGTGGGCGAGCTTTACACCAGTCCAGCCGACATTTGGCATTGCGCATGGTGATCTTAGGCTTGTGTGCGGCTGCTCGGCCATTGAAACCTATTTCATGAAGCTCCCGGCTAAAAAGTTATTGTGCTGACGTTGCTTCCAGAGGCAGTTTGGAACTCAGTAGTGAGTGTTGGAACCGAGGACAGGCGATTTTTACGTGCTATGCGCTTTCGCACTCGGCGGTCCCATTCTGTGAGTTTGTGTGGCCTACCACTTTGCGGCTGACCTGTTGTTGCTCCTAGACATTTTCACTCCACAATAACAGCACTTACAGTTGACTGGAGCAGCTCTAGCAGTGCAGAAATTTGACAAACTGACTTGTTGGAAAGGTGGCATCCTATGACGGTGCCATGTTCAAAGTCACTGAGCGCTTCAGTAAGGCCAGTCTACTGCTAATGTTTGTCTATGGAGATTGCATGGCGGTGTGCTCAATTTTATACACCTGTCAGCAACGGGTGTGGTTGAAATAGCCAAGACCACTAATTTGAAGGGGTGTCCACATACTTTTGTATATATAGTGTATGTGTGGGTCTATTAAAAACACAGGTCTAATATTTAAACAGAAATGAAATCACAACATTTGCTTTAAAAGGTAAACTCAGCTAAATTACAATGCCACGAGAAGCACCGCAGATATTGAGAAGAGCGAGATGTAGGGCCATATGAAATCTGTGTTGCGGAGAACGCAGAAGGAATCACGGAATCCGGACATTAAAATGTAATTCAACAATATTAAAACACGTATTGAACTTTTAAAAAATGCAATAATTGGTCCAAGTTAATCCTAAAACATGAACAAAACGCATCAGTGATTCATAGTTTCTGCAATCACAGCGCTACACAAACATCACTAACCAAACAACGGTCTCTTATCTGGTGTGCACTTGCATTCATGGTTAACTATACATAAATATATCTATTAAAAAAAAGTGTGATCTTGAGAGTGATACCTGAAAAAAGTTGTTAAAGGGATCATTAGAGATTTTGGTAAGGAGGCCCTTTATCCACTTCACATGAGTCATATTTTAGATTTGATTGATTAGGATCCCCATTAGCCAACACCAATGGCAGCAGCCAGTCTTACTGGTGTCCGACACATAACGAAAAAGACATTACAGACAAAAGATATTTACATCTTACATACATTTAAAAACATTAACATGTAGTGTGTGTGCACATCTATCAGTTACACATACAGTCCCTTCAGAAAGTATTCAGAAATATCACATTTACATAAGTATTCAGACCCTTTCCTCAGTACTTTGTTGAAGCACCTTTGGCAGCGATTACAGCCTCAAGTCTTCTTGGGTATGACGCTACAAGCTTGGCACACCTGTATTTGGGGAGTTGATCCCATTCTTCTCTGCAGATCCTCTCAAGCTCTGTCAGGTTGGATGGGGAGTGTCACTGAACAGCTATTTTCAGGTCTCTCCAGAGATTTTTTTTTTTATTATTTTTTTTTTATTTATTTCACCTTTATTTAACCAGGTAGGCAAATTGAGAACACGTTCTCATTTACAATTGCGACCTGGCCAAGATAAAGCAAAGCAGTTCGACACATACAACAACACATAGTTACACATGGAGTAAAACAAACATACAGTCAATAATACAGTGAAAATAAGTCTATATACAATATGAGCAAGTGAGGTGAGATAAGGGAGGTGAAGGCAAAAAAGATGTATATATAAATAAATAAAAAATAAAAAATAAATATATAAAAAGGCCATGGTGGCGAAGTAAACAATATAGCAAGTTAAAAAAATAACACTGGAATGGTTGGTTTGCAGTGGAAGAAGGTGCAAAGTAGAGATAGAAATAATGGGGTGCAAAGGAGCAAAATAAATAAATACAGTAGGTAAAGAGATAGTTGTTTGGGCTAAATTATAGATGGGCTATGTACAGGTGCAGTAATCTATGAGCTGCTCTGACAGCTGGTGCTTAAAGCTAGTGAGGGAGATAAGTGTTTCCAGTTTCAGAGATTTTTGTAGTTCGTTCCAGTCATTGGCAGCAGAGAACTGGAAGGAGAGGCGGCCAAAGGAAGAATTGGTTTTGGGGGTGACCAGAGAGATATACCTGCTGGAGTGCGTGCTACGGGTGGGCGTTGCTATGGTGACCAGCGAGCTGAGATAAGGGGGGACTTTACCTAGCAGGGTCTTGTAGATGACCTGGAGCCAGTGGGTTTGGCGACGAGTGTGAAGCGAGGGCCAGCCAACGAGAGCGGACAGGTCGCAGTGGTGGGTAGTATATGGGGCTTTGGTGACAAAACGGATGGCACTGTGATAGACTGCATCCAATTTATTGAGTAGGGTTTTGGAGGCTATTTTGTAAATGACATCACCGAAGTCGAGGATTGGTAGGATGGTCAGTTTTACAAGGGTATGTTTGGCAGCATGAGTGAAGGATGCTTTGTTGCGGAATAGGAAGCCGATTCTAGATTTAACTTTGGATTGGAGATGCTTGATGTGAGTCTGGAAGGAGAGTTTACAGTCTAACCAGACACCTAGGTATTTGTAGTTGTCCACATATTCTAAGTCAGAGCCGTCCAGAGTAGTGATGCTGGACAGGCGGGCAGGTGCAGGCAGCGATCGGTTGAAGAGCATGCATTTAGTTTTACTTGTATTTAAGAGCAATTGGAGGCCACGGAAGGAGAGTTGTATGGCATTGAAGCTCGCCTGGAGGGTTGTTAACACAGTGTCAAGAGAAGGGCCAGAAGTATACGGAATAGTGTCGTCTGCGTAGAGGTGGATCAGAGACTCACCAGCAGCAAGAGCGACATCATTGATGTATACAGAGAAGAGAGTCGGTCCAAGAATTGAACCCTGTGGCACCCCCATAGAGACTGCCAGAGGTCCGGACAACAGACCCTCCGATTTGACACACTGAACTCGATCAGAGAAGTAGTTGGTGAACCAGGCGAGGCAATCATTAGAGAAACCAAGGCTGTCGAGTCTGCCGATGAGGATGTGGTGATTGACAGAGTCAAAAGCCTTGGCCAGGTCAATGAATATGGCTGCACAGTACTGTTTCCTATCGATAGCGGTTAAGATATCGTTTATGACCTTGAGCGTGGCTGAGGTGCACCCATGACCAGCTCTGAAACCAGATTGCATAGTGGAGAAGGTATGGTGGGATTCGAGATGGTCGGTAATCTGTTTGTTGACTTGGCTTTCGAAGACCTTAGAAAGGCAGGGTAGGATAGATATAGGTCTGTAGCAGTTTGGGTCTAGAGTGTCTCCCCCTTTGAAGAGGGGGATAACCGCAGCTGCTTTCCAATCTTTGGGAATCTCAGACGACACGAAAGAGAGGTTGAAAAGGCTGGTAATAGGGGTGGCAACAATTTCAGCAGATAGTTTTAGAAAGAAAGGGTCCAGATTATCTAGCCCGGCTGATTTGTAAGGGTCCAGATTTTGCAGCTCTTTCAGAACATCAGCTGACTGTATTTGGGAGAAAGAGAAATGGGGAAGGCTTGGGCGAGTAGCAGAGGGGAGGGCAGTGCTGTTGACCGGGGTAGGGGTAGCCAGGTGGAAAGCATGGCCAGCCGTAGAAAAATGCTTATTGAAATTCTCAATTATAATGGATTTGTCGGTGGTGACAGTATTTCCTATCTTCAGTGCAGTTGGAAGCTGGGAGGAGGTATTCTTATTCTCCATGGACTTTACAGTGTCCCAGAACTTTTTTGAGTTTGTGTTGCAGGAAGCAAATTTCTGCTTGAAAAAGCTAGCCTTGGCTTTTCTAACTGCCTGTGTATACTGGTTTCTAGCTTCCCTGAAAAGTTGCATATCACGGGGGCTGTTCGATGCTAATGCAGAACGCCATAGGATGTTTTTCTGTTGGTTAAGGGCAGTCAGGTCAGGAGAGAACCAAGGGCTATATCTGTTCCTGGTTCTAAATTTCTTGAATGGGGCATGCTTATTCAAGATGGTGAGGAAGGCATTTTTAAAAAATATCCAGGCATCCTCTACTGACGGGATGAGATCAATATCCTTCCAGGATACCTCGGCCAGGTCAATTAGAATGGCCTGCTCGCTGAAGTGTTTCAGGGAGCGTTTGACAGTGATGAGTGGAGGTCGTTTGATCGCTGACCCATTACGGATACAGGCAATGAGGCAGTGATCGCTGAGATCTTGGTTGAAAACAGCAGAGGTGTATTTGGAGGGCAAGTTGGTTAGGATGATGTCTATGAGGGTACCCGTGTTTACGGAATTGGGGTGATACCTGGTAGGTTCATTGATAATTTGTGTGAGATTGAGGGCATCAAGCTTAGATTGTAGGATGGCTGGGGTGTTAAGCATGTTCCAATTTAGGTCGCCTAGCAGCACAAGCTCTGAAGATAGATGGGGGGCAATCAGTTCACATATGGTGTCCAGAGCACAGCTGGGGGCAGAGGGTGGTCTATAGCAGGCGGCAACAGTGAGAGACTTGTTTTTAGAGAGGTGGATTTTTAAAAGTAGGAGTTCAAATTGTTTCGGAACAGACCTGGATAGTAAAACAGAACTCTGCAGGCAATCCTTGCAGTAGATTGCAACACCGCCCCCTTTGGCCGTTCTATCTTGTCTGAAAATCTTGTAGTTAGGGATGAAAATTTCCGAATTTTTGGTGGTCTTCCTAAGCCAGGATTCAGACACGGCTAAAACATCTGGGTTGGCAGAGTGTGCTAAAGCAGTGAACAAAACAAACTTAGGGAGGAGGCTTCTAATGTTAACATGCATGAAACCAAGGCTATTACGGTTACAGAAGTCATCAAAAGAGAGCGCCTGGGGAATAGGAGTGGAGTTAGGTACTGCAGGGCCTGGATTCACCTCTACATCACCAGAGGAACAGAGGAGGAGTAGGATAAGGGTATGGCTAAAAGGTATTAGAATTGGTCGTTTGGAACGTCTAGAACAGAGAGTAAAAGGAAGTTTCTGGGAGCGATAAAATAGGTTCAAGGGATAATGTACAGACAAAGGTATGGTAGGATGTGAATACAGTGGAGGTAAACCTAGGTAATGGGTGATGATGAGAGAGATATAGTCTCTAGAAACATCATTGAAACCAGGTGATGTCATCGCATATGTGGGTGGTGGAACTGAGAGGTTGGATATATAGTGAGCAGGGCTAGAGGCTCTACAGTGAAATAAGCCAATAAACACTAACCAGAACAGCAATGGACAAGGCATATTTACATTAAGGAGAGGCATGCTTAATCGAGTGATCATAAGGGTCCAGTGAGTAGAGGTTGGTTGGGGGCACGGCGATCCAGACAGCTGGCCGGGTAGCTGGCTATCGGTAGCAAGATAACATAGGATGGAGGTCTGTTTTTATTTTATTTATTTTATTTTTTTTGTCACCTCGTTCGTTTCCGTCGGTAGATTAGTGGGGTTCCGTGTGGTAGAGGGGATCGATCCAATTGGCAAAATAGATATAGTGACCCAGGAAAAAGAAAAAAAAATTGTCCGGTATATTTATTTAGATAGCAGCCGATAAGACAGCTAATAATTAGCAGATGGGTATTCAGAAACGTCGCAATGGAAAAGCCTGTTGAAACCACCTCGGACAATTACGTCGGCAGACCAGTCGTGATGGATCGGCGGGGCTCTGTGTCGGCAATAAAGGGTCCAGTCCAATTGGCAAAAGAGGTATTGTAGCCCAATAATTCGCTGGTAGGCCTCTTCGGCTAGCCGGCAGATGGGCCTAGCTCGAGGCTAGCTCAAGGCTAACTGGTGCTTGTTTCGGGACAGAGGTATTAGCCAGTAGTAGCCACCTGGTTGCAGCTAGCTAGCGACGATGATCCGGTGTAATTGTCCAGAGCTTGCGTCAGGAATCCGGTGATGTGGTAGAGAAAAAGCAGTCCTATATTCTCTGGGTTGATATCGCGCCTGCAGACTGGCAGGTATTTGCCCGAGCTGAAGCTGGCTGGTGTCCGAGTTAAGGGCGAAGACCGCAGCAGTGGCTAACTGACTACTAGCTAGTAGCTAGTTATCTGGCTAGCTTCTGATTGGGGTTACGGTTCTAAAGTATAAAAAATAGCAGATCCGTACCACATTGGGTGAGGCGGGTTGCGGGAATGTATATTCAGTTCCAAGATGGAAAGTGAAATTAAAATATATACGAAATGTATACAAAAAATACGAGGACTATTTACGCGGGACAAGACGGGAAAAGACAAGACAAACACACGTCCGACTGCTACGCCTTCTTGGAGTCATTCTGATGTTCGAACAAGTTCAAGTCCGGACTCTGGCTGGGCCACTCAAGGACATTCAGAGACTTGTCCCGAAGCCACTCCTGCATTGTCTTGGCTGTGTGCTTAGGGTCATCGTCCTGTTGGAAGATGAACCTTCGACCAAGTCTGGAGGTCCTGAGTGCTATGGAGCAGGTTTTCATCAAGGATCTCTCTATACTTTGCTCCGTTTATCTTTCCCTCGATCCTGACTGTTCTCCCAGTCCCTGCCGCTGAAAAACATCCTCACAGTATGATGCTGCCACCACCATGCTTTATTGTAGGATTGGTGCCAGGTTTCCTCCAGATGTTACGCTTGGTATTCAGGCCAAAGAGTTCAATCTTGGTTTCATCAGACCAGATAATCTTGTTTCTCATGGTCTGGGAGTCTTTAGGTGCCTTTTGGCAAACTCCAAGTGGGCTGTCATGTCCCTTTTTACTGAGGAGTGGCTTCCGTCTGGCCACTCTACCACAAAGGCCTGATTGGTGGAGTGCTGCAGAGATGCTTGTCCTTCTGGAAGGTTCTCCCATCTCCAGATAGGAACTCTAGAGCTCTGTCAGAGTGACCAACAAATTCTTGGTCACCTACCTGACAAAAGTCCTTCTCTGCCAGTTGCTCAGTTTGGCCAGGTTGCCAGGTCTAGGAAGAGTCTTTGTGGTTCCAAACATCTTCCATTTAAGAATGATGGAGGCCACTGTGTTCTTGGGGAACTTCAAAGCTGCAGAAATGTTTTGTTTTGGTACCCTTCCCCCAATCTGTGCCTTAACACAATCCTGTCTCGGCGCTCTACGGACAATTCCTTCGACCTCATAGCTTGGTTTCTGCTTTGACATGCAGTGTCAACTGTTGGACCTTATATTGACAGGTGTGTGCCTTTCCAAATCATGTCCAATCAATTGAATTTACCACAGGTGCACTCCAATCAAGTTGTAGAAACATCAAGGATGATCAATGGAAACAGGATACACCTGAGCTCAATTTCGAGTCTTATAGCAAAGGGTTTGAATAATTATGTACATTTCTAAAAACTTGTTTTCGCTTTGTCATTATTGTGTGTAGATTGCTGAGGATTTTTTATTTATTTAATTCATTTTAGAATAAGGCTGTAACATAACAAAAAGTGGAAAAATTCAGTGGCTCTGAATACTTTCCCGAAGGCACTGTACATGTCAGTACATACACACAACAAGTAGGTCACTGTAGGAGAGGCGTTGTGCTATGAGCTGTTGCTTTATTCGTTTTTTTAAACCATGTTTGCTGTTCACTTGCGCTATATAAGATGGAAATTATTTCCACGCACTCATGTCTCTGATGTTTCTTATAATTAAAAAATAATTAAAATGTATGTTTCTTATAAAAACAAGAAGTGATGCAGTCAGTCTTTCCTCAACTCTTAGCCAAGAGAGACTGGCATGCGCAGTATTAATATTAGAGCTCTGATTACAATGAAGAGCAAAATGTGCCGCTCTGTTCTGGACCAGCTGCAGCTTAACTAGGTCTTTCTTTGCAGCACTTGAACATGATATAAGATAAAACTAGAGCCTACAGGACTTAGTTTGTGGAGTGTGGTGTCAAAAAATGTTGAGTGTTGAACTTGTGGATACCATTTTTATGTCTGTGTCCAGTATGAAGGAAGTTAGAGGTAGTTTCACGAGCCAATGCTTACTAGCATTAGCACAATGACTGGAGGTCTATGGGTATCTAGTAGCATGCTGTTGACCCACTATGCTGTTTATTTTCTACATCTACGTCATATCTCGCTATCTCGTCAACCTTTAAATAAACTTCACCAGAGGAACACTATACCGCTTCTAAAATGTGTAAATATCCATCAAAAACGTAAAATATACATTTTTGATGGATTTAGATTAAAAGTAAACAAACTTCTCGCCGTGTAGACTTTCATAATCCAATCCAAGACGTATCGTAAAAGTTCAATCCAGTCCAACTCACAGACCATTTCCTTTCGCTCCGTCTTAAAAAGTCTCTGTGTGCAAAAGCAGGCTTGAGTGAAAGTATGAGGCTTGGAGGTCATATGTCATTGTTATGTTATGCACTGGGCCAGTATGTTTGTGTGAGAATAAATGATTTTGCTGTGTGTGCACACTTGTGTGAATGAGAGAGAGAAAAATATTCTGATATCTGCGAGCCCACTATGTAAGAAAAGTGTGTGTGTACTGCTGTAGTCATGGCCCATGCTGACCCTGGTGTGTATATACATTAGTTAGGTTGAACAAAGTGATGAATGGAGTACTGAGCTGACACACTCAGAATACTCAAAATGTGTGCGTATCTACACAGAGTGTACAAAACATTAGGAACACCTGCTCTTCCCATGTCATAGACTGACCAGGTGGATCCAGATGAAAGCTATGATCCCTTATTGATGTCAAATCCACTTCAATCCGTGTAGATTAAGGGGAGGACACAGGTTAAAGAAGGATTTTATTAAGCCTTGAGACAATTGAGACATGGATTGTGTATGTGTGCCATTCAGAGGGTGAATGGGCAAGACAAAAGATTTAAGTGCCTTTGAACGGGGTACGGTAGTGGGTGTCAGGGCTCACCGGTTTGAGTGTGTCAAGAACTGCAACGCTGCTGGGTTTTTCCACGCTCAACAGTTTCCTGTGTGTATCAAGAATGGTCCACCACCCAAAGGACATCCAGTTACGTTGACAAAACTGTGAGAAGCATTGGAGTCAACATGGGCCAGCATCCCTCCGGAACTCTTTCGACACCTTGTAGAGTCCATCCTCGGGCGAATTGAGGCTGTTCTGAGCGCAAAAGGGGGTGCAGCTCAATACTACGAAGGTGTTACTAATGTTTTGTACGCTGACATGTCGGTACAACACCTTCAGAAAGTATTTACACCTTCAACTTTTTCAACATTTCGTTGCGTTACAGCCTGAATATAAAACTGATTAAATTGAGATTGTGTCACAGGCCTACACACAATACCCCATAATGTCAAAGTGGAATGATGTTTTTAGACATTTTTATAAATTCATGATAAATGAAAAGCTGAACTGTCTTGAATCAATTAGTATTCGACCCCTTTGTTATGGCAAGCCTAAATAAGTTCAGGAGTAGAAATGTGCTTAACAAATCACGTAATAAGTTGCATGGACTCACTCTGTGCAATAAAGCACCAAAGGCTAGAGACACTAAGAAAGTCTGCAGGTCCAGACAACCTGGACCCCTACCTCTTAAAGATAGCAGCTGGTATTATTACTGAACCTGTGGCTCACATTTTCAACTTGAGTCTCTTGACCAATTCAATAGCCAGCATTTGGAAATCAGCTTATGTCCTCCCACTGCTAAAAGGTGGAGATCCCTCCGATGCTAATAACTATCGTCATCTCTCTAAACTCCCTATCCTGGCCAAAGTCTATGAATCCCTAGTGAACTCACAGTTAAAAAACATATTATTTGAAATGAACATACTGAGCGGGGTTCAGTCTGGCTTTAGATCGGGGCACAGCACCACAACTGCAGCTATGGCAGTGTCAAATTACATCATTAATGCACTTGATAAAAAGCAACATTGCGCTGCTCTGTTTGTGGATTTATCAAAGGCCTTTGATTCAGTTGACCATGAATTGTTGCTAGCTAGACTCCGAAACATTGGTCTCAGTGTAAGGGGCAGTAAATTGGTTTAGGAACTATCTTTCTGACAGAACACAATGTGTATATACTGACAATCACAAGTCTAGCTTTCTTGAGATTAATAGAGGTGTGCCCCAGGGTTCCATTGTAGCTCCTGTGTTGTTCTCAATTTTTATTAATGATTTGGAAAATGGGATGCAACCAGCAAAGTTCCATCTATATGCAGATGATACAGTCATATATTAATGTGCTCCTTCTCTGGTTCAAGCTGTTGAAGAGCTCCAGACTGATTATCAGTCACTGCAGGCCTCCCTTTATGGTCTCAAACTGGTCTTGAATGTACAAAAAACTAAATTCATGACCTTTACCAGAGCTAGAACATTAGCATTGTCACATCTGGTGGCTTATCCAATGAAAAAGTGTCATCCTACAAATACCTATGTATTGTTGCGCTTTATTACAAATGCCAAGTCACTCACCCACCATTGCACCAAATGGTAGGTTGGACCTCACGTTATATGCGCAGAAAGATACATTTGTATGTGTTCATCTACAATCCCTTTTGGGTAAACTCCTGTCTTACCTCTGTACTCTGGTCTCCTTCACCACCAGCAGTTACCATACCCGGTCTGCTAGGTGGTTGATACTTAAAGTCCCCAGGACATTCACAGTATTAGGCAAGACTGCCTTCTCTTCTTGTGCACCAGAAGCATGGAATAATCTACAATCCATGCTTCATCTAGACATGTTAGTGCCACTGAATGAATTTAAGATATTGATGGGAGACTGTTACAGAGGAGTGTAAATGCTTTTTTTTAGGCTGGATCATGTTGTCGTATGTTTTAATTATGTAATGTATTGATTGTTGCTGCCTTCTTGGCCAGGTCTCCCTTGAAGAAGAGACTCTGGGTCTCAATGGGCTTTCCCTGGTTAAAATAAATAAATAATTAAAACAGGCAAAACCCTGGATGAAAACCTGGTTCAGTCTGCTTTCCAACAGACACTCAGAGATAAATTCACCTTTCAGCAGAACAACAACCTAAAATACAATGCCAGATATACACTGGAGTTGCTTACGAAGACAACATTGAATGTTCCTGAGTGGCCTAGTTACAGGTTTGACTTATATCTACTTGAAAATCTATGTCAAGACTTGAAAATGGCTGTCTAGCAATGATCGACAACCAACTTGACAGAGCTTGAATCATTTTTTAAATAACAATGTGCAATATTGTACAATCCAGATGTGCAAAACTCTTAAGAGACTTACCCAGAAAGACTCACAGCTGTAATCGCTGCCAAAGATGGTTCTAACATGTATTGACTCAGGGGTGTAAATACTTCGGTAAATTACATTTCAGTATTTATTTTTGAATACAATTGCAAAATAAAAAAAATATGTGTTCACTTTGTCATTATGGGGTATTGTGTGTAGATTGGTGAGATTTTTTATTTATTTAATCCATTTTGAATTCAGACTTTAACAACAAAATATGGAATAGGTTAAGGGGTATGAATACTTTCTGAAGGCACTGTGTGTCCATACTTCAGTTTCTTGAGTTCTAGTACCATTGCAACACACAAACAGCTGAATTTTACATCATGCTCCCCCGTCATTACCCAAACTGTGAAAAACAAACCCCCAGACAGTATGTGTTTCTGTCTGTCTGGGGGGGGGGGGGGGGCACATCCCTTTCCAGAAATCCTCTAATAACATAAATACATGAGATTCAGCAGTAGGATCATGTCCAGATCTGTGGGTGCTAATGACTTTAGTGTGTGTCAGGGATTTTTCTGCCATTGAAATCCTTGGGGCGGGCCGCCAAAGCAAGTCCAAACACTGTAAAAACATTTATCATTTTTTCCCCGTTCGGGATGGAAAAATGCTTTCAGTGTAAACTTAAAACGACTAAAACCAGATATAAAGTATGTCGAAAAGATAATGGACCTACATATTTTGTTTTAGACTATAACCTTTGTGAACTATCATTCACCAAAATAGTCAGGGAGAATTGATCATTCCAAAAACAATGAATTTAGCTGTATAGATTAGCATTATTGCTTGAACACAGCATTAGCCATGGCAAAACGCAAAGAATTGCAGGAAATTGGCTTTAAAAATGCAAAAATGTATCTATACCACAAATATGCGTTTTTATTTTTTTTTCCTCAAAAAAATCACACACAAAAAAATCACTTGCCGACTACAGCCATTGCCACGCCCCCTGCCACACCCACCACCTAAGCCTCTTTTTAATCCAGAAAAAAACCTGTGTGTGTTTAACTGAGATCATTTAAGGTGGATTCAGTTGTGTGAATAACCCATCTGAGAGGTACGGAGAGTGCTGGCCATGGAATCAGTGGGGTTGGATCTCAGAGAGAGAGAGCGCGCGCCTAAATCCAAAATGTGCTGCTGCTGTTTTTACTGGCTTGGTTGGAGCAGAGGAGCGGGGAGGGATTTACGAGTCTGGATGGATCAAACAGGCTGCCGCCAAGAGGCACATGTGGAGAAAAGTCCCCCCTAACCAGCCACCCCCTCTATTCTCCTCCTTCCCCCTCCCCCCTCTTCTCTCCCACTTTCTCTGCCTCAGAGATGGCTTGGTTACATGGTGATGGGAATGTCTGCAGGAACTGCCCAATACATTTCTAGTTCCTACTTAGTGGATGATGCCAGTAAAAGTGAAAAGGAGGATCGTTAAACTTCTCCACCCCCCGCCCACAGGTGCCCGCCGCTCTTAAAATGTCTTCTACCATTTAGAGTAGAGAAATCTGTAATTTTTTTTGTCATGAGTTCTGTCGTTTGAGGAATTTGCTCCCGCTCTCACTCCTACGCCTTGGCCCTCTGTGAGGAAAAATAGGGAACGGGAAAGCCAGAGACAGAGTGAGGTAGAAAATAGGGAGGTAGAGAAGGACAGAGGGATGGGGCAGAGTTGGGCGGAGGCTGCCGTGTGTTTGTTATGTAAGGGTCCAGCGGGCCAGGCCTGGGCCAGGCTGAATGCAGGCTTGTTTTAAAAAGCCGTAAACGTTTCCACTCCCGGGACATGTGTTGAGCACATGAACCAAAAAAAACACACAACATCCCCTCACTCCCTTAACTGGGTCACAGGCACAAGCCCCCATCTGTCAGAGGCTCGCCTTTGGTTTCGCATTCTTCCATTGTGGAGACCCCCCCATCCCACAAACAAACACACACACACCCATCTTACACAATGCTTCCCTAAAACACCCTTGCCACAGACCAATCAACACTTTCGTGAACAATTAGTTAAAATGGAGGACGGTGGGACAGGCCTTGCCAACAGACGTCAGTAGGTAGTTCTAAATTCATACTTACATTCTTTCGAAAATGGAGAAGTCACCACTAAGTGATAGAAGTTAACTCTCCAGATCAGAGAGACAAGCCAGACGGTGTTTTATGGCACAACATTTACCAGGTGATAGAAATCACCCCTAGAAAAAGGCTTGGTCAAAAGTTTGTGGATGTTTTTCTGAACTAAACCTCATTTTACTGATATATTTAATCCAGGGGTTTCTTATGTCCCTCCCTCCACCCATATCAAACCAACCCAAATCTGTAGGTAACTCTACAACCTGGACTCAAATCAATCAAATAAGCACTTTTCCATTGTCTTGCCTAATAAAGGCAGTGGGTGGCAGTGCAACACGTCAGTTGTGTGTCTGGTAACCTTACCTCCGACAGGAGCAGCCAGCACGTCCGCACGCGGCCCCCAGCACGTCCGTACGCGGCCCTCGGGCCACTCAAGGAAGAGGATGGCGGGAGGAAGGAGAGAAGACACAGAACAATCAGGTTTCACTGTTCCTTGACTTGAGGCATGATAGCTGCTTTATTCACAGACAGGCATAACGATACTGTCAATACATGAAACTGTCAATACATACAGTAACAATACTGTCAATACATACAGTAACAATACTGTCAATACATACAGTAACAATACTGTCAATACATAGATGGTCATCTGTTGACGCAAGTCACAATAGTCAGTTGTCTGTACCAAGGTAAACTTTAGCACTGAACATTGTGCACTATTGTTATATGGATGAACACATCCATAATGGTTACTTTTTGATCAATAAATGGATCACCAGTTCTCAGATAACAGGATGAACAAGAGGGTGAAGAATCCAAGGATAGACCCGCTATTCAGGCGATCACATGGGATGCCATCAGGCATACAGTCCCATACTCTGCATGGTGTGTGTGTGCGCGAGCGTGTGTGTAATATGTCTGTGAGTCACCATAGAGAAGAGACTTTTGTAAATATTTATTAATGTAAGTGAGTGTATATCCAAGAGACACTAGAGCTGCTTGTGTGGTCGTGTGTGAGCGTGTGTGTGAGCGTGTGTGCTCGTCAAACGTGTGACCACAGCACTGTAAAAGCCGAAAAGCGTGTGTGTGAAAACAATGGGAACAGTGTTCGAGGTTGACGTCACATTTTCATCACTAGGATTTGGATATTAACAACACGCACACACGCACACACCATGGGAAGAGGAGAGTGTGGTGGGGAGAGTGTAGATTTAGTGAGAACAGATTTGTCCAGGGATGAGCCTCAGCCCAACCCAACCTGGCTGTGCCAACACGGAGGCTTCCTTTAAGAACCTAAACCCTCAGATCTCAGGCCAAACAATGCACTCCCTAGGAGTACTAGCCATGTATGAAGACACCGGTATGGTGCTGGAGATGATGAAAATGAGGTTAAAACAAGCTGTGTTAGTTTAGGGCTCCTCTCCCTCTGTAACCAACGTTGAATACACTGCGAGAGCAGGCAGCCATCTTGAGGGTCAGCAGTCTTATGCTGACTCATACTAGCATATGGAAACTACAGTGACCACAAAGCCTAAACAGTTGCACGGTAACAACTGACTCGGGCTAGAATTCAAATCGTTGTGCATATTGTGCACTTACACATTGACATCAATGGAATTTTCTTAATTGGATATTGATGCAAAGTCACATTTGTCCTAAATCCCAACTATGTGGAGAACTGTAGATTATTGGGGTGTCTACTTTTTGTGCACTTAGAAGAGTTGTTTGCAAAGTATTTTTCCTATTTTACACAAACTTCATTCACTTGTTAGCCTAGGTGATGGATACTTCAAAATGAGCTCTGTTTTGGACTACCCTTTCAACTGTTTCTACCAGGGGCAAGAGACTAACTATGGCTGGGTGATATGGCCTAAAAATAAATTACCTAGATTTTTTCAATTTGTGTGAGATTCACGAGATATATACAGTACCAGCCAAAAGTTTGGACACACCTACTCATTCCAGGGTTTTTCTTTATTTTTACTATTATCTATATTTTAGAAAAATTGTGAAGACAATCAAAACTATGAAATTACACATATGGAATTATGTAGTAACCAAAAAAGTGTTAAACAAATCAAAATATATATTTCATATTTGAGATTCTTCAAAATAGCCACCCTTTGCATTGATGACAGCTTTACACAATCTTGGCACTCTCTCAACCAGCTTGATGAGGTAGTCACCTGGAGTGCATTTCAATTAACAAGTGTGCTTTGTTAAAAGTTCATTTGTGGAATATCTTTCCTTCTTAATGTGTTTGAGCCAAATCAGTTGTGTTGTGACAAGGTAGGGGTGGTATACAGAAGATAGCCCTATTTGGTAAAAGAACAAGTCCATATTATGGCAAGAACAGCTCAAATAAGCAAAGAGAAACAACAGTCCATCATTACTTTAAGACATGAAGGTCAGTCAATCCGGATAATTTCAAGAACTTGAAAGTTTCTTCAAGTGCTGTCGCAAAAACCATCAAGCACTATGATGAAACTGGCTCTCATGAGGACCACCACAGCAATGGAAGACCCAGAGTTACCTCTGCTGCAGAGGATATGTTCATTAGAGTAACCAGCCTCAGACTGCAGCTCAAATAAATGCTTTAAAGAGTTCAAGTAACAGACACATCTCAATATCAAGACTGCGTGAATTATGCCTTCATGGTCGAATTGCTGCAAAGAAACCACTACTAAAGGACACCAATAAGAAGAAGAGACCTGCTTGGGCCAAGAAACACGCACAATGGACATTAGACCGGTGGAAATCTGTCCTTTGGTCTGATGAGTCCAAATATGAGATGTTTGGTTCCAACCACCATGTCCTTGTGAGACGCACAGTAGGTGAACGGATGATCTCCGCATGTGTGGTTCCCACCCTGAAGCATGGAGGACGAGGTGTGATGGTGTGGGGATGCGTTGCTGGTGACACTGTCAGTGACTTATTTACAATTCAAGGCACACTTAACCTGTATGGCTACCACAGCATTCTGCAGCGATACGCAATCTCATCTGGTTTGAGCTTTGTGGGATTGTCAACCAGTGTGTCTGTAGTGACGCCTCAAGCACTGAGATGCCTTAGACCGTGGCGGCACTCGGGAGATCATCAGACCTTAACTCAATTGAGATGGTTTCGGCTTAGTAGGACATTTGTTTTTCAACAGGACAATGACCCAAAACACATCCAGGCTGTGCAAGTGCTATTTCACCAGAAGGAGAGTGATGGAGTGCTGTATCAGATGACCTGGCCTTCACAATCACCCGACCTCAACCCAAATGAGATTTAACATTTTTTATTTCACCTTTATTTAACCAGGTAGGCCAGTTGAGAACAAGTTCTTATTTACAACTGTGACCTGGCCAAGATAAAGCAAAGCAGTGCGACACAAACAACACAGAGTTAAACATGGAATAAACAAACATACAGTCAATAACACAATAGAGAAAAAGTCTATATACAGTTTGTGCAAATTAGGTAAGATAAGGGAGGTAGGCAATAAATAGGCCATAGTGGCGAAATAATGACAATTTAGCAATTAAACACGAGTGATAGATGTGCAAAAGATGAATGTGCAAGTAGAGATACTGGGGTGTAAAGGAGCAAAAATAATAAAAGTATGGGGATGAGGAAGTTGGATGGGATATTTACAGATGGGCTATGTACAGGTGCAGTTATCTGTGAGCTGCCCTGAGCATGCATTTAGTTCTACTTGCATTTAAGAGCAGTTGGATGTTAAGGAAGGAGAGCTGTATGGCATTGACGCTGGTCTGGAGGTTAGTTAACACAGTGTCCAAAGAAGGGCCAGAAGTATACAGAATGGTGTCGCCTGCGTAGAGGTGAATCAGAGAATCACCAGCAGCAAGAACGACATCATTGATGTATACAGAGGAAAGAGTCGGACCGAGAATTGAACCCTGTGGCACCCCCATAGACACTGCCAGAGGTCCGGACAACAGGCCCTCCGATTTGACACACTGAACTCTGTCTGAGAAGTAGTTGGTGAACCAGGCGAGGCAGTCATTTGAGAAACCAAGGCTGATGAGTCTGCCGATAAGAATGTGGTGATTGACAGAGTCGAAAGCCTTGGCCAAGTCGATGAATACAACTGCACAGTATTGTCTCTTATCGATGGCGGTTATGATGGTTTGGGATGAGTTGGACCGCAGAGTGAAGGAAAAGCAGCCAACAAGTACTCAGCATATGTGGGAACTCCTTCAAGACTGTTGGAAAAGCATTGCTCATGAAGCTGGTTGAGAGAATGCCAAGAGTGTGCAAAGCTGTCATCAAGGCAAAGGGTGGCTACTTTGAAGAATCTAAAATCTAAAATATATATTGATTTGTTTAACACTTTTAGGGTACTACATGATTCCATATGTGTTATTTCATAGTTTGGATGTCTTCACTATTTTTATACAATGTAGAAAATAGTAAAAATAAAGAAACCCCCTTGAATGAGTAGCTGTGTCCAAACCTTTGACTGGTACTGTACATGACCACAAGTATGTGGACACCTGCTCGTCGAACAGCTCATTAAAAAATCATGGGCATTAATATGGAGTTGGTCCCCCTTTGCTGCTATAACAGCTTCCACTCTTGTGGTGGGGGCTTTTTAAATTAGATGTTGGAAGATTGGAAGCAAGTCCCCACAGCAATCAGCCACAAGAGCATTAGTGAGGTCGGGCACTGATTATGGGCGATTAGGCCTGGTTCGCAGTCTGCATTACAATTCATCCCAAAGGTGTTCGATGAGGTTCTTCCACACCGATCTCGACAAACCATTTCTGTATGGACCTCGCTTGTGCATTGTCATGCTGAAACAGGAAAGAGCCTTCCAAACTATTGCCACAAAGTAGGAAGCACTGAATCATCAAGAACGTTGTTGTATGCTGTAGCGTTCCTTTACTGGAACTAAGGGGCCTAGCCCGAACCATGAAAAACAGCCCCAGACCATTATTCCTCCTCCACCAAACTTTACAGTTGGCACTATGCATTCAGGCAGGCAGCCAAAACCAGATTCGTCCTTCAGACTGCCACATGGTTGAAGAGTGATTCATCACTTCAGAGAACGCGTTTCCACTGCTCCAGAGTCCACTGTCAGCAAGTTTTACACCTCTCCAGCTGACGATTGGCAATGCGCATGGTGATTTTAGGATTGTGTGCAGCTGCACGGCCATGGAAACTTTTTTCATGAAGCTCCCGACGAACAGTTCTTGTGCTGACGTTTCTTCAAGAGGCAGTTTGGAACTCGGAAGTGAGTGTTACAACCAAGGACAAATCATTTTTATGCGCTATGCGCAAAGTGCTGCAGCACTCGGCGGTCCCGTTCTGTGAGCTTGTGTGGCCTACCACTTCACGGATGAGCCGTTAATGAGCCTAGACGTTTCCACTTCACAATAACAACGCTTACAGTTGACCGGGGAAGCTCTAGCAGGCCAGACATTTGACGAACTGACTTGTTGGAAAGGAGGCATCCTATGAAGATGCCACGTTGAAAGTCCCTGAGCTGATATAAGGCCAGTCTACTTACATTTACATTTACATTTAAGTCATTTAGCAGACGCTCTTATCCAGAGCGACTTCCTATGTTTGTCTATGGAGATTGCATGGCTGAGTGCTCAATTGTATACACCAGTCAGCAACGCGTGTGGATGAAATAGCTGAAACCACTCATTTGAAGGGGTGTCCACATACCTTTGGGTATATACACTGCATTCTGAAAATATTTAAACCCCTTTTCCATATTTTGTTACGTTACAGCCTTATTCAAAAATGGATATAAAAAAATACTCTGAAATCAACACACAATACCCACATAATGCCCTATAATGACAATGCAAAAACAGGCCCTGGTTTGGGACAGGGAAGTATGTGGTTGGGGGTGGAAGTCAGCTCCATTCAAATGGAAGCCTGTGTGGGGTGTGGAAGGAAACCAGCCAAGGAGGGGATGGGCAGAAGAAAAGGGAGAGTCTTCAATATCAGGAGTGGATGTCATTTGTGTCAGTGTTTATGTGCGTGTGCGTGTGCGTGTGCGCGTGTGCGTGTGCGTGTGCGTGTGTGTGTATATATATATATATAGTGGCTTCAGAAAGTATTCAGACTCCTTGACTTTTTCCATATTTTGTTACATTATAGCCTTATTGTAAAATGGATTAAGATAAACATTAAAATCCTCAGCAATCTACACACAATACCCCATAAAAACAGAAATACAGTTTTAGTCTGAAGTTTTCATACACTTAGGTTGGAGTCATTAAAACTCGTTTTTCAACCACTCCACAAATTTCTTGTTAACAAACTATAGTTTTGGCAAATCGGTTAGAACATCAGATTATCAGTAAACATCAGTTTACAGACAGATTATTTCACTTATAATTCACCGTATCACAATTCCAGTGGGTCAGAAGTTTACATACACTAAGTTGACTGTGCCTTTAAACAGCTTGGAAAATTCCAGAAAATGATGTCATGGATTTATAAGCTTCTGATAGGCTAATTGAAATCATTTGAGTCAATTGGAGGTGTACCTGTGGATGTATTTCAAGGCCTACCTTCAAACTCAGTGCCTCTTTGCTTGACATCATGGGAAAATGAGAAGAAATCAGGCAAGACCTCAGAAAAAAAAAATGTAGACCTCAACAGGTCTGGTTCATCCTTGGGAGCAATTTCCAAACACCAAAATGTACCACGTTCAGTTGTACAAACAACAGTATGCAAGTATAAACACCATGGGACCACACAGCCGTCATACCGCTCAGGAAGGAGACACATTCTGTCTCCTAGAGATGAACGTAGTTTGGTGTGAAAAGTGTAAATCAATCCCAGAACAACAGCAAAGGACTTTGTGAAGATGCAAGAGGAAACAGGTACAAAATTATCTATATCCACAGTAAAATGAGTCCTATATTGACATAACCTGAAAGGCCGCTCAGCAAGGAAGAAGCCACTGCTCCAAAACCGCCATACAAAAAGACAGAATACGGTTTGCAACTACACATCGGGACAAAGATTGTATTTTTTGGAGAAATGTCCTCTAGTCTGATGAAACAAAAATCGAACTGTTTGGCCATAATGACCATCGTTATGTTTGTAGGAAAAAGGAGGAGGCTTGCAAGCCGAAGAACACCATCCCAAATGTGAAGCACGGGGGTGGCAGCATCATGTTGTGGGGGTGCTTTGCTGCAGGAGGGACTGGTGCACTTCACAAAATAGATGGGATCATGAGGTTTGAAAATGATGTGGAAGTATTGAAGCAACATCTCATCAGTCAGGAAGACATCAGTCAGGAAGTTAAAGCTTGGTCGCAAATGGGTCTTCAAAAATGAACAATTACCTCAAGCAAACTTCCAAAGTTGTGGCAAAATGGATTAAGAACAACAAAGTGGCCATTGGAGTGGCCATCACAAAGCCCTGACCTCAACCCTATAGACAATATGTGGGCAGAACTGAAAAAGCGTGTGTGAGCAAGGAGGCCTGCAAACCTAACTCAGGTACACCAGCTCTGTCAGGATGAATGGGCCAAAATTCACCCAACTTATTGTGGGAAGCTTGTGGAAGGCTACCCGAAACGTTTGACCCAAGTTAAACAATTTAAAGGCAATGCTACCAAATACTAATTGAGTGTTTGTAAACTTTTGACCCACTAGGAATGTAATGAAAGAAATAAAAGCTGAAATAAATCATTCTCTCTACTATTATTCTGACATTTCACATTCTTAAAATAACGTGGTGATCCTAACTGACCTAAGACAGGGAATTTTGAAAAGGAATTGTCAGCAATTGTGAAAAACTGAGTTGAAATGTATTTGGCTAAGGTGTATGTAAACTTCCGACTTCAACTGTACCTTATTTACATTAGTATTCAGACCCTTTGCTACGAAACTCGAAATTGAGCTCAGGTGCATCCTGTTTCCATTGATCATCCTTGAGATATTTGTGCATGTGCCTTTTACCTGTGGTAAATTCAATTGATTGGACATGATTCCGAAAGGCAGACAGCTGTCTATATAGAGGTCCCACTGTTGATAGTGCTTGTCAGAGCAAAAACCAAGCCATGAGGTCAGGTCGAAGAAATTGTCCGTAGAGCTTCGAGATAGGATTGTGTCAAGGCACAGGTCTGGGGAAGGGTACCAAAAATGTTCTGCAGCATTGAAGGTCCCCAAGAACACAGTGACCTCCATCATTCTTAAATGGAAGATGTTTGGAACCACCAAGACTCTTTTTGAACTTGCTGCGCGGCCAAACTGAGCATTTGGGGGAAGGGCCTTGGTCAGGGTGGTGACCAAGAACCTGATGGTCACTCTGACAGAGCTCTAGAGTTCCTCCTTGGAGATGGGAGAACCTTCCAGAAGGACAACCATCTCTGCAGCACTCCACCAATCAGGCCTTTATGGTAAAGTGGTCAGACAGAAGCCACTTCTCAGTAAAAGGCACATGACAGCCTGCTTGGATAATGTCAAAAGGCACCTATAGACTCTCAGACCATGAGAAACAAGACTCTCTGGTCTGATGAAACCAAGATTTAACTCTT
The DNA here is from genome assembly GCF_029448725.1 of Salvelinus fontinalis. Lineage (NCBI taxonomy): Eukaryota > Metazoa > Chordata > Actinopteri > Salmoniformes > Salmonidae > Salvelinus > Salvelinus fontinalis. Next base: position 30,605,346 of record NC_074665.1, read on the forward strand.
TGGCCGTAATGCCAAGCCTCACGTCTGGAGGGAACCTGGCACCATCCCTACGGTGAAGCATGGTGGTGGCAGCATCATGCTTTGGGGATGTTTTTTAGCAGCAGGGACTGGGAGTCTAGTCAGGATCCAGGGAAAATTGAATGCAGCAAAGTACAGTGAGATCCTTAATGAAAAACTGCTCCAGAGAACTCAGGACCTCAGACTGGTGCGAAGGTTCACTTGCCAATAGGACAATAACCCTAAGCACACAGCCAAGACAACAAATTAAAATTAGCCAAAAAAAAAATCTAAAAACCTGATTTTGCTTTGTCATTATGGGGTATTGTGTGTATATTGACGAGGGGAAAAAACAAACATTTAATCAATTTTATAATAAGGCTGTAGCGCAAAATAACGTGGTAAAAGTCAAGGGGTCTGAATACTTTCCAAAGGCACTGTATGTGTCCATAAGTGTGAGTGAGTGAGAAATTACCTGGAGGCGAGCCACAGTCGTGGTTGGAGGGCTTTGCTGATGTCACTTCCTGCCGCCTGGGGTCTGTGTGTGGCCGTCTGGTAGGAACGCAGCAGGTACAGCACATAGACAATACACACACACACACACACACACACACACAAAATGTCATTTCAACTGGTTTAGTAATAACTGTGTGTGTGTGTATCTGAATTACTGAGGAGTGAACTGCTATGAGTTTGACTAGGCAAACAATCGCTGAGGTTCGTAGACAAACAAAGTAAAGTAGTTTACGTTGGCTGATGATGAACAGTCTGAAAAAAGTTGTGCGGTTACCAAGTGGCTGTTTGGGACCAAGAAAGATATAAACACAATGATGTGAGAATATGCTTTCTACGTGTATTATAAAATGGCCTAATGATAATATTATTCAGCGGAGATATTGCAGATGCTATAATGGAGGCCAGATATTCTGAGGCTAGGTCAGATGCAGTGTATTCTGAGGCAGTGTACTCAGCCTCCTCGGTCCTGTAGTCCGTGTACTCTTGTGTATTCTGGGCCATAGTAAGTATACTCTTTAGCTGAGCTACGGCCACAGTGGAGGAAGCCATTCATTACACCATGCAGGGTAGGCAACGGGGGAAAACCAAGCCGACCAGGGCCACCACGTAGCACCAGCCCTGGGTCACCGAACCCTGCTCACCCCCCCTGTACCAGCCACCCTCCACGCCCTCCCAGCCAACACCCACTGGCTCTCACAAACAGCATCCACCACACCCCTCCCTTCTCCGTCGTTCCCTGCCCCCTCGACGATTCAGACTGGGAAGTCCCTAGTGGGAGTCTAGGCCGGCTTAATCCGGCCTTGCTTGAAGGAAATGGGAATATTTATAGAGCCCAAACCGTCCTCCAAAAAGCATGACATGGAGCAGAAAAAAAAACAGAGGCGGGACGAGAAAGAGAGATGGGATAGGACGGTGCTAAAATAAAGATGCCACAGTCAGATGAGATCCATAAAGCAGAAGAAAAGGGTTATGGTCCAGACATTTTAACCCAGGGAGGAGAAGGGAAATGGGTTGAGAGGTCACTGTTGTGTCCCTGTCTGGAGATGGAGCAGTGGGGGAGGGGACCAGGGTTTTGACCTGTGCCGTTTTGATGAAGGGCACCACCGCTTTGGGGAAACTTTATGAGAACGGTTTGGCAACGTTTGAGCTATAGACGAAACAAATCAAACCGTCTTTGTACGGGTTTTTTTTTTTGCGAGGCGTTTTACAGTCGGTGTTGAGCGTGTGTTGTGTGAGTATGTCACATTTAGCCTGGTAAAAATAGCGGTGGTGTGTGAGGGCTGTTATCAGGCTGCAGTCACTCCCACATCCATGACCAGGGACTGACCACAGGGCACGGCTAGACACGCACGGCTAGACGCGCACAGGTACACGCGCACAGGCACACAGAAAAGTGCACCCAAATGCAAGAAACCCCCAGAAAACACACATGCACAACACACAATCCCTTGAACAAGACACTTACACAAAAATACAAACAAATAAGCACACACTCAAATCCGTTTGCTACATTTACACCTAAGCATGAGCATCCAAAGATACAAGCACGCAAACAATTCAGAACTAATCATAGACATGGTCCTACACACACACACACACACAAACACACACAAACACGTTCCGAGACAAACAAGCCCTGTGGCATGTGTGAACAATGACATCTTCAATCTTTACCCGTCACGGAGTTGTGGAGCTCAACTGCACCCCAGGGACTTGCTTGTTATTGCCACTGTGCAGACGAGGGAGAGAAGCATGACCAGTGTGTGTCTGCGTGTGTGTGTGTTATGTGAACGATCTGAGCAGACAAAGCAGCTAGGGTTGTTGTATTAGAACAGTGAGCCAGAGAGAACATGGAGGAGTGGTGACCTTCTGTGTCCTCTTTCATTACGCATACTAGTACTACTCACCCTAACTAACTAAACCCTGGTCCCACATCAGTTTGTGCTGTACTAGTACTACTCTCTACAGACCCTGTTAAGCTAAAACTTGTCCCCAGATCTGTTTGTGCTGTACTAGTACTACTCTCTACAGACCCTGGCTGAGTTCAAGAGCATCAAAACCATGATGTATGATGGGTAAATTGTGACTGACTGATCTTCAAAATAATAGTGAGTGGTCATTTATGATGCAAGGTGATTTGTAGATCAGTCAGTATAGACGCGCCTTTAAAGTCAGCTGCAATGTTGAATGGCCCCTGTCTAGCTATAGTCTGGACCCAGATCTGTCTGGGTGGTCAACCATAGGACTTGGCAAGACAGCACAAACAGGTCCGGGACCAGGATAAATCGGGCTACAACCTAAGAAACAGCACTACAGCTAGACTTCCGTCGGCCTCAGAAAAGCTCTGAGGCTACACACATAGTTACATTAATTTTTTATTTCACCTTTATTTAACCAGGTAGGCCAGTTGAGAACAAGTTCTCATTTAGAATGGCAATCTGGCCAAGATAAAGCAAAGCAGTGCGACAAAAACAACAGTTACTTACACATGGGATAATTAGAATTTAGCAATTTACTCTGGAATGATATACTGTATGTACAGATGAGGATGTGCAAGTAGAAATACTGGTGTGCAAAAGAGCAGAAAAACAAACAAATATGGGGATGAGGTAGGTAGTTGGTTTGATGGGCTATTTACAGATGGGCTGTGTACAGCTGTAGCGATCGGTTAGCTGCTCTGAGAGCTGACGCTTAAAGTTAGTGAGGGAGATATGAGTCTCCAACTTCAATGATTTTTGCAATTCGTTCCAGTCATTGGCAGCAGAGAACTGGAAGGAAAGGCGGCCACAGGAGGTGTTGGCTTTGGGGGTGACCAGTGAAAAATACCTGCTGGAGCGCGTGCTACGGATGAGTGTTGCTATGGTGACCAGTGAGCTGAGATAACGCGGAGCTATACCTAGCAAAGATTTATAGATGATCTGGAGCCAGTGGGTTTGGCAACAAATATGTATCGAGGACCAGCCAACGAGAGCATACAGGTTGCAGTGGGTAGTATATGGGGCTTTGGTGACAAAACGGATGGCACTGTGATAGACTGCATCCAATTTGCTGAGTAGAGTGTTGGAGGCTAATCGTAAATGACATGGCCGAAGTCAAGGATCGGTAGGATAGTCAGTTTTACGAGGGTAAGTTTGGCAGCATGAGTGAATGAGTCTTTGCTGTGAAATAGGACGCCGATTCTAGATTTAACTTTGGATTGGAGATGCTTAATGTGAGTCTGGAAGGAGAGTTTACAGTCTAGCCAGACACCTAGGTATTTATAGTTGTCCACATATTAACTCTACAGAGTACCTAACCCGGATCCGGGAGCACCCCCCACACCCCCCACACTGATTAGCATCGCTAGCATAGCGTCACAATTAAATAGTAGCATCTAAATATCATTAAATCACAAGTCCAAGACACCCAATGAAAGACACAGATCTTGTGAATAAAACCACCATTTCAGATTTTTTAAATGTTTTACAGGGAAGACACAATATGTAAATCTATTAGCTAAACACGTTAGCAAAATGACACCATTTTCTTACTCCAACAGTTTCTTACTCCATCAGGTGCTATCACCAATTCGGCTAAACTAAGATATTGATAGCAACTAACCAACAAAAAAATTCTTAAGATGACAGTCTGATAACATATTTATGGTATAGCATAGTTTTTTTTTTTTAAATGTGCATTTTTCAGGTATAAATCACAGTTCTACATTGCAGCTGCAATCTGATATAGTGCTGATGCAGCTAGAACAATTACAGAGACCAACGTTATATAACTAATTACTTGTCTTAAAACATTTCAGAAAAAATACACAGCGTACAGACATTGAAAGCCCAACATCTGGTGAATCCAAACAATATTTCAGATTTTTTAAATGTTTTATAGCGAAATTAGCATAACTAGCTAATTAGCATAACCAGGCCAGCCAAAACCAGCTGGACGCGCGCGACCAGTTCACATGCACGACAGATATATGAAATAACATCGTAAATTGGGTCTTACTATTGCTGATCTTTCATCAGAATGTTGATCAAGGTGTCCTTAGTCCTGATGAGTCGTTCAATCCATTCACAATGGCAACTTTCCCTCTTCATTTAGCCTGGGTACTGGTCGACTAGCACGGCTCTGTCCAAAGTTAAAAAACTCACAGAACGGAACACGGCAAAACTCCCGAAAAAATTCTAATAATCTGATTAAACTATATTGAAAAAACATACATTACGGTGATATGGTCACATGTATCAAACAAACTTCGACACGGAGATAGTTTTCATCCGTAACGTCAGCATAACAAAAGTCAATGGCTTCTCTAAACGCGCATCTCAGGAAACCGGAAGTTGTCGGTCACGCTAAAGAAATAGGTCTTATTTCACGTCAGTACAAGATAAACAAAAAATTTCTCCTCTGACGTCTTCCAGACACCCAGAGGAAGAAGAAGGAAGTGTCATTCGGGTCATAGGTCGCGTGACCATATATAGGCAGAGCTTTGAAGCGAGCATACACATCTTGCAATCTTTTTCTGGCTCAGGGAAAGTGCTGTGAAATGACCTGAGTTTGACTCAGAGACTCAATTGGAACGGTTTTAGAAACCATAGCTTGTTTTCTATCCAATGCTATATGGTTATATGCATATAGTAACAGCAATAATTGAATAAGAGGCAGTTTAGTCTGTAGAGGCAATTATGCTAATGCGAAACAGCACCCCCTGTATTCTCAAGAAGTTAAGTCTGAACCGTCCAGAGTAGTGAGGCTAGTCGGGCGGGTTCGGGCAGCGATCGGTTGAAGAGCATGCATTTAGTTTTACTAGCATTTAAGAGCAGTTGGAGGCCACGGAAGGAGTGTTGTATGACATTGAAGCTCGTTTGGAGGTTTGTTAATACAGATCGAGATTTTACATTTACATTTTACTCATTTAGCAGACACTCTTATTCAGAGCGATTTACAGGAGCAATTAGGGTAAAGTGCCTTGCTCAAGGGCACGTCGACAGATTTTTCACCTAATCGGCTCGGGGATTCAAACCAGCGATCTTTCGGTTACTGGCCCAATGCTCTTAACAGCTTGGCAGATACAGGTAACTGCCAAAATAATGGAAACATTTGAGTAAATGGGGGATACAAAGTATATTGAAAGCAGGTCCTTCCACACAGGTGTAGATACTGAGTTAATTAAGCAATTATCATCCCATCATGCTTAGGGTCATGTATAAAAATGCTGTGCAGGCCCTTATTTTGGCTACGCCCTCATATAGGATGACAATGCCCCCATGCACAGGGCACGAGTGGTCACTGAATGGTTTGATGAGCACAAAAACGATGTAAACCATATGCCATGGCCGTCTCAGTCACCAGATCTCAACCCAATTGAACACTGATGGGAGATTTTGGAGCGGCGCCTGAGACAGCATTTTCCACCACCATCAACAAAGCACAACATTTTGGAATTTCTCATCGAAGAATAGCATCTCATCCCTCCAATAGAGCTTCAGACACTTGTAGAATCTATGCCAAGGTGCATTGAAGCTGTTCTGGGTCGTGGTGACCCAAAACCCTATTAAGACACTTTATGTTGGCGTTTCCTTTATTCTAGCACTTACAGCTACAATGCTGTTTAGGTAACGAACCCTTCCTCCAAACACTTAAGAAGAAAAAAAAGTGTGTCCATGGGCAAGTCTACTGTACAACTCCTGATTTGTGTTGTGGAAATACACAAAGGATTAATTCCCCACCGCGTGACCTAAAACGCTACTGACCAACGCTATGCATGCTGGATAGACAGGCCTGGTGCGTGTCGGGTGCGGGCGTCGGGTTCTGTTAGTGCTGGTCCGTCTGTTCCCTTGTTAGGCCGGTCCAGGGGAAGCCCAGGGAGGTTGTGTCAACAGAACTTATCGGGTGGACCGGGACAGTGTTGGCTAGCACTGTGTTTGGTGGTGCTTTAACCAAAGAGCCATCTCTAATAACTCTAACCTCTGTCTGCTGATGCATGACGCTCTGGGGATGGTCTCCTGGGGACGCTGAAGGTCACACAGCTAGGGGTGTGGGAGAGAGAGCTGGGAAGACTTTATCAGTGTACAGGGAATGTGTACTGTCTACGCGGCCTGTTAATGGATGTGAAAAGGGGCATTCTGGATAGCAACAGAAGCTTTAATTCAAAATTAGCAAATTAAAGCTAGGAAGGTTTTTCCCAATAGGGCAGAGACAGCCACATCTGCAGCCTGTTACACACACACCAACTGACTCCCGGACAGTGGCCGTAACACATTAACATACATTAGCCATCCCCTGCAGCTGAACACACTGTCCTCATCACTTCAGCATAAACAGGGCCTCAGTATGATGTGCGCATACACACTATCTCCTCTATCTAGTGGGCCCTGGGTGATGCTCCAGTCCACACGTACACTCTGTCTATTTTGGTCTCTCCTCTATACTCTACAGTGTGTTCACAACCAGAACGTTTGCGTACCGACCCCAGCGCTCTCCACAACAACCCTCCCCCCTCTTGGCTACCCCCAGCCAAGCGCTCCTCCAGATCTCGACCCAGTGTCTCCAAACACTCCCGTTTATCTGTAGTCCATCAGGGGAAAGACACCCCTCCGTATTCAGATTGAACGGGCAGGACCTGACACGCTGGCCGGTCTATCTGTGGTGGATCGTCTAAAGTAAACAAGTACACTGACGCAAGGGCCCTTATACGCACAGGCATGCATGCACATACCACACACACACACACACACACACTAGGGATGGGCATTTGAAAGAATGTCTGTGTTCAAGTACTCTCGTCAACAAAGAATCTTGAGTTCTCGCAATGTTAGTGTGAAATGAGGCTGAGGGCAAAAAAAGGTTTGCAGTATGCTATCCATTTTTCCAATTAAGCCTTCTGGTTGTTTTGAAAATGAAATGTAATATCACAGTATTTTCAAGGCAGTTGACTTCCCCCCCACATTTAACCTGCTAAATAGTTGAATAAAAAATAAGCAATCTAATACAAACCTTGAATCGAGTACTCAAGCCCATCCCTAACACTCACTACTCCAGCCCATCCCTAACATTCACTATACTATGACTTGGCTGTCCACTCTCCATAGGATATTCGCTATACTCGACTCGAGTGGGTTGAATCACTGACGTGATCTTCCTGTCTGGTTTTGCGACCCCACAAGGCTCGTGTGGTGGAGGAGATCTTCGTGGGCTATACTCAGCCTTGTCTCAGGGTAGTAAGTTGGTGATCTGTTGATATCCCTTTGCTGGTGTGGGGGCTGTGGTTTGACAAAGTGGGTGAAGTTATATCCTCCATGATTGGCCCTGTCTGTGGGTAAGTTTGGATGGGGCAACAGTGTTCCCAGACCCACAAGTCTCAGTCCCCAGTATCTATGCTGCAATAGTCTATGTGCCGGGGAGCTAGGGTGGGTCTGTCCTATTTGGTATTATTCTCCTGTCTTATCTGGTGTCCTGTGTGATCTAAGGAATGCTCCCTCTAATTCTCCTCTCTCAGAGAACATGAGCCCTAGGGCCATGCCACAGAACTACCTGGCCTGACGACTCCTGGCTGTCCCCGCCCCAGTCCACCTGGTCGTGTTGCTGATCCAGTTTCTGCTGTGGCTATGGAACCCTGACCTGTTCACCAGACGTGCCCCTCTCTCTTTCTCTCTCTCACTCCCTCTGGCCTTAGTGGCCATGTACTCTTATAATCTGGCCACCCTTCGGGTCCTTCTTCCTCTATTGGTTTCTTCCTAAGTTTCTGCCTTTCTAGGGTTTTTTTCCTAGCCACCGTGCTTCTACATCTGCACTGCTAGCTCTTTGGTGTTTTAGGCTGGGTCTCTAGATGGCACTTTGTGACAACTGCTGTTTAGAAATATGATTGATTGACAACAGAGTGTCTTCTTCCCTGTCTAATATGGTAGACAGAGGTGGAGAGAGTGTGAGGGCTGAGGTAATGAAATTATTTTGAGGAAACTTCGGTTGCAAGCTTTGGCTCTATTGTAACACCCCGTAGAGTATACACGCATCACATGGATCTTACAATCATCTTATCCTCCCTGTATGTTCTCAAAGTGGTCGTCTCTATTTCTCTCCTCCCTCTCCATCGATCCCTCCCTCTCTCCTCCCTGGCCACAGAGACACGACTCTCCTGTCATCCTCAACTCCCAGAGAGAGAGAGGGACATCTGTGAAAACTCCACACATGGCCACCATGACCGGAAATAAAATAAACCCTGCTCTCACAAAGCCACCCGTAAGCCTCTTCGAGGCCATCTCTCCTTTCCTGGCTCCTTTTCTGGCTCCTCCTGCCTCTCTTTAATGATTTTTTATGCTCCCTCTCTCCTACTCACTGTATACTCTTTGCTTCTCACCCTGTCTCCATCGCTCTCGCCCCATTCCTCTCCCTCTATCCCACAGACCTCCCTGAAACACAGCCAGTATTTAAGACAAGAAACCACTATCAAATCATAACTGTCAGATCATGAAAGGAAAATACAAAACAAAGTTATTAATTGCTCCCCCTGACACTAACCCCCGATTTGGGCCAAGCTGTCCCATTATGAGTAAGACTGTGGCAACATCTCATTAGTATGTGTTGATATTGCTGTGTGAGTGTTCACTTGTTGTCAGAGTGTGTTGACAGTACTAAATCTGTATTTACGCTGGACTGTAACAGTGTGATAATGGGGTTGATGGGATGTGCACTGTGTGTTAAAAGGATGTGTTGAGAGCTGTGTCTGCGAGTGTGTGTTGAGACTGTGCATACTGTGTCAGAATGTTTGTGCGCGTGCAAATGTGTGTGCGTTGAGACAGTGCATTCTTTTTCAGTGTGTGTTGCCAGTATTAGAGAATGGAATGGGTTCTAGACCTGGAATAGGGTTCCGTGGATGTGGTTCTCCTGGGTTCCAGAGGCAGGTCCTCCGAAAGGGTCTGGAGGGTGGAGGTGGAACTGGGTTACCATGACGAACGGGGCCAGGGACCCGGCAACCATCTCAAGGGTCTGGTAGACCGCAGAACAACCACAGCAGAACACACAAACAACATACAACGCAGGTTAGAGAATAGGGATTCTATCAAATACAATTGAATTGGTTGCATACACATATTTAGAAGATGTTATATTATATAACATATATACACAGTTGAAGTCGGAAGATTTACATCCACTTAGGTTGAGTGATGAAAACTCGTTTCTCAACCACTCCACACATTTCTTGTTAACAAACCATCGTTTTGGCAAGTCGGTTAGGACATCTACTTTGTGCATGACAAGTCATTTTTCCAACAATTGTTTACAGACAGATTATTTCACTTATAATTCTCTGTATCACATTTCCAGTGGGTCAGAAGTTTACATACACTAAGTTGACTGTGCCTTTAAACAGCTTGGAAAATTCCAGAAAAAGGATGTCATGGATTTAGGAGCTTCTGATAGGCTAATTATCATCAATTGTAGGTGTACCTGTGGATGTATTTCAAGGCCTACCTTCAAACCCAGTGCCTCTTTGCTTGACATCATGGGAAAATGAGAAGAAATCAGCCAAGACCTCAGAATAAATTGTAGACCTTCACAAGCCTGGTTCATCCTTGGGAGCAATTTCCAAACGCCTGAAAGTACCACGTTCATTTGTACAAACAACAGTACGCAAGTATAAACACCCTGGGACCACGCAGCTGTCAAACTGCTGGAGGTCATTTTGCAGGGCTCTGGCAGTGCACCTCCTTGCACAAAGGCGGAGGTAGCGGTCCTGCTGCTGGGTTGTTGCCCTCCTACGGCCTCCTCCATGTCTCCTGATGTACTGGCCTGTCTCCTGGTAGCGCCTCCATGCTCTGGACACTACGCTGACAGACACAGCAAACCTTCTTGCCACAGCTCGCATTGATGTGCCATCCTGGATGAACTGCACTACCTGAGCCACTTGTGTGGGTTGTAGACTTCGTCTCATGCTACCACTAGAGTGAAAGCACCGCCAGCATTCAAAAGTGACCAAAACATCAGCCAGGAAGCATAGGAACTGATAAGTGGTCTGTGGTCACCACCTGCAGAATCACTCCTTTTTTGGGGGTGTCTTGCTAATTGCCTATAATTTCCACCTTTTGTCTATTCCATTTGCACAGCAGCATGTGAAATTTATTGTCAATCAGTGTTGCTTCCTAAGTGGACAGTTTGATTTCACAGAAGTGTGATTGACTTGGAGTTACACTGTGTTGTTTAAGTGTTCCCTTTATTTTTTTGAGCAGTGTATATATATATATATATATATATATATATATATATATATATATATATATATATATATATATATATATACACACACACACACACACACATAAAACAGTACCCGTAAAAAGTTTGGACACCTTCTCATTCAAGGGTTTTTCTTTATTTTTACTATTATCCAAATTGTAGAAGAATAGTGAAGACATAAAAACTATGAAATAACACATATGGAATCATGTACTAACCAAAAAAAAGTGTTAATCAAAATACATTGTAGATTTCTTCAGATTCTTCAAAGTAGCCACGCTTTGCCTTGACAATAGCTTTGCACACTCTTGGCGTTCTCTCAATCAGCTTCACCTGGAATGCTTGCCCAACAGTCTTGAAGGAATTCCCACATATGCTGAGAACTTGTTGAATGCTTTTCCTGTACTCGGCAGTCCAACTCATCCCAAACCATCTCAATTGGGTTGAGGTCAGGTGATTGTGGTGGCCAGGTCATTTGATTAACCACTCCATCACTCTCCTTCTTGGTCAAATAGCCCTTACACAGCCTAGAGGTGTGTTGGGTCATTGTCCTGTTAAAAAAGAAATGATAGTTCCACTAAGCACAAACCAGATGGGATGGTGTATCGTTGCAGAATGCTGTGGTAGCCATGCTGGTTAAGTGTGCCTTGAATTCTAAATAAATCACTGACAGTGTCACCAGCAAAGCACCCCCACACATCACACCTCCTCCTCCATGCTTCATGGTGGGAACCACACATGCAGCGATCATCTGTTCACCGCCTCTGCGTCTCACAAAGACATGGCTGTTAGAACCAAACATCTCAAATTTGAACTCATCAGACCAAAAGGACAGATTTTCACCAGTCTAATGTCCATTGCTTGTGTTTCTTGGCTGAAGCAAGTCTCTTCTTCATATTTATGTCCTTTAGTAGTGGTTTCTTGGCAGCAATTTAACCATGAAGGCCTGACTCACGCAGTCTCCTCTGAACAGTTGATGTTGAGATGTGTCTGTTACTGTTACTGGAAATCTGTGAAGCATTTAGGCTGCAATCTGAGGTGCAGTTAACTTGAATGAACGTATCCTCTGCAGCAAAGGTAAATCTGGGTCTTCCTTTCCTCATGAGACAGTTTCATCATAGTGCTTGATGGTTTTGACTGACCTTTGACTGGTTTGACTGACTTTGATGCCTTAAAGCAATGATGGACTGTTGTTTCTCTTTGCTTATTTGAACTATTCTTGCCATAATATGGACTTGGTCTTTTACCAAATAGGGCTATCTTCTGTAAACCAGCCCTACCTTGTCACAAAACAACTGAATGGCTCAAACACATTAAGGAGCAAAGAAATTCCACAAATTAACTGTTAACAAGACACCTTTTAATTGAAATGCATGAGGTGACTACCTCATGAAGCTGGTTGAGAGAATGCCAAGAGTGTGCAAAGCTGTCATAAAGGCAAAGGGTGGCTACTTTGAAGAATCTCAAATATATATAGATTTGTTTAACACTTTTTTGGTTACTACACGAATCCATTTGTTTTATTTCACAGTTTTGATGTCTTCACTATTATTCTACAATGTAGAAAATAGTAAAAATAAAATAAAAACCCTGGAATGAGTGGGTGTCCAAACTTTGGACTGGTACTGTATGCTTGATTGAGCCCAGGGCTGGCCCATCCAATACGAGCCAGAACAGCTTCAATGTACATTACCAGTCTGGACCTGTCTATCACCTGGAATGCATTTCAATAAGCAGGTATGCCTGTTTCATTGCCTTACGAAAAATACAACCAGGAAGTGGGATATCTGATGTTGGTCGGTTTTCAAATCATCGCCTATTGAATTCACAGTGGGATATGGATCTGTTTGCACTTCCTACGGCTTCCACAAGATGTCAACAGTCTGTAGAACCTTGAATGAAGCTTCTACTGTGATGTGGAGCTGGATGACAGGGGAATGAGTCCGTTGTCTGGCAGAGAGCCAGGTCCTGGTCACACGCATTCCACATGATATCGACTTGCGTTCCATTACTTCTATAAAAACAAAGGAATTCTCCGGTTGGAACGTTATTGAATATTTATGATAACAACATCCTAAAGATTTATTCTATACTTAGTTTGAAATGTTTCTACGACCTGTATTATAACTTTTTAAAGTTTTCGTCCGACGTTCGCCTGGACCTGCACGAGCGTTTGGATATGTGTACTAAACGTGCTAACAAAAGTAGCTACTTGGACATAAATAATGGACATTATCAAACAAAACAACAATTTCTTGTGGAACTAGGATTCCTGTGAGTGCATTCTGATGAAGATCATCAAAGGTAAGGGAATATTTATAATGTACTTTCTGACTTCTGTTGACTACCCATTATGGCGGATATCTTTTTGGCTGCTTTGTTGTCTGAAAGCTGTACTCAGATTATTGCATGGTTTACTTTTTCCGTAAAGTTTTTTTGAAATCTGACACAACAGTTGCACCAATGTGTACCTAACCATAAACATCAATGTCATACTTAAAATCAATACACAAGTATATATTTTTAAACCTGCATATTTTGTTAATATTGCCTGCTAACATGACTTTCTTTTAACTAGGGAAATTGTGTCACTTCTCTTGCGTTCCGTGCAAGCAGTCAGGGTGTATGCAGCAGTTTGGGCCACCTGGCTCGTTGCAAACTGTGTGAAGACCATTTATTCCTAACAAAGACCGTAATTAATTTGCCAGAGTTGTACATAATTATGACATAATACTGAAGGTTGTACAATGTAACAGCAATATTTAGACTTAGGGATGCCACCAGTTAGATAAAATAAAGAACGGTTACGTATTTCACTGAAAGAATAAACGTTTTGTTTTCGAAATGATAGTTTCCGGATTTGACCATATTAATGAACTAAGGCTCGTATTTCTGTGTGTTATTATGTTATAATTAAGTCTATAATTCGATATTTGATAGAGCAGTCTGACTGAGCGGTGGTAGGCAGCAGCATGCTCGTAAGCATTCATTCAAACAGCACTTTCGTGCGTTTGCCAGCAGCTCTTCGTTGTGCTTCAAGCATTGAGCTGTTTGACTTCAAGCCTATCAACTCCTGAGATTAGGCTGGTGTAACCGATGTGAAATGGCTAGCTAGTTAGCAGGGTGCGCGCTAATAGCGTTTCAAATCCGTGACGGCACTCGCTCTGAGACCTTGAAGTAGTTGTTTCCCTTGCTCTGCATTTGTGGAGCAATGGATAACGATGCTTCGAGGGTGGCTGTTTTCGATGTGTTCCTGGTTCGAGCCCAGGTAGGGGCGAGGAGAGGAACGGAAACTATACTGTTACACTGGCAATACTAAAGTGCCTATAAGAACATCCAATAGTCAAAGGTATATGAAATACAAATGGTATAGAGAGAAATAGTCCTATAATTCCTATAATAACCACAACCTAAAACTTCTTACCTGGGAAAATTGAAGACTCATGTTAAAAAGAACCATCAGCTTTCATATGTTCTCATGTTCTGAGCAAGGAACTTAAACTTTAGCTTTTTTACATGGCACATACGCAATTTTACTTTCTTCTCCAACACTTTGTTTTTGCATCATTTCAACCAAATTGAACATGTTTCATTATTTATTTGAGTCTAAATTGATTTTATTGATGTATTATATTAAGTTAAAATACAAGTGTTCATTCAGTATTGTTGTAATTGTCATTATTATAAATAACAAAAAAATATATATTTTTTTATATTTTTTTAATATAAAAAAACTAAATCGACCAATTAATCGTTCTCGGCTTTTTTTGGTCCTCCAATAATCGGTGTCGGCATTAAAAAAGCATAATCGTTCGACCTCTAGTGCATGCATGCCTCCTGAGTCGGACTAAAGTCGGACTCCGACTATCTCTTCTCCGCCGGTGGCGTCTTGGAACAGCCTCTGGGATAAGTGGAATTGCCTTGGGGGTACGAACAAAGGATCCAATTTAGGAAAGTCGTATTTATGGTCAAAATGCTGGTGAGTTACAGCTGCTCTAATATCTAAAGTTTTTGTCCAGCTGTATGTCAGAATGCAAAAAGTGTTCTGAGCTAATAATGTGAGAAATAACACCTTTTTTTTTAATACTGCAAAGTTGCTTAGGGGCCAGGCGACCATGTTTGTCGGCGTCATCTTGTCCTATGAAAGCCCTACTAAGCGCACACACCTACATCCACACAGCTTTGTTTTAGTGAATCTTCAGGACTGTTTGGAGTTTAAAAACATTTACCATTAGAAATCCTATATACCCTAACCCCTAAAACTAAACCTAACCCTTAAGCTTAAAATTGCATTTGAACAAATTCAGGACCTGAAAAAAGTCCTGACCTTTCAAAAAAAGTTATTGTTTTCCTACCTTTTCAGGACATTCGGGTGAATTGTTAGAACATTGGGGTCCTGATAATGTAGGAAAATAAGAAAACACACACACACACAAACGTCCCTGTATTTGAGTGAATAGTTTATTGTAGGAGAACAACTTGTTCCAAAACTCCAAACAAATTAGTGGACTGATATCTAAGTCTGAATATACATCCCACCTATTCAAATAGTTATCAGGGAAGTAGGATGACCTTTCACCTACACACACAAACACAGTCCTCTACTGTATTATACTATACATGGAGGTGTAAGGGAATGTGGTCACTGGACAGTCACCATTAACACCTGCTAAAATTAGCCTTGTTTACAAGTGACTGTCTGTTTGTACCACTCTAATGTCACAACAAAACTGGCATGGAGGCAGAGTGGGTTGGACCTGGGTGAGACGTTTGAGGGAGGTGGGAATAAGGGCCTTTTGGCTGACTGAGGACCGATTGATAGACTAACTAACTGACTAACAAAAGTTAATTTACATTAAGACAGACAGAGAGACATTATCACGCCCTGATCAGTTTCACCTGTCTTTGTGATTGTCTCCACCCACCTCCAGGTGTCACCTGTTTTCCTACTAGCCACTAGGTATTTATTCCTGTGTTCCCTGCTTGTCTTTTACCAGTTCATCTTGTTTGTTAAGTCAACCAGCGTGTTTTTTCCCAGTCTCCTGTTTTTTCTTCTCTCTATTTTGCGAGTCCTCCCGGTTGTGACCCTTGCCTGTCTGGACTCTGAACCCGCCTGCCTTACCATTCTGCCTGCTGTGACCTCGAGCCTGCCTGCCTGCCACTCTGTATCTCCTGGACTCTGACCTGATTTTGATATTTTGCCTGTCCACGACCATTCTCGTGCCTACCCCTTGGATTGTAATAAATATCAGAGACTCTAACCATCTGCCTCCCATGTCTGCATCTGAGTCTCGCCTTATGCCCTTATAGACATGGCCTCTGCGCATTGTCTGAATAGCTCACTAGGGCTTTTCAGCATATCATTCCCCAGCCAACACTCTGGAGCACCACATGGAACTTGTTTACAAACACACCCACCCAGACTGTCAGATAACCTCTTAATTCTCCTCCGCAAGCCTTGGGCAGTGGGGGTAAGAGTTGGGGTAGGAGGAGGGTTGAGGAGGGAGAGGAAATTAAGAGGTGAGGGGCAGGAAAGGGATGCATGGGTGAAAAACTAGAAGAGGGAGGAAAGGCAATAGTTATGGGGTAGGCCAGTTAGGGGTGAGGGAAGGGAATTTGAGGGTGAGGTTGGGGAGGAGGGGTGAGGTGATAGGGAGTTGCTGTGACGTTGTCTGTTTGCGTCCTGGGCCTTCCGTGTGTGTGTGCCACATTATCCGTGTGTGTGTTTACGGGGCCTTAGAGGAGCTGAGTGCTTTACAAGCGGCCCTCGCCATGCCGCTCTGCTCTGGAAACTCCAGCGGGCTGTTCCAGAACAACAGCAGCAGAGGAGCGTCAATCCATCACCGCGGCTTTAGGAACGGAATGTCAAAATGAAGATGCTCTGCTACTTGGAGCTTTAGCTTGGCCTGGAGGGCTGGAAGATATGTTTACAACTCCCACAACTGCTCCTCCGCCCTTTCTCTATGATACTCGAGCACACACACACACACACACAATCCTCCAACAATCAATTGGGGTTCCAGTGATACTGCTCTACTTACAGAGAAGGAAACACCCCTTAGGGATGTAAACATTAACATGTCTTTGATTAAAAATGGCCCACTCTCAATGGCCCTGTTTCACCATATAAATAAGAACCCATTTGTTTGGACATTCGTGAAATACAATTGAGAACAGTGTACTCGCCGATAAATCTTTTTTGCATCCAAAGCCACAATAACAAAAAAGCCACGGCATGATCCAACAGCAATAGTCTAGAGGGCAACATGACCTTATATACTCTGTGTGTAAGGAGAGGGAGAGAGTGAGAATGAGAGAGGGGGAGAGAGAGTGAATGAAAGAGATAATAAGGGGTGGACAAGGGGAGCCTGTTTAGACACAGAACACAACCTCTCAACAAATGGTCCTTCACCTGCTGTGTTATAACTCCCAGACAAACAGAACACAGAGGCCCTGTGTCAGAGAAAACAGTTATCATTCCTCTGCTCTGGACTGCCACACACACACACACACACAATCATCTAATGGCCAACCACCCTGCCCCATCAACCCCCCCAGCCCCATTTGAGCCCCATATGTTAACTATCAGTGCTAATTTGTCTCATTAAAACTCTTTGGAGAGGAAATGACAGTTTGTAGGGTGTAATTTTAGAAACAGGGCCGTCCGAAGCTGTCTCCAGGGGGTCAGGACACGGAGGGACCTGCGCTACCCGCCAGACCAGAGGAGGTGAGGGCTAGAGGGGGCATCTGGGTCTCATTGGGGTCTGGTTTCCTCCCCGACGAATGTCTCTATACCGTGTTAACACTAAACTAGATCAACTCTGAGCCGTAATGGAGTCCGTCAGGAAGGAATTGGCACAGTTAAGTAATGACTGTTACAGTGAAATGAGATCGCCAGAAGAGGGACGGGAGCAGAGAGAGAAAGAAAGAGAGGTGGGAGGAAGACACGCACAGAGATGCTTGGTCTGGATAGTGGAAAAACGATAAACGGTATCAGGTTAGTCAGAAGCAGTGCCAGTCTGCCAAGGGCACAGAGAAAAAGAGAGCGAGAGAGAGAGAGAGAGCGAATGAGAGATAACGAAAACAGCCCGTTCATCTTTCCCAGACGGAAGGAGTCACGGGGGGAAAATACTGCAACCCAACACACAGCTGATCTGTCTAGTTATCACCATCATCGTCGTGGTCATCGTCATCACCCTTACTGACGAGAAGCATTGCAAAGGCTGAGCCGATAGAGGAACGCGTAGACATCTGTCAGCGAGAGGTAAATCAGAGGAAGGGAGCTGGGGATGAGAAGGATGGAGGGAGATCGAGATGAAACGGTGGATTAGGAACTGCTGAGCTGTTCTGTCACAGTGGGGATAAGTCCTGGAGGTAGAGACGTAGAGGGGGGAGAGCAGATAGTTATCACCCTCCCAGACACGTCCACACGCGCCTGATGGGGGGGGGGGGGGAGCAGCGTGAGGAAAAGAAAGAAAAAAGGCCAGCGTCTGAGCAGCCAAGGCCCTGCTATATTTAACATCCCCAACATATGGGCTTAATTTGGGTGGATGTGCACTGCATACCTCCACTGACAAGAACCAGCCAGCACTCTGAACCGAGAACAGTTAACCCCCGATGTAACAGACCAGACCAGCCATACACACACCCCTCCATCATCCCTTTATCCTCCTTTTCCTCTATCCATCAGGCAGCATAGAGAGTTGGGTCAGCGAGGTGACTGAGCACATCATTTATACATTATATTGAGAGGGGGGGAAAAAATGTGGGGCCTAAAAAATACAAATGTCTGTTGAAATCATTTAAGAGCTACACCATAAAACATAACAAAATGAGATCCTACTCAGAGTAAAGCAGCCTGGCCCGGGCTCCCTTCGGGGTTATTATTAGTTATTTACTCATTAGCTAGCTTTTCCTCATTCTGTTACAGTAAAACTGCTGAGGAGTGTACAGTACGTGTGGGGGAAGATCACAATTGAATACTCCCTCCTGTCGTCTCTCCTTTGGTCTCTTTCTCAAAACCCATTGGAGAAAGCCCGAGGTCCCTCTCCTCCCTCGGTCTCTTCCCTCTATCCCAGGCACACACAGCCTTCCTTCCCATCCTCCTCCCTGCCTACTAATAGTCTAAGAGAGTGGGGGACGTGAATGTTTAAATGACATTGGGACCGTTAACGTTTAGGGGGAAAAAATCCCTAACCGAAAACCACTAACAGGCCCCGATAATAATCATAAAGGGAAAAATACAAAACGTAACAAATAACTAATGCAACGACGCTGTAACGTTCGTAGGAGGAGATATGCATCTTTCAAATGATGTGCCAGAATGATTTGCCAGAATGATTTGCCAGAGCAACCGCCGGTAATCGTCGTTAACAGTTCGAAATATTCCAGAGTGAGACAGGCGGCGAAGTCCTGTATGGCAACGCTTTGAAAAGGTTCAATGAGAAGGTGGTGAAATAAATGCTAACTTGGCAAGGTGGAATTGAGCTACAGTGGCAGTGCAGGTGCAATGCTTAACCGTCTGAAAAGGGAGTCACCGTGAGAGCCAACCTGTTGCTAGCAGCAGTGCGATAAAGGGACAGAGTGAGAAAATCCCAGCGCTGACTACAGAAATGATTGCAGTTGATACGCAGCCATAGTCAAATGGTAGAGGATGTCGGCTTCACTGCCCTGATGGCATATCTAGAACCGGACTACAAGATGCCATGTCGGAAAAACCGCGTACTGACAACTGAGAAGACGGAGGACAGGGACATAGCAGCGAACCTACAACGGGATTAACTACCATCGTTGCTGAGTGGATGGGGGACAGCAGTAAGGTGAGCGATGTCTGTTAGTTTGCCAGGACCGCGGTAGATTGAACCACATTGCCCCCTAGCGGTCATACCAATGGTGTATATACAGTGGGGCAAAAAAGTATTTAGTCAGCCACCAATTGTGCAAGTTCTCCCACTTAAAAAGATGAGAGAGGCCTGTAATTTTCATCATAGGTACACTTCAACTATGACAGACAAAATGAGAAAAAAAATCCAGAAAATCACATTGTAGGATTTTTAATGAATTTATTTGCAAATTATGGTGGAAAATAAGTATTTGGTCGCCTACAAACAAGCAAGATTTCTGGCTCTCACACGCCTGTAAATTCTTCTTTAAGAGGCTCCTCTGTCCTCCACTCGTTACCTGTATTAATGGCACCTGTTTGAACTTGTTATCAGTATAAAAGACACCTGTCCACAACCTCAAACAGTCACACTCCAAACTCCACTATGACCAAGACCAAAGAGCTGTCAAAGGACACCAGAAACAAAATTATAGACCTGCACCAGGCTGGGAAGACTGAATCTGCAATAGGTAAGCAGCTTGGTTTGAAGAAATCAACTGTGGGAGCAATTATTAGAAAATGGAAGACATACAAGACCACTGATAATCTCCCTCGATCTGGGGCTCCACGCAAGATCTCACCCCGTGGGATCAAAATGATCACAAGAACGGTGAGCAAAAATCCCAGAATCACACGGGGGACCTAGTGAATGACCTGCAGAGAGCTGGGACCAAAGTAACAAAGCCTACCATCAGTAACACACTACGCCGCCAGGGCAGAAGATGAAACGTGGCTGGGTATTTCAGCATGACAATGATCCCAAACACACCGCCCGGGCAACGAAGGAGTGGCTTCGTAAGAAGCATTTCAAGGTCCTGGAGTGGCCTAGCCAGTCTCCAGATCTCAACCACATAGAAAATCTTTGGAGGGAGTTGAAAGTCCGTGTTGCCCAGCAACAGCTCCAAAACATCACTGCTCTACAGGAGATCTGCATGAAGGAAGGGGCCAAAATACCAGCAACAGTGTGAAAACCTTGTGAAGACTTACAGAAAACGTTTGACCTCTGTCATTGCCAACAAAGGGTATATAACAAAGTATTGAGATAAACTTTTGTATTGACCAAATACTTATTTCCCACCATATTTTGCAAATAAATTCATTAAAAATCCTACAATGTGATTTTCTGGATTTCTTTTTCTCATTTTGTCTGTCATAGTTGAAGTGTACCTATGATGAAAATTACAGGCCTCTCTCGTCTTTTTAAGGGGGAGAACTTGCACAATTGGTGGCTGACTAAATACTTTTTTGCCCCACTGTATCATTGGGTCATACGCAGAATCCGTGTAATTTTAGAATATTGTCTTATCGTTCAAACCATAAAAAATGCCAGTTTAAATGTTAAGAACAATTGTATGTTTGTTACATCCATATAAGGGACTACCTCTTCAAAGAGTTAAATAAGACATCATAGTCTTAGCTTTTTTCGTTGGGGGGGGGGGCGCGCTAGCACTAGTCTTTTCCTACTAGCACTGACAACTTTCTTATTGAAGAAAAATGTACTTAATATGACTGTGATATGTGCTCGTCTCGGCTAGCCACCTTAAGATAAATGCACTAACTGCAAGTTGCTGGGCAGGTAGCCTAGTGGTTGGGCCAGTAACCGAAAGGTTGCTGGATTGAAGCCCCGAGCTGACAAGGTACAAATCGGTCAAACTGCCCCTGAGCAAGGCAGTTAACCCACTGTACCCAGGTCACCGTGGATGTCGATTAAGGCAGCCCCCCGCACCTCTCTGATTCAGAGGGGTTGGGTTATATGTGGAAGACACATTTCAGTTGAATGCATTCAGTTGTACAACTGACTAGGTGTCCCCCTTTCCCTTCCCTTTCCTTTCTGGATAAGAGTGCCTGCTAAATGACTGATGGAGAGAGAGAGAGAGAGGGAATGGCTGTCAGCTCCTGGGCTGTTTTCAGGTGCTACGGTGGAATAATATTTTTACATCTTTCCTTCCAGCTCCAAGAAGTAAGAAGAATGTGCGAGCCTAACCGCAGTTTCCCACGCGTCTGCTCGGACCCTCCCGACGCAGCGAGGCAGGAGGAGTAGAGATAAAGGAGTGGGAATCTGGGAACGTCATGAGATGTGGAGACACACAAACTTGCATGCATGCTTGCACACACACAAACAACTACGCACACACAAACAGCCTCCACACCCGGCAATATACTGTCCTTTATTGACCAGAAATTAGGTCTACTATATTCTTGGAACTGTTACGGTTGGGGAAAGCTAAACTCAGCATTAAAAGAAACGTCCCTCTTTCAGGACCTGGTCTTCCAAAGAATTTTTTTTAAAATCCAAATAACTTCACAGATTGTAAAGGGTTTAAACACTGTTTCCCATGCCTGTTCAATGAACCATAAACAATTAATGAACATGCACCTGTGGAACGGTCGTTAAGACACTAACAGCTTACAGACGGTAGGCAATTAAGGTCACAGTTATGAAAACTTAGGACACTAAGGAGGCCTTTCTACCGACTCTGAAAAACACCAAAAGAAAGATGCCCTGGGTCCCTGCTCATCTGTGTGAACGTGCCTTAGGCATGCTGCAAGGAGGCATGAGGACTGCAGATCTGGTCAGGGCAATAAATAGCAATGTTCGTACTGTGAGACGCCTGAGACAGCGCTACAGGGAGAAGGACGGACAGCTGATTGTCCTCGCAGTGGCAGACCACATGTAACAACACCTGCACAGGATCTGTACATCCGAACATTACACCTGCGGGACAGATACAGGATGGCAACAACTGTTACACCAGGAACGAACAATCCCTCCATCAGTGCTCAGACAGATCTTTTAGGCCTGTTGTAAGGCAGGTCCTCATCACCGGCAACAACGTCGCCTATGGGCACAAACCCACTGTCGCTGGACCAGACTGGACTGGTAAAAAGTGCTCTTCACTGACGAGTCGCGGTTTTGTCTCACCAGGGGTGATGGTCGGATTCGTGTTTATCGTCGAAGGAATGAGCGTTACACCGAGGCCTGTACTCTGGCGCGGGATCGATTTGGAGGTGGAGGGTCCGTCATGGTCTGGGGCGGTGTGTCACAGCATCATCGGACTGAACAGTATGATTATAGCTGCTAAATCACCATTGGATGAGGACAGTGAATTACAGTACATAATGTGAGTTAGAGTTAAATCTGAGAGAGAGTCCCGAAGTTATGTCATCAGTTTTTGTGTGTGTGTCCTTATCTGATGAAAGGCATGAAGGGGGCCAGGCCCAGAGTGGAAGAAGACCTTTCCATGGGGAAGAGAAGCTCACACACCAGCAGCAACAGGAACAGGCTGGGGTACAGAATCACCACCGTCACTAGAACAGACACACAGAGAGAGTTATTTATCATCTCTACTTGTTGTGGTACACGGATTTAACAACATTTAGTCTCTCGAGACAGCCGAAAACATGAAAAATGTTACGTCTTTCGGGCTGTGATCATTACGCAAACTATTCCGGTGCGCTGGTTTTTGAATTACTGGTTATTTGGACAAGTCGCCACGGCTATCTTTAGAATTTTAGTAGGGCTTTGTTGTTTTTTTCCTAGCCACTCGCACTAGTCTATATGTAACGTCTCCCTGTCCCAGAACCAAATCCAGTATCCAGCGTATCTGGCTAGACGTGAGATTTGTTTTTGGCATGCCGAAAATTAGACATTTGATTTCATCGTCATGCAAATAATTTGAATCGAATTGAAATTTATGCAGACTGACAAGAGAGAAAAGTGTGGTGCAGGCGAACAAAAGTATGGATAGGGGGTTCATGATTTTTTTTTATAAAGAGAGCAAGTGTAGACTAAAAAAAATCAAGGAAATGGTCCCCTAGAAAAAGGGAGGCAGAAAGAAAGAGGGTGTCGGTTTAAGCCAGAAAGCAACATTGCAATGATTTACTGATCATTGACCCATATGGAGTGACTCGCTGAGTGTGCAGGAAATCTGCTGTGTTTAGACAACCTTTATACACATATTTTGTCGTTTCACCCCCGTACTGGAAGACAGACGGAGCAGACTTGCCTGGGAAATATTACAGGCCAGATGTTCTCTGGATTTAGGAATATGGACAGGATACAGAAGAGGACAGGATACACACAGGGGAGATACAGTGCACAGTAAAGTAATAGTTATTGAATAGAACTATACCCCCCCCCCCCCCATCCCATCAGTCTAGTCCGTCTTACTCCGATCGCCTCTGCCTCACCTAATCTTTTAAAGACCTATTTCACACTCAAACCCTATATCAATCCCTTTTTACCACACTCGACCTCTCCCATTCTAATCCTACAACTCTCTCATTCTACATTTCTCACTCTCAAACTCTACAACCCCCAGCTCTCTCCCGGACTCAGAATGGGGAGAGGAGAAGAGAGGAGAGGAGAGATGCAAGATATAAAGTGAGGAGTGCTTCGGGAGGTCTGTCGCTATGACTATGAGGTTGTCGTAGAAGGCCCAAAACCCAGACCCCCTCTGCCAGCTGGGTCCTTAAGCTTT
Organism: Salvelinus fontinalis; assembly: GCF_029448725.1. Lineage (NCBI taxonomy): Eukaryota > Metazoa > Chordata > Actinopteri > Salmoniformes > Salmonidae > Salvelinus > Salvelinus fontinalis. The sequence continues at coordinate 30,629,445 of NC_074665.1, forward strand.
TCAATATTACATTCAACAATACCCCCTCCCCCCCTCCCTGGGATGGCCTGGACTGGCGATGGGTGAGATGGGAAATGTAATAGGCCGCTAATTAAGGCCCGTGTAATGTGTTTAGCGTCCGATTTCAGTCAGGCACAGCACAGGCAAGCCCTGCCATGAGTGATGTCATGTGCCACTGAAGGGCCGAGGAATTGTCAACATACGAAGCCCTGCTGGAGAGGCTTATAAAGAGAGAGAGGGACTGGGTAAAGGAAGACAAAAGACAAAGGGATAGAGAGGGAGACCGAGAGAGAGTGATGGGTATGAAAGGTAAAGGGGGCTGATCAAAAGGAAGGAGAGATGAGGAAAGAGAGAGAGCAAGGGGAGAGGACGACAACACATACTGTATGAGGTATGATGGGGAAAGGAGAGAGCTCAATCCACGAGCCTCACAATTACCCTGAAGTCAAAGTTGGCCTGACATGTACAGTAGGACTGACAAGAGGGCAGGTTCAAATAAGATGTGTGTGGGGGTCCAAGATACCCTGTGAGGGTCTGGATGAAGTTGGGCCTGTGAAGCTCTGGTTTGTCACAAGTTTGTTTGGAGGACGAGGGGGGGGTCGGTTTAGTTTCGTCTAAAACTATACATGACTTCTTCGAGAGGCAAAGGAGGGAATATGAGTGAGTGACAGAGAGAGTGAGAGTCCAAAAGCTTTTAGGTGGAGGCACTGAGACGAGAGAAACTGGTAGATATAAGAAGACTAAGACTCTTCCATAGAGAGTGGAGGAGTCGGTCTATTCCTCCTCCCTCCTCTTCCGTATCCAGGAAACTGGCCATTAGTCTGGCCAATAGCTTTAACGAGCTTAACGAACTTAACGAGCCTTATGAAGCCATCTCAACGGGGCCTTAATTTAGGGCCCCAGAGAAACCAGAGGAGGCTGAAAAGAGGAAAGGAAAGGGAAAGGGGGTGACTGCAGGAAGACTGCTGTGCTGTCCAATGGTGGGGTGGAACTAGGGCTGTTGCGGTGACCGTATTACCGTCACACCGGCGGTCACAAGTCACGAAGTCAGTCAAATTCCACGTGACCGTTTAGTCACGGTAATTAGTCTTCTCCAAGCTCTGATGCTGCTGATGGTCATTAGTAGCCTACCAAACTTTCTAACTGCCTGGTACACAGCACTTTGTCCCTCTAATCACTCTGACATCAATGCAAATGTCATTGAAAATCTAATCATACACTTAAACTTCATGAGAGCCCATGAGCTCATGTTGCGCAACATTTCTGTAGGCTATGCAATTTTGCGAGAAAACAGAGTAATGGCCCATACTAAAAAAAGGAGCATCCCATCAGCTTACCTGACTGGCATGAAAATTAACCACGGGAAAAGCGTCTGCCATTCGCTATTTAAGTGCATTTTCCCACTGCCCGGTTCGAGACAGTTGCATGATATTGGTCTATTCTAAATCAAATTAAATTTCACACATATATTAGTATATGTAAAATCAAGATTAAATCAAGAATAGTCTGATGGGTGACAATATTAGCCTATCACTTGTGAATTAGATATTATGACGTGAATGATGCCCAGCATAAGAAACTTCCTTTTATTGTGACTTTTTCGCATCATAATCGCACACCTCATGTAGCCTAGCCCATAGGCCTATATGTTTTGATAAGGTTTGTATCGTAACTAAAGCGGCCAAATAACTTCTTAAAATTAAAGCACATTAATCCACTTTACAAGGTGTGTAGAGCCTAACTGGCATATATAAGCAGCGCATGAGTTTCAAGTTTGGGGAAGATATTTTCACCATAAATATGCACCTTTATAATAAAAGCATTATATGCGATAATCGCATTTGCGGTCACTTTTGAGAATGGTGTTTTCGTGCTAACAGAACATTCGCGCTTATAGCCTACTGCCATGTGCACATTGCTGCGCTTATAATGTGAAGAAATAGCCTAATAGCTAATCAACACCTTAAGCTAAACGTTCTGAACTGTAGCATCAGCCACATTGCGTAAACACGTTTTTTTTATGCTAATAGTTGTATTAATTTGGAATCTATCACATCCCACAACTGGCCCAGATTATGTTTGGAATATTTAATTTTCTCGCACAGAATAGGTTGACTGTTGTACTATGGGGGATAGTAGATTGACAGGCCTACTCATTGTGTTGGCTGACAAAGTGAATGTGGACACTTCTTCCAATATTTTCAATATGCACCTCGGAATTGGACAAGGACGCGCGCAGTTGCGTCCCCGATGTGTTGGTCTTCACTTGTAGCCTGTGAGAAGGACCCGATCATGTGATGGAGAGCCATGTGAGCAAGAGATGCTTTGGAGCATGCAGCACTCAGGGAGAAGGGCACAACGCAGCACTCTGTGCCAAGGGCACAACGGCCAATAGACGCAAAAGGCATGGATTTTTTTAGGGTGCATTACGGCCGCAACGGGGATGCCCCCGTGAAATTCGAGGCATTATCAAGTGCTTGGCAAGTTGTGAATGTGAGACTGATGAAGTGTGTACAGCCTGCACAAAAAAACAAAGCAGAGCTCATGCCTTTCAAGCTACTTTTTTAAAATCAGAGTCGTACCATGCAGCCTTACAATGTATTAAAAACCAAAACATATAGCCCAAAGATGGTAGAACAACTAATGTTATATTGATAACTCTAAATTAAGCATATAGGAGTACCTATTTCTTTGTTAACCGCTCAACACAGAATAGCCGCATGTGCGCACTCCCTCAAATCGTTTGGAGAAAATATCCTTTCTATTTTATTTAGCTTTGTTCAATTTTTTTCTTCGTACTTTAAAATAATACCACGGAATTCTATGCAAATCTTGTCTGCTAAATGAGCTAGTGTAACCCACAGCCATATGGCATAGCCAGATCAGGACCTAACATAACGGCAACTCCGAGCATGCTATTCTGTTCTTCTGAAATTGACTACATTTTCTTCATATCATGCTTCTTTAGACCTGTCTAAAATAAATAATGGATTTATTGTGAAGATGTAGGCTTTATTACATGGATTTATTAGAATTTTTTTAAATGTAGATGTTCCAAAGGTCTGCATCAGTGGCTTGTAGGTGTGTGGAAGCAGAGAGCGAGAACGAGAGCGATGAGGATTGGGAAAGTCAGTACAGGGGTCTTTCAACTCAGGTAGCCTATGTGTGTACAGTTCAACTTCTTGAACTGTACACACAGGGGTCGGTCGGCAACAGGCAGGTTTTGGCCCTCAAGTTTTTAGTAAAAAAATAAATAAATACTGTAAAATCACCAGAAATTCTGCAACAAAAAAAAGAAGAAGAATTGATATGTGATCGTGTCTCAATGTAATCACGGTATGAAATGATAGTTATTTTCAAATATAAAACTATTTTTGGGCTTAGTTGTGGTAAATGTACAAATTATTATCATTTTGGTCGCCCCCGCTCGGACAAAAATCCCGGGTGAATCTAGTTGCCTACCCCTGCTGTAGATCTACTCTGTTATTTAAACAGTAGTGTAACGTCAGCAGAGCATCCTACCCAGCTCTGCAAACCATTTGATAATTACACAAGTTTCCTTGTGCAGAGAAATGTGAGCGAGAGAGAGACTGGGGGGAGGGAGGGAGCGAGAGGAACTTGTAGAAATAAAGAAAACAACCTCTCTGGTGCAGTTCTGGCTTCTAAACCACTTCCTTCCATATCAAAGCGTTACAGGCCCATAAAGAGCTCATTAGAAGCAGGCCAGCAGGGTCGGATTCTCATGAGGCTCATGCCAACTACCAACTCAGAGAGAAACACACTTCACTTCAGCCTGCACCGCTTGTTTATCCCCAAAACAGGTAAGGCAAGCAGCGTGTCTGGAAAGAAAATGGTGTACTGTGGACACTAGTCTGACTCAGTCACTGTGTGTGTGTGTGTGTGTGTGTGTGTGTGTGTGTGTGTGTGTGTGTGTGTGTGTGTGTGTGTGTGTGTGTGTGTGTGTGTGTGTGTGTGTGTGTGTGTGTGTGTGTGTGTGTGTGTGTGTGTGTGTGTTTACCCCAAGCCAATAAGGGCCTATTTTTTGAACTCCTAAAGTCTAATAACGTGCCCTGAAACGGAAGGAAGGGTTTGCTAGGCTAGCCTGCAATGCCAAACAACGTATACCAATTACATGAAGACCGGAGCACACATATGCTTCAGCCATGACTGCGACACATTCTTTCCCGAAAGAGACACATCCACCCTTCCCACCCCACTTCCTCTCCCTCGCTACTAACTAAGCCGTCCCAGGCCTGGTCCGAGTTAGAGCCGGGGCGCCGTCATGGTAGAGGTGCGTCGGTTGTGTCTGGTGAGGCCGCATGTGGCGGCAAGCAGCGCCACAGCGCGACATGGAAAACAGTCCCCCGATTGGGACTGACTAGGCCAATGTGGTAGCAGTTCAAGTCGCACAAAGCCCTGTATTCTTTCACTTAGGATTAGCGTAGCCTTCCAGCCAGGCCAAACGGCTTTAACACAGCTAACACGGCCCAGCCCCCTGCAAACCTGTCCATCACAGGGCTCTGAGCTATGCCACATAAAATCACCTTTGACCTCTATACTCACACCAGTGTGCACGCACACACACAGTACACAGACACAGTACACACACACAGTACACACACACAGTACACACTGGGTTGAATAGCGGGAACCGGGTTACCGAGATTTCCCCGGCCAAACCCACTCCTTCTTCCAGGGATAAATAAGAGTGAGAAACCGGTAAATGATTATACATTTCTATGAACAGCATGACCTGAAATGGAACTGTTAAATGATGTGCAATGTCTAAATCTGGCTTCTCTACTGCCTTCTCTCTGCATCAGGATGAATCATCAACACTCAGAGTGGGGACAGCACGTATCTCGGTATGGAACGCAGTTCACAATCTCTCTGTCATCTCATGATGGTAACTTTTTATCTGGTGACAGGTATACTACAGTAATATATATACAGTAATATAATAAACTAAATGTGTGTCTAATTTAAACATCTCCATCTAGATTTTGGGGTTCACATTATTTATGGATTTTGTTTTTCTGCTTTAAAGGTTTAAAATGGCCTAATCACTCAAATATCGTTGCTTTAAATCTGTGCGCACGCGAGCACTCTTACAGTCTCTCCATCAATTCCATCCAAAATAGATCATCCTGTTCAAGATCGAAATGTCAACATCCTAGTCAGGTACAAAAATTAAATGCGGTATTAGCCTCATATTTAGCTTGCGCATAAGCTTCTAACTTACACCCTCGGTCTCCTGCACAAAACCCACCGGGCCTCTCTCTTTAAAAAAACACTCTTGGAGTCCCAGGAAAAGCTAGACAAGAATAGCATTTCTTATGCTAATAAAACTATTCGAAGAGGGATACATGCTCTTGTTTGCTGAATGTTAAATACAGCAGCCGATAGAACTCACGGAGAACGTGCGATGGATTTAAAATTTATAATGAATGATGATGAAACCAAGATTGAACAATTTGGCCTGAATGCCAAGCGTCACATCTGGAGAAAACCTGGCACCATCCCTATGATGAAGCATGGTGGTGGCAGCATCATGCAGTGGGGATGTTTTTCAGAGGCAGGGACTGGTAGACTAGTCAGGATTGAGAGAAAGAAGAAAACCTGCTCCAGAGCGCTCAGGACCTCAGACTGGGGCGAAGGTTCACCTTCCAACAGGACAATGACCCTAAGCACACAGCCAAGACAAAGCACAAGTGGCTTCGGGACAAGTCTCTGAATGTCCTTGAGTGGTCCAGCTAGAGCCCGGACTTGAACATCTCTGGAGAGACCTGAAAATAGCTTTGCAGCGAAGCTCCCCATCCAACTTGACAGGGCTTGAGAGGATCTGCAGAGAATAATGGAATAAACTCCCCAAATACAGGTGTGCCAAGCTTGTAGCGTCATACCCAAGAAGACTTGAGGCTGTAATCGCTGCCAAAGGTGCTATAACAAAGTACTGAGTAAAGGGTCTGAATACTTATGTAAATGGGATTTCTGTTTTAATTTTAAATACATTTGCAAAAATGCCTAAAAACCTGTTTCTGCTTTGTCATTATGGGTTATTGTGTTTAGATTGATGAGGGCAAAACAAATGTAATCAATTTTGGAATAAGGCTGTAACGTAACAAAATGTGGAAAAAGTCATGGTGTCTGAATACTTTCCGAATGCACTCTATATAGAAGGGTTTGCGCCGTTCCAAATCATGTCCAATCAATTTAATTTACCACAGGTGGACTCCAATCAAGTTGTAGAAACATCTCAAGGATGATCAATGGAAACAGGATGCACTATGCCAAGCTCAACGTCAAGTCTCATAGCAAAGGGTCTGAATATTTATGGAAAACAAGGTTTCTGTTTTTTAATACATTTGCAAACATTTCTAAAAATCTGTTTTCAGTTTGTCATATTGGGGTATTGTGTGTAGATTGATGAGGATTTAATTTAATACATTTAAAAATAAGGCTGTAACAAAATGTGGAAAAAGGGGTCTGAATACTTTCCAAATGCACTGCACGAGTCAGACTAAATACACAAATGTAAAATAGGCCATATTATATTCTAAAATTAAATCAAATTCGCTAGCCTATAATTATAACTTTGTAGGCCGCATGTCCTGCACCAGCATCGCATGTTCTCTCCCAGCTTCATGGTTTGAACTAGGTGCTTAACTACAGCTATAGCTGTTGGCCGGGGATTGTAGGGCAAAAGTTACTTTCTCATGAACTTTGAGCAGTGTTATCCAAATAAAATCCAGACGCAGAACGCCAATAATAAATAACAAAAGAAATAACCATATTATAAACAGATTCACTAACTTCAGATTCAAACCTCATACAAAATAATTCTTAAACACGCAACACAAACACAGCTTTCACACGCACGCAAAAAACACACACACAGGTCAGAGGTCAGCCGGCCCGACGGATCCGATACACTTCACCTCCACTGGAGCCATGGGAGCCGACCCAACACACACACAGCGGTCTGACCAAACACACCAGCATCCAGCCAGACATTGGAGTGGACAGCCTGTCACAACGCATTTACTGTAGCCAGAACACACAACCAAATAATCACAGTAATAACACGAGCCAGACGCAGAACACACGAGCAGGGGAAACACAAACACACGTCTCTCTCACACTAATAATATGGGACAGACTAAAACGCCAAGAAAAAGAAAATGGCAACAACAACAACAAAAAAATCCCCAAAAAACATTAACAAGATAGTTGGCCTGGCCCAGAGGGATCAGAAGGTTTCTTGCCACACAAGCAAATTAAACTAAAGGAAAACACTAAAACAGACTGTGCTGTCGGACGGGCCAAAAGGACCACGGATTGGACATTATCAGGAGAAAGAAAAATCTCTTCAGATCAACACATCTGCCCCCATGGGTAAGAGTCCGTTCAGCTAAGACCTCAAAATAACATTAAATCGCACACACAGCATCTATAAGCATAGGAATAGGATTAATTTTTGTATAACAATCAATTACTTTTTTCTAAGCCTCAGCAAGTCTCTCTACCCTCAACCTTTTTCTCATGCACTCCTCTCTCTTTTACCCCCCCCCCCCTTCTCTCCATTCAACCTATACCCTTTGCCCTACTATCATCTCTCCCATCAATCCCCACTCACTCCAGATGTGACCTCTCTGTCCATACCCACAATGCAGTGCTCTGACGGGGGGGCGCTCGCTCGACGCTGTCCTGTGCAGGGCGAGATTAGCTACCCGGGACAGCGCCGAGCGAGCGCCCCGTCAGAGCACTGCATTGTGGGTATGGACAGAGGTCACATCTGCGGTGAGTGGGGAATGATGGGAGAGATGAGGGTAGAGTAGGGCGAAGGCTATAGGGTGAACGCCAACCAGTCAAGTGCTTCAGGGGGTCCTGTCACGGACTAGTCTAACCCCCTCACGGTAACACCGACACACAGGTCAGAGGTGAAGGCCGGTGGAACAGTGATTGGAGGGCAGAGGGGGTGCAGGGTTGGGGGAGTGGAGGGAGGGCGCGACAACAGCAGCTTTGCTGTCAACTGGTGAAGGTGTGTGTGGGGGGTGGAGTGAGTGAGTGAGTGAGTGAGTGAGTGAGTGAGTGAGTGAGTGAGTGAGTGAGTGAGTGAGTGAGTGAGTGAGTGAGTGAGTGAGTGAGAAAGAGTCTGTCTAGTGCGTGAGTGTGTGCGACTGTACGTGCATACTCCTATTTGTAGACGGGTATGCAGCTCATATTCACTAGACTTGATTAAAACAAACTTAAAATAATTCTAGAGCCAAGTCCTGGATATCACAGTGAGAAAAAGCATAGGAGAGAGAGGGAAGAGGGGGGGAGAAAAGAGAGAAAAGAGAGAGAGAGAGAGAGAGAGAGAGGAGAGAGAGAGAGAGAAATGGGGTTATGGATGACTAGAAAACAAAGAAAGCAGATGGGGAGTTTGAGTGTGCAGTGCATCCATCCCTTCTAAAGGCACAGTGTGAGATGATACTCAAGTATTTCAAGGAATCGTAGCACCAGACTGTATGTTCCTGCCATACTCTTCAGGCAAAGAGAGAGTTGTAGGGCTTTCGGTTGGGGTTGAGGAAGCGCTTGGCTGGTGGGGCCTCACTGCCCCCTGGTGGTACAGGACAGAACCAACCGGGCCGAGCACAACATCCTGGTAGAGTTCAAAGGTCAAATCATAACAGACAAACAACACCTTCAGCTTTTGTGTATAAACCGTGCATCAATGCCAATGGGAGATTTGCACTAACATATGCTAGTGTAGGCCCTATAGAGAAGTACAGGGGCTGAGCAAGCAGGTGTAGGATGTTGGTGCTCTACTATAGGAAACAGTGAGAGATGTTGTCTAGGGGACTGAAGATGGATCCAGACCTGTTCTTTTTGGAGTGTTTGTCCTTCCCTTTCTTCATTCCAAAGATCCTCATGATGAGGATGTTGAAAAGTAGGGCGGGGGAGATACTCACCTGAGACGGAGAGAGAGGAGGAGGAAAGATTACATTCAGAAGACTATCCTCCTGCAGGATAGATTCAGATGAAGGGAGAGAGGGACGACGAAGAGGAGGAGCGCGTGACGGAGGGAGGGATGAGGACTCACAGCCCAGACGGGGGAGGTGAAGCCCAGGACTGCAGCGTGCATTCCCTCGGAGACGAAGGGAACGATGTTCTCCCCCAGATGAGTGTCTGTGTGAAGAGCACCTCAGGATGTTGAGCACATGAACCTAGAGGAGGGACAAACAGGGACATCACTATACTGCATGTGTTACCATAGAAAGAGACATATAGAGCACACACAAGCTATGGTTCCCGTACGGAGCCAGTGTTAGATCTAGAGGATCAAAGGGGTTAAAGTGTCACCAACACGACAAGCTATGGTTAGAGCTAAATTCAATTGCAACCCCCCCCCCCCCCCCCCCATTGGAACTTGTGATCCCTCCAATAAGTGTTGCCTCAGGTGACTGTGTTAAGTCGTAGTGTTCAGTAGTAGTGTTGAGTACCTAAGGGACAGTGGTCTGGTCGGCGGCTCTGTCAGGAGAGGGCATGGCCAGATCCGTCAGCTCTCTCATGGTCATCTTCAGCAAGCTACAGCTGGATGCCTTTGGCTCAGACGACAACAGGGCCTGGACAGGCGACATGACAGATACAATCACAGCCAGAACACAGCTGCTGCATCCATCATGTCAATAGTCTAGACTCTAAAAGTGTCCTTTCATTCATCTGCAGCACTAATCTATAACTGGATAGGTGAATAGCAGCCCACTGGTTGACCTCTACCAATGACATACATATGCATATTTGTTTATTTTATTTCACCTTTATTTAACCAGGTAGGCTAGTTGAGAACAAGTTCTCATTTACAACTGCGACCTGGCCAAGATAAAGCAAACCCGTGCGACACAAACAACAACCCAGAGTTACACAAGGAATAAACAAACACGCTGTCAATAATACAGTAGAAAAAGTCTATATACAGCGTGTGCAAATGAGGTAGGATAAGGGAGGTAAAGGCAATAAATAGGCCATAGTGGCGAAATAATAATCTGTGAGCTGCTCTGACAGTTGGTGCTTAAAGTGAGTGAGGGAGATATGAGTCTCCAGCTTCAGTGAGTTTTGCAGTTCGTTCCAGTCATTGGCAGCAGAGAACTGGAAGGAAAGGTCGGCCAAAGGAGAAATTGGCTTTGGGGGTGACCAGTGAATTATACCTGCTGGAGTGCGTGCTACGGGTGGGTGCTGCTATGGTGACCAGTAAGCTGAGATAAGGCAGGGCTTTACCTAGCAGAGACTTATAGATGACCTGGAGCCAGTGGGTTTGGCGACGAATATGAAGCGATGGCCAGCCAACGAGAGCATACAGGTCGCAGTGGTGGGTAGTATATGGGGCTTTGGTGACAAAATGGATGGCACTGTGGTAGACTGCATCCAATTTGCGGAGTAGAGTGTTGGAGGTTATTTTGTAAATGACATCGCCGAAGTCAAGGATAGGTAGGATAGTCAGGTTTACGAGGGTATGTTTGGCAGTATGAGTGAAGGATGCTTTGTTGCGAAATAGGAAGCCAATTCTAGATTTAATTTTGGATTGGAGATGCTTAATGTGAGTCTGGAAGGAGAGTTTACAGTCTAGCCAGACACCTAGGTATTTGTAGTTGTCCACATATTGTAAGTCAGAACCGTCCAGAGTAGTGATGCTGAACGGGCGGGCAGGTGTGGGCAGCGATCAGTTGAAGAGCATGCATTTTGTTTTATTTGCATTTAGGAGCAGTTGGAGGTTGATTTACAGAGTCGAAAGCCTTGGCCATGTCGATGAATACAGCTGCACAGTATTGTCTCCTATTGATGGCAGTTATGATATCGTTTAGGACCTTGAGCGTGGCCAATTATATATATATATATATATGAATGGACAAAGCCATCGATCACGTAACACCATTTATGAAGACTCAATAGCGCATTTAAGCCAAATAAAGTTGGCAAAGATGGCGTCTCATGGAGACATAACATACGCAGTTTGAGCTACCCCAGGAAGTGACGTTGTAGGCAAGCTCAGTGCTGCCCCCTCTCATTGAGTAACTAAAATTGAAGGCCGACCGGGGTACTGCAGGCTGTCATTAGCAAGTAAATTATCCTTGTAACTTCTTCTGTGTGCTATTTTAAAATAATCGGTTCAAGGACTTAGTGAAGCACTTCAATGGCTTCACTGAGGCAGACAGTCGTTCTCCCCTTATTCTCTACTATGTTGCCATTAGTGCAGAAGAGGGAGAAGAGACAAGGATAATAAGTCACTTAGGCCGTGTTTACACAGGCAGACAAATTCTGATCTTTTTTTACCATTAATTGTTTTTTGACCAATCAGATCAGCTCTTTTACCCATAATTGTGCAAAGGATCAGAATTGGGGTGCCTGCTTAAACACACATTATAGAATAATACATAAACAGTAAGGACATAAACACAGCGGGACAGATTACTATTGGACAACTCCCACTACACTGTCATTACGTAACACAAGCCTTTGTACAAACACTTCTGGCGTGGTGACGTCAGCAGCGTGCGCCGGCTGGCCGGTGTGCTGGCTGGCTGTGGGTGCTGATGAGTGACAGCTGTGTGTCTGGCCTGGGGGCTGGGGGGTAGGCGAGGGGGTGCAGGCTGGTTCCTGTGATGTCTATCCCAGTTCAGAGCCAGGCCAGTAGGAGACCAGCAGCACACCAGCCAGCTCTTTCCTATGTTTAAATGGCGCCGGAGAAGAAGGCTGACTTTTTACGTGTCCCCAACCAATTGTGTTTTTTATTAGTTTATTTGCAACTTTTTTTTAAACTTATTTTGTACATAATGTTGCTGCTACCGTCTTTTATGACCGAAAATAACTTCTGGACATCAGGACTATGATTACTCACCACGGACTGGCAGAATCCTATTTTTTCTTTAACGAGTCCGACGCGAATGATATACAGCTTTCTCGGGAACGCGCCCAGATCCCAGTGATTTGCGTGAAGAGGAGGCGGAGAAGGGACCAGAGGGCGGGCTGCCTTCTGAGAATTCGCAGGCAATCGAATAAACCCCCACTTCCTTCCATTCTGCTAGCAAACGTGAAATCTTTGGTGAATAAACTTGATGACCTACACGGAAGACTAAACTACCAACGGGACATTCAAAACTGTAATATCTTATGCTTCACGGAGTCATGGCTGATCGAAGACACTATCAACATACAGCTGGCTGGTTATATGCTGCACCGGCAGGATAGAACAGCGGCGTCTGGTAAGACAAGGGGCGGCGGACTATGTATTTTTGTAAATAACAGCTGGTGCACGATATCTAAGGAAGTCTCGAGCTATTGCTTGCCTGAGGTAGAGTATCTCATGATAAGCTGTAGACCACACTATCTACCTAGAGAGTTATCTGTATTTTTCGTAGCTGTTTACATACCACCAAAGACTGAGGCTGGCACTAAGACAGCATTGAATGAGCTGCATTCCGCCATAAGCAAACAAGAAAATGATCCCCCAGAGGCAGTGCTCCTAGTATCCAGGGACTTTAATGCAGGCAAACTGAAATCTGTTTTACCAAATTTCTATCAACATGTTAAATGTGCAACCAGAGGGGGAAAAAACTCTGGACCACCTTTACTCCACACACAAAGACGCATACAAAGCTCTCCCTCGCCCTCCATTTGGCAAATCTGACCATAATTCTATCATCCTGATTCCTGCTTACAAGCAAAAATTAAAGCAGGAAGCACCAGTGACTAGATCAATAAAAAAGCAGTCAGATGAAGCAGATGCTAAGCAACTGGACTGTTTTGCTAGCACAGACTGGAATATGTTCAGAGAATCCTCTGATGGCCTTGAGGAGTACACCACATCAGTCAGTCATTGGCTTCATTAATAAGCGCATTGATGACGTCGTCCCCATAGTGACCGTATGTACATACCCCAACCAGAAGCCATGGATTACAGCAAACATCCGCAATGAGCTAAAGGCTAGAGCTGCCACTTTCAAGGAGTTGGACTCTTACCCAGAAGCTTATAAGAAATCCCGCTATGCCCTCCGACGAACCATCGAACAGGCAAAGCGTCAATACAGGACTCAAAACAGGATACAGATCGAATTGTACTACACCGGCCCTGACGCTAGTTGGATGTGGCAGGGCTTGCAAACCATTACAGACTCCAATGGGAAGCACAGCTGAGAGCTGCCCAGTGACACGAGCCTACCAGATGAACTAAACTACTTCTATGCACGCTTAGAGGCAAATAACACTGAAACATGCATGAGAGTACCAGCTGTTCCAGAAGACTGTGTGATCGCGCTTTCCGCAGCCGATGTGAGTAAGACCTTAAAACAGGTCAACATTCACAAGGCCACAGGTCCAGACGGATTACCAGGACGTGTACTGCAAGCATGCGCTGACCAACTGGCAAGTGTCTTCACTCACATTTTCAACCTCTCTCTGTCCGTGTCTGTAATACCAACATGTTTTTAAGCAGACCACCTTAGTACCTGTGCCCAAGAACACTAAGGTAACCTGCCTAAATGACTAACGACCCGTAGCACACACGTCTGTAGCCATGAAATGCTTTGAAAGGCTGGTCATGGCTCACATCAACACCATTATCCCAGAAACCCTAGACCCACTCCAATTTGCATACCACCCCAACAGATCCACAGACGATGCAATCTTTATTGCACTCCACACTGCCCTTTCCCACCTGGACAAAAGGAACACCTATGTGAAAATGCTATTCATTGACTACAGCTCAGCATTTAACAACATAGTGCCCACAAAGCTCATCAATAAGCTAAGGACCCTGGGACTAAACACCTCCCTCTGTAACTGGATCCTGGATTTCCTGACAGGCCGCTGCCTGGTGGTAAGAGTAGGTAACAACACATCCGCCACACTGATCCTCAACACAGGGGCGCGTGCTCAGTCCCTCCTGTACGTCCTGTTCACTAATGACTGCACGGCCAGGCATGACTCCAACACCATCATTAAGTTTTCCGATGACACAACAGTGGTAGGCCTCACCGACAACGACGAGACAGCCTATAGGGAGGAGGTCAGAGACCTGGCCGTGTGATGCCAGGACAACAACCTCTCCCTCAACGTGATCAAGACAAAGGAGATGATTGTGGACAACAGGAAAAAGAGGACCGAGCATGCCCCCATTCTTATCGACGTGGCTGCAGTGTAGCAGGTTGAAAGCTTCAAGTTTCTTGGTGTCCACATCACCAACAAACTAACATGGTCCAAGCACACCAAGACAGTCGTGAAGAAGGCATGACAAAACCTATTCCCCCTCAGGAGACTGAAAAGATTTGGCATGGTTCTTCAGATCCTCAAAAGGTTCTACAGCTGCACCATCGAGAGCATCCTGACTGGTTGCATCACTGCCTGGTATGGCAACTGCTCAGCATCCGACAGCAAGGCACTACAGAGGGTAGTGCGAACAGCCCAGTACATTCCTGGGGCCAAGCTTCCTGCCATCCAGGACCTGTTCTCTCTGCTACCGCATGGCAAGTGGTACTGGAGCACCAAGTCTAAGTCCAAGAAGCTTCTAAACAGCTTCTACCCCCAAGCCATAAGACTCCTGAACATCTAATCAAATGGCTACCCAGACTATTTGCTTTGCTCCCTTTTACACCGCTGCTACTCTCTGTTGTCATCTATGCATAGTCACTTTAATAACTCTACCTACATGTACACATTACTTCAACTAACCGGTGCCCCCGCATATTGACTCTGTACCTCTACCTCCCTGTATTCAGTTTCACTATTGTTATTTTAATGCTGCTAGTTACTTCTTCTTTTATTTATTATCTATATTTTTTTCCAACTGCATTGTTGGTTTGTTGCTCGTAAGTAAGCATTTCACTGTAAGGTCTACATCTGTTGTATTCGGTGCATGTGACTAATACCATTTAATTTGATTTGATTTTTGTATTTCATGGCAGCAATGGAATGCACAAGCCTGCCATGGTGTGGAGATCAGCCTCCTCTCTTCTCTTTCTCTCTCCTAATATCTCTCTATTACCTTGCTACCTCTCAGACCCTACTACCCTCCTTCCTTACCCTCTACCTCATTATCTCCCTAATGTTTCCTTCCCATCTCTCTAATATAGTATTTACTAGAGAGAGAAGGATGGCGATACATGGTGTTCTTCCAGCATGACTGTTCTAAAGGCATGCCAAGAACTTCCTCTCCAAACATAAACACACACAGACACACCTGGATGAAGAATAGGATCCCTGCGGTGCGTGGCGCACAGTTTGGAGGAGCGGTCGCTGGACTTGGCCTCCTGTAGGACCTCCGTGAGCCAGAGAGCAGGCAGCTGCTGCAGGGTCCGGCTTCCGCTCCTAAAACACACACACACACACACACATAGTGGTCAGAGGTCACACTCATGAGAGGCTCCTGACTAGCCAAGGCTGAACAGTGAGTAGTGATGTCAAAAACATTTATGAATACACACACAAATAATGTGTTGAAATATACATGTAACTGCCAAAAGAATGGAAACATTTGAGTAAATGGGGGATACAAAATATATTGAAAGCAGGTGATTCCACACAAGTGTGGTTCCTGAGTTAATTAAGCAATTAACATCCCATCATGCTTAGGGTCAGGTATAAAAATGCTAAGCAGGCCATTATTTTGGCTACCATGGCTGTGCCCTCATAGGATGACAATGTCCCCATCCACAGAGCACGAGTGGTCACTGAATGGTTTGATGAGCATGAAAACGATGTTAAATGCCATGGCCGTCTCAGTCACCAGATCTCAACCCAATTCAACACTTATGGGAGAATCTGGAGCGGCACCTGAGACAGCGTTTTCCACCACCATCAACAAAACATAAAATTATGAAAATTCTCGTGGCAGAATGATTTCTCATCCCTCCAATAGAGTTCCAGACACTTGAATCTATGCTAAGCTGCATTGAAGCTGTTCTGGCTCGTGGTGGCCCAACGCCCTATTAAAACAATTTATGTTGGTGTTTCCTTTATTTTGGCAGTTACCTGTATGTGGCAGTAAGCTGGAAAATACACCCACACAAACACGTACAAAAATGTAACACTCTCTACGTTTTTGTTGTTGAGAGTTTAAATCCTCAACAGTAGTCGTGTGAATCCTCTCTCTGACACGAGAGTATTAAGTGTTTCAGACAAATTTAGCAGTACGACAACCTTAAAAAACTGCTCCCAAACCAGTTCTCATGTCTGTTAATTAAAACTTCTTAGGGATAGGCGTCCCAGAAGCGGAAAAACTTCTGGTGAAACTGGAGGGCGACAAATTCAAATAAATAATCATAAATATTATGGATTTTACACATTTAGGTACATATACCGTTGAAGTCGGAAGTTTACATAGACTTAGGTTGGAGTCATGAAAACTTGTTTTTCAACCACTCCACAAATTTCTGTGTTAAACTATAGTTTTGGCAAGTCGGTTAGGACATCTACTTCGTGCATGACACAAGTAATTTTTCCAACAATTGTTTACAGACAGATTATTTCACTATCACAATTCCAGTGGGTCAGAAGTTTACATTCACTAAGTTGACTGTGCCTTGAAACAGCTTGGAAAACTCCAGAAAATTATGTCATGGCTTTAGAAGCTTCTGATAGGCTAATTCACATCATTTGAGTCAATTGGAGGTGTACCTGTGGATGTATTTCAAGGCCTACCTTCAAACTCACTGCCTCTTTGCTTGACATCATGGGAAAATCAAAAGAAATCAGCCAAGACCTCAGAATTCTGTTTTTTTTTAGACCTCTACAAGTCTGGTTCATCCTTGGGAGCAATTTCCAAACGCATGAAGGTACCACGTTCATCTGTACAAACAATAGTACGCAAGTATCAACACCATGGAACCATGCAGCCGTCATACCACTCAGGAAGGAGACGCATTCTGTCTCCTAGAGATGAACGTACTTTGGTGCAAAAAGTGCAAATCAATCACAGAACAGCAAAGGACCTTGTAAAGATGCTAGAGGAAACAGGTATAAAAGTATCTATATCCACAGTGAAACACGTCCTATATCGACATAACCTGAAAGGCCGCTCAGCATGGAAGAAACCACTTCCCCAAAACCGCCATACAAAAAGCCAGACTACAGTTTGCAACTGCACATGGGGACAAAGAACATACTTTTTGAAATAATGTCCTCTGGTCTGATGAAACAAAAATAGAACTGTTTGGCCATAATGACCGTCGTTATGTTTGGAGGAAAAAGGGGGAGGCTTGCAAGCTGAAGAACACCATCCCAACCGTGAAGCACAGGGGTGGCAGCATCATGTTGTGGGGGTGCTTTGCTGCAGGAGGGACTGGTGCACTTCACAAAATAGATGGCAACATGAGGGAGGAAAATTATATGAATAGATTGAAGCAACATCTCAACACATCAGTCAGGAGGTTAAAGCTTGGTCGCAAATGGGTCTTCCAAATGGACAATGACCCCATGCATACTTCCAAAATTGTGGCAAAATGGCTTAATTAAGAACAACAAAGTCAAGGTATTGGAGTGGCCATCACAAAGCCCTGACCTCAGTCCTATAGAAAATTTGTGGGCAAAACTGAAAAATGTGTGCGAGCAAGGAGGCCTACAAAGCTGACTCAGTTACACCAGCTCTGTCAGGAGGAATGGGCCAAAATTCACCCAACTTATTGTGGGAATGTTGTGGAAGGCTACCCGAAACGTTTGACCCAAGTTAAACAATTTAAAGGCAATGCAACCAAATACTAATTGAGTGTATGCAAACTTCTGACCCACTGGGAATGTGATGAAAGAAATAAAAGCACTCCACTTTATTTTAAGAAAGTGATATGTCATAATAGTAGTGATCCTAACTGACCCAAGACAGGGAATGTTTACTCGGATTAAATGTCAGGAAATGTGAAAAACTGAGTTTAAATGTTTTTGGCTAAGGTGTCTGTAAACTTCCGACTTCAACTGTAAGTGTCTTATATCAGCTGAAAGCTTAAACTCTTGTTAATCAAATTTTCTCCTACCATATCTATTGTGTTACATTGTCCTACATTATTTTAACATTTCTACAAACTTCAAAGTGTTTTCTTTCCAATGGTACCAATTATATGCATATCCTGGCTTCAGGGCCTGAGCTACAGGCAGTTTACTTTGGGCACGTCATTCAGGCAGGAAATGGAGAAAAAAGGGGCCTATCCTTAACAGGTCAAGGAAACTGATTGTGTGTCATACAGCAAGGCACTGAACCTGAAAGGATTTGGTGAAGCGTATGCGTACATATGCTGAATAGAGAAATAATTGAAATGCCTGAGTGATTTGATGAGGGGAATGTTCTTGTGGGTTGGTGTGTGCAAGTGTGTGTGTGTTGGGCCTGTGTTTGGAGGGAGAGCGTTGGGGTGGAAACAGCAGTCCTGATGGTATGCACGGAACTGGGTTATGGGGTGTTGATTGTGGGGTGCTTAACTGCCCGCCTCTTGAAGCTCAGTTTCGTTTCTGGGGTGGTATGTTCCACTGGGCTCGGGGAGATGGCAGTATGAGTTTGTGTGTGTGTGCCTTGCCCTTCGCCCATCCTCCACAGTGGAATGCTTGATCTGGCCAGCGTGGTCCACTGCCCCTTGTAAAACAGAGCAGCACATTTCTCCCTAGCTGACGCCTGCGCCTCCCAAGTGTGCCGCTTTGGTACTGATGTGGATAGAGCGTGCGCACACACACACACACACCCTCTCGCTCACTCATCTGTACAGCATGTCGGTGAGATGTACAAAGCCCACGTAGGCCAGCTTAAAGGCCCCTCGGTGACGAGACTGAAGGAGCTGCTGACTGACCCACTTCAACTGAGATAGGTGAGAGGGGTAAAGAAAGAGAGGTAGACAGAAAGAGAGGGGGGGGGTATGGGAACATAACACGGTCAAATTCCTCTGGATGAGTTACACGTGGGTAGGTAAACAAGCATATAAAAGTTATAGTAATGATTGACAGATTTCAATATCATTCAATCGGGTTCATTGTCAGTAATTAGTTACTATATATGATTACATGTGGTGATGTAATTAACTTCTAGAACATCAACACAGCCCACGTGTGTTTCTGTAGTTCGTCAACATGCGGGGGTGTTCCAGGTGAGGTAGAGCAGGGTGGAGCTGGCTGAGGCCTTTGTGCTCTGTCATTACACTGTGGCATCACTACCACAGGCTGGGCCCAGGCGCCGTGCCAGGCTGGGGTGTCACAGGGGGCACAGGGAGGGACGGAGGGATGGGCGTAGCTCTGTGGGAATGAGAATGGAATACTTCTACAGTTCCACATACCCTCTTGAGTTTCATCACACAACCTGGCTGGACTTATCCCCTCTAAAACGCAGAGATTTGGACAGGCATCTTTCAGCACAGCCCTGAAGAAGGACTCCAGTCTGCTCTCCTTGTCACATGTGTATAAAGCAGATACACACTACAAAATAACACTCACCAACAACCTACCATCACCCCAGGTCAACATGATTTTAAATCGTTTTGTTTTTTCAAGTAATACATTTAAAATGTCACGTCTCAACTGTAATATGCTAAGTTTGACACATATTTTACCATCCTAGTTTAATTTCATGAATAGTATTTATTCAGCTCTTTCTCTGGGCTGGATGCGCTAATGGTCTTTGACTTCTACGCCACAGCACCTACGGACTTTTCCTGGTCTGCACTGTCCCTGAATCTTGACCCTTACTTAAGTTGTCCTGCGGTCAACTTTGACCTTGTGAATGTGCCATTTACAATGTTAAGTATTTTCCACTCCCTTGATTGCCCTGCTCTCTTCTTAGCCCGTTACATAATCCCCCTGGGGTTCCAGTCAATGGCATCAGATCGACAACAACAATAGTAGCAGTAGTAGCATCAGCAGCAGCTTTCCCTCCTTAAGGCTCTTACACCCGCCACAACGCCAGGCCCCGAGGACCGGCAGCCAACCCAGTTGTCAAGAGGAAAAGCTGCTATTTGGGTAACTGACACACAGCCCTATGTAATTAGGACTTTGGGAAACAGCGTCTCCGCTCACGGACGCTTTTCTGGGAAATGGGTGCATTGCAAACAGGAAGTGTCCAGTCTAAATTAAGTTCCCCCACCAACCAGGAACCCGAGTGGAACTTTAACGATTACACAAACGCCTTACACCTTAAATAACTGCCCCCCTCTCTTCCGCATGCCACAGCCGAGCACCGCGGTTTGGTCACTACCCTCCCTGAGTAACTTTCACTAGGGTTTTACTGCAGTGAGGTCAGCTCTGTCCTCAGGCTGCACTCTAGACTCAGGGTTGTTACTGAGTGTGTCTGATGGAACAGTCATTGGGTTGGTACTGCAGTGGTTAAATTGGTAATACACTGCAATACAGTAGGGTGTAGGTGGGTAAGCCCAAAGGTTGAGGCAATAGGGTCAGATTAGTTGATGGGGCATGAACTTGTTGAGTTTGGTCTATTTATTTTATTTTTTTCAAAGTTCATGGGGTATGTGTGTACTACTCAAAAGGACAACTCCGCCACTTTTCAACCTCATATGCATTATCTCCAGCACCAAACCAGTGTCTACATATGTGAAATTAACGCATTTATATCTTGTCAAAAAAATATATAGCATTAAAAAGTTCTAACCAATGACATTTTCAAACACTATGATATACGCGGTGATGTGGGGAGCAAACAAATTGCCTCCCTCTGGCTAGAAACTTGTTGCAGGTTTTGAAAAATCTATTTTTTTTTGTACTTTTAATCCTACCCTGTGATGTTACGTAGAAGCATTTTTTAGAACCTTCTTATCTTTATAACCTCAGATCATAGAAACGTGCCATTCACATGAGGTTGAAAAGTGGCGGAGTTGTCCTTTAAGAGGATGTGACGCTTGAGTTTGACAGTTTACACCAACGATTCTCAACTGGTGGCTCACGACGGGAGGTTTTGAATTGGTTGCGTGTGAGAGAAAAAAAAATGGAAAAAAAATAAACCAATCATTGTTTTGATATTGAAAAATACCCCAGTATGAATTTAAAATGACTAAAACAGGTAGAAAGTGATTCAATCTCTGAACTACATTTCTTCAATCACAGTATTTTCAACATAGAGCTATTAGCAGAGCTACAGTATTAAGTGGTTTATTTTGTGGGCTCAAAACAGTGAGCTTATTAACATTCTTCATCAAGAATATGGGCAAAATTATTGACAATGAAAAAAGGTGGGAATTTTTTTGCCTTGGTATATCATTGTTACATTTACTATAGCATTAAAAATAGTTTCCCATATTGCATTTTGGCTACTTATTTGGCGATGTGAAAATTGGGTCACGACTGAGACAACCGGGTTAAAATTTGGGTCCTGAGGAAAAACCAGTTGAGAACCACTGCTTCCCCCTCACCTTAGTTTCTGTTCCTTTCATAAATGTGTTTGGGAAACATGACCCACACAATAACAGATACTATCAGCAATCCTAAAATGCTGAGAGAGAGCGAGAACGCGTGAGAAAGAGAGGGAGAGTCACAGCACCTAGTTGAGCTGCAGTAAGACACTGCCCCCTATTTTAAAGCTAATTTCTCTAGTCTAGCTTAGAACAAATTGGCCTCTCCAAATGTCCAGAGGCAAGACTGAAGGCTCTGTCTCCACTGTAGACCAAACTGTCCATCTATTCCAGGCCAGGCCAAACAAACACTACAGCTGTGAAAACATGGAGGACCTTGGATTCACACCAGCTCACTAGTGGTCTATCACACACACACACACAACCCCTCTTAAGATGGAGACATATCCCAGAATGCCCCCCAGGGTAAAAATGCTTTATCTCCTGGCTCCGTTTACTGTATCCGTCTACCATCTGAAGCCCAGGCAGTGCCGTGAATATGAAGGATTAAATACCATCGGCCAGCCGCCGTGACTGATGATTACCATTGCTACGGTGCAGACGAGGAGCAGAAACATCTGCCACGTCGCCATGGCAAAGGAGTGCGCTGGCGAAGGCCACGGAAGGTTGACGGCACGCGTGTTGGAAAGATGTCTCGCGCCGTCATAAGTAAACAAACTCACACGAGTAGTAGCATTGACTGAGCGTGCCATCTCTGTGGTAGGTTAGAAAGCGTTTGTCTGTGCAGAAGAGACCAGAACCACTCCACAAACACAGAACTGGACTGAACCCGTCGCACTGACATTTCAACACTACCACGTAGAGAAGAGGAAGAGAGAAAGAGAGAGAGCAAGAGAAAAGGAAAGACGGCGAGAGAAAGAGCTACCATGACAAAAAGACCAAAGCCGGTAGGAGTACTGTTGAGGACAGTGGTGTCTCTCCATCACAGGTGAAGGATCTTTCAAACAAACAAAAAGAGTTGTACAAGCAGCTGTTACAACAATAAAATTGCTTCAAGTGTAGTGTCCAAACACTGGTGTAGTCAACTAATAAAATAATGATCAGAACAGAGAGGTCCAGGTCCAGGCACAGTTTGCGGTTCTCCCAGGTTCAGCTCGATGACTTTAAACAGGAAAAGAGCAAGATGACAATCTGTAAGGCACCGAGAGAGGACATTAGTTCTGTATGTGAACCCATGATAACAATGAAGGAAACACCTGATTTATCTCGAGGAACAATCAAGGCAGGGCAACATTGTTGTGGTTGGAATTGCAGAATCTTCACGAGACCTGGATGTAGTCTGAGGACAAAGTGAGGAAAATTATCACTGAGAAACTGAAGATGGATCGCAGGACAATTGACGTTGAGCGCACACACAAGACTAGACAACCCACAACCGGGCCAGGTGACAGGCCCAGGTCAATAGTTGTCAAGTTCCTGAGGTTCAAGGACAAGGGTAGCTGTTCTAGATAGAGCCAAGAACTTGAGAGGAACGTGTATCTTCCTCAACGAGGACTATCCTGAAGCTGTGAGCCAGAAGAGGAAATAACTTATCCCAGCATGAAAGCTGACAGAGTGCGTGGGGGCATTGCTTACATCCGCTATGACAGGCTCATTGTCCACCCTCCCGCCCAAAAGCATGGAAGGGATGAGAGAGCCTGTGGGTTCGTAGCTTCAACTCCACCGCACACACATCCACTGATTGATGGACTGCTGAAGAATTATACATTTTTTCTTACTTTGTTTGTTCTTTTCCATATTTTGTCTATCTCTGATAAGCTAAGGACAGGGCTAAAAATAGCCAATATTAATATATGTAGCCTGAGAAATAATGTTGATGAAATCAATGACTTGTTAATATTCACACTGTATATTAGCTATTGCTGAGACTCACTTAAAAAATATATATAATTATGATACAGCATTAGCAATACAAGGATATAACATCTACAGAAGACACAGGAATACCTATGGGGGAGCTGTTGCTGCATACAGTGCCTTCGGAGAGTATTCAGACCCATTTACTTTTTCCACATTTTGTTAAGTTACAGCCTTAATCTATGTAACGGTTGTCCTCCTCCTCTTCATCCGAAGAGGAGGAGTAGGGATTGGACCAAAGCGCAGCGTTGTGATATAACATAATACAATTTATTAAAGTAAAAACGAAACACGAAAATACTTCAACAAACTCCAAAACAAATGAACGATGTAGACAGACCTGAACGAGAGAACTTAAATAACACGAAGAACGCATGAACAGGTACAGACTACACAAACGAACGAACAAACGAAACAAAGTCCCGTGTGGTGCACAGACACGGAAGTCAATCACCCACAAACAAACAGTGTGAACAGCCTACCTTTATATGGTTCTCAATCAGAGGAAACGTCAAACACCTGTCCCTGATTGAGAACCATATAAGGCTAATTACCAATGACCTAAACATAGAAACTCAAAACATAGAATGCCCACCCCAACTCACGCCCTGACCAACTAAACACATACAAAAATAACAGAAAACAGGTCAGGAACATGACAATCTAAAATATATATATTTTTCCATTCTCAATCTACACACAATACCCCATAATGAAAAAGAGAAAACAGGTTTTTAGAATTTATTGTAAATAAGACAACAACCCAACAAGTCTCTGTTCAGTCTCCTCCTTGCCCGGTCATCCAGTTTAGAGGGATGGCCTGATCTATGCAGGGTCTGGGTGGTGCCATACGCCTTCCACTTCTCAATAATGGTCTTAACTGCGCTCCAATGGAAAGACAAAGCCTTTGAAATCTTTTCATATCCATCCCCTGACTTGTGCCTTTCTAGAACTTTGTATCATATCCTTTGAAAGTACCTTTCAGCCCATAGTGGATTATTTGCTTTGAATTGCACTACTAAGCAGTGGAGTCCTCTATGAACATCTGCTTTTATTCTGAACTAATCAAAGTCACTACAATTGATCTCATTTTTATTTATTTTTCTCCGCTTGGATATTGGGGTTTACTGTGTGTAAAGAAAGCAGTAAAAAGTTTTCATTTCAGGCTGTAAGGCAACAAAAGGTGAACATTTTGAAAGGGGGTGGTGACTTTCTACACCCACTGTATTAACATAATTTAAAAAACAAAAACAATCATCTATCGGCGATATCACCCTCTGCGGTGAAAGGCGGTAGAGCTAGAACGGTGTTTGTCAGACATCTCACAAAATCGTATGTAGCGTCCGAACAATTTGGCCAGCAAACTACCCTCTGTGGGAAGATGAGACTCTCACGCGTACGATGACCTTCTCCGTTTTGCTCTAGGATGCCTACAAGCCTCACAAGACTCGTCTGAAGATTCCTGGTACCAGTTTTTTTTATGCATGGAAGTATACTGTACCACTCCCTTCACAGAACAGCGCAAGCTGGCTCTAACCAGAATAAAAAGAGGAGTGGGAGGCCCCCGTGCACAACTGAGCAAGAGGACAAGTATATTAGAGTGTCTAGTTTGAGAAACAGATGCCTCAAGTCCTCAACTGGCAGCTTCATAAAATAGTACCCGCAAAACACCAGTATCAGCGTCAACAGTGAGGAGGCGACTCCGGGATGCTGGCCTTCTAGGCAGAGTTCCTCTGTCCAGTGTTTATGTTTTTTTTGACCATCTTAATCTTTTATTTTTATTGGCCAGTCTGAGATATGGCTGTTTCTTTCCAACTATGCCTAGAAGGCCAGCATCCCGGAGTCGCCTCTTGGCTAAGAGTTGAGGAAAGAATGACTGGATTGCTTCTTGTTTTTATAAGAAAGAATAATTCCAAATTGTTTGCATAGTAAACTTACACTCAGCACTGGCACACACAATTATCCCACCAGACATACCTACAGGGGTCTTTTCACAGTCCCCAGGTAAAGAACAAATTCAAGGAAACATACAGTATTATACAGAGCCATCATATAGCACAAGTGAACAGCAAACCTGGTTTTAAAAAAACGAATAAAGCAACACCTCACGGCACAAGGCTTCTCCCCGTAACCTACTTGTTGTGTGTATGTACTGCACTGGTGGCTGCTGAGGGGAGGACAGCTCATAATAAAATGGCTGGAACAGAGCAAAATGGAATGGCATCGAACACATGGAAACCATGTGTTTGATACAATTTCACTGATTCCGTTCCAGCCATTACCACGAGCCAGTCCTCGCCAATTGACCAACGACCTTTGATGTACTGACATGTATCTGTAACAGAGATGCAAACACACACGTACACTACATGTTCATGTTTTACATTTGCTTAAATTGTATAGTCTTTTGTCTGTAATGTCTTTTTCGTTATGTGTCGGACCCATATAAGACTGTCGCCACTGGCGTCGGCTAATGGATCCTAATAAAATAAAATGTAAAAAATGACGAGCAGACCCAGAACAGCTGATTATTGGAAGATGATCGAAGTCATTTGTATATGCTTAAATTGACCAGATGCAGTTTAGATGCTCAAGAAGCAACGACAAGTCGCTGGCCTGAGGGTAAGGTAGGGTGTCTAAAGACTGAACAGGCTGTGTGTTCGCTATGTGTACAGGCGGAAGGTAGGGGGAGGTCTAGGGACTTTTTTGTGTTTACCTCTTCAGGGAGAGAGCGGTGGTGATGGAAGTGATTTGGAAAGAATGCGAGGCAAGTTGGGAACCAAGGCAATTGTGGCCGTTAAACAGTGGGTCGGCCTAAAATGAAAGCTTTCCGCTAAACGAGGACGGATGCTAATTGAAGACAGTTGCAGCGTGGTGACACACACATATTCACGTTGTTTTTCACTACAGTAGACACACAGTAAACATGCCATCCCTAAACACTACCTCCAGGCCCACATGCATGCTGGGAGCACTGAGGGACGGAGTGGGTTGGCATGTGTGTAGCTGGATGTTAACAACAACGTACAATTAACTGGGAGTGTGTTTTACTGGTATTACGTTCAAACATGTATTCAGTGAGTGTGAGGTTGTGTTTACATATGTTTCTGGATCTCTCAAGTGAGGTGTAAGATGGACATTCCTAATTCCCAGGAGAGATGTTTGAAATGCTTTTTTCCCCCTCTTTTGCAGAAATACCTTCTTGAACATATGAACTTTCATGTGCCTTAACTGGCCACCCCTCATAGCCTGGTTCCTCTCTAGGCTCCTTCTACACCGGCATTGCTTGCTGTTTGGGGTTTTAGGCTGGGTTTCTGTACAGCACTTTGTGACATCAGCTGGTGTAAGACGGGCTTTATAAATACATTTGATTGATAGTAGGTGATCTGTAAAATCTCACGGAGAAACAATTGATTCTTTCTGGCTAGCCTTAATTGGCTGAGATCATGAAGGGGCTGCATGCTGAGAGATGAGTCCTGATTGGTCTGCCATGCCACAAGTTACTGTCTATAACATAATGGGGGTTTCCCTGATCAGTTTACGACAGATGCGATGATTCTTGGAATATTGAACACAGTCAATGTGAACTGGAGCGACATGACTAGGGCTGTGGCGGTCATGAAATGTTGTCAGCCGGCTATTGTCATGCAAAAGACTGCCGGTCTCACAGTAATTGACCGTTAATAAAACAAACACATTTAGCATCTCCAGACCTCCACGCATACAAGCCACTGATGCGCGCCTTGAAAAATAAAAAAAATGATTTGAATGCATTTGCATTGATGTCAAAGTGGTTAGAGGGACAATAGAGCTCTGAGCACCAGGACATTAGTGATCTGATGTACATTCGCGAGTTGGGTACTACGAACCCATGTCCAGAGTGCATAAGAGGAGATTACCGCGACTCAACGGTCACGTAGAACTTTACTGCAGCCATGACTCATGACTGCCGGCGTGGCGGTAATACGGTCACCGCAACATGACATGAAGTCCCAAAAAAGCTGAGCAGACAAAACGCACAAGACAAAGGACCTTTTACTTAATCAAAGGAGTTCCAGTCTGCCGTGAAGCATTCATCCATGTATATGGGTAAGAGTCTAACGTTAGCTTCATGTAACGATATTATTCATATCTCATTTTGTTATAGTCATTTGCATTGCTAGTTAAAGCCTACTGTTAGCTACCTGAATGGATAGCTAACGTTAGCTAGCCAACATTTAACCTAGCTAGCAAGCTAAATTCAATTGCTTGGTATCTAATGCCAGCCAACGTTAAAAATCGTATCTCATTTTTCGTATTTCGTATCTCACCTAGCTAGTTGGTTAGCGTTACATGCATATTAATAATACATAATTTCATGCATGGTGGCTGGCTAGCTAAGTGTATGAGAAAGTTTATTGCTTAACTGTATCGGTTGGTATTATGGTTCAAGAACTTGTTTAGCTAGCTACAGAGCCTTCGGAAAGTATTCAGACCCCTTGACTTTTTCCACATGTTACAGCCTTATTCTAAAAGGATTATATATATATATATATATATATATCCTCAGAAATACCTTATTTACATAAGTATTCATACCCTTTCCAATGAGATTCGAAATTGAACTCAGGTGCATCCTGTTTCCATTGATTATCCTTACATGTTTCTACAACTTGAGTGGAGTCCACCTGTGGTAAATTCAATTGATTGGATATGATTTGGAAAGGCAAACACCTGTCTATATAAAGGTCCCACAGTTGACAGTGCATGTCAGAGCAAAAACCAAGCAATGAGGTCGAAGGAATTGTCCGTAGAGCTCAGAGACAGGATTGTGTCGAGGCACAGATCTGGGGAAGGGTACCAAAACATTTATGCAGCACTGAAGGTCCGCAATAACCCAGTCGCCTCCATCATTCTTAAATGGAGGAGGTTTGGAACCACCAAGGCTCTTCCTAGAGCTGGCCGCACCCAGACAAAAAGTTAACAATCGAGGAGGTGACCAAGAACCTGATGGCCACTCTGACTGAGCTCTAGAATTCCTCTGTGGAGATGGGACACAGGATACCTGTCTCCGTAACTGTCACTCTGACAGTTACGGAGTTTGTGGAGATGGGAGAACCTTCTAGAAGGACAACCATCTCTGCAGCACTCCACCAATCAGGCCTTTATGGTAGAGTGGCCAGACGGAAGCCACTCCTCAGTAAAAGGCACATGACAGCCCACTTGGAGTTTCCCAAAAGGCACCTAAAAACTCTCAGACCATGAGAAACAAGATCCTCCAGTTCAGCATAGTCAGGGCCCCATGACACAGGTAGAGAGACACACCCGCGGCACGGCCACTGTCATATAGCCCCGTACAGCTTTGTCTCAGCCACACGGGGGCGCACTCACCAACCTGTTCTGAACCTTGCATGAGACCTGCCACCTAGAGAGGCAGATGGACAGACAAAAACACACAGAAAGAGAGAGAGACAAAAAGTTCCAGAAATCAACATCATGGCCATTACTATCAATGAACAACGAAAATGAATCCAATCAAAATGAGTCATTCGGTGTACTTGTGAGTGTATGGGGTGTAGTCACTCACCCCTGCGGCCACTATCTCCACTCCCCATGACACACCTGGCCAACCATGCTCTGGACCGACTGCACAAAATCTATAGAGAAAAAGAGAGTGGGGGGGAGCCTACTCATTACTTAAAAGCTGAGTGCTCACACTTTATGAGCTAATGTTGAGTAACCTGGAGTGTATTCATTCAGACCAAGACCATAGCAAACCGTGGCTAACAGTTGCAAAAGTTCTGCAACGGAGACCGTTTACTCCAAACGGAAATCATTTTACAATGAAAACGAGAGTTTCTATTGGACAAATTCAGGTAGGTCCCTGCCCGTTTCTGTCGGTTTCCTAGTGAACACACCCCTGGTGTAGCATACACAGCAGGGGGCGACATACACACACACACACACACACAAGTCAGTCAGAGGCCACGCACCACATGTTTTTCCTATCCTGATACTTGGGACCGGTGCCACTTTTGTTTTAGCCCAAACACAGCTAATTTAACCACCCAACTAATTAAGACCTGGAATAGTTGAATCATGTGTGTTACTACCGAGCTGGAACAAAAGCATGCCGTCCTGTGGGTCCAGAGGACCAAGATTTAGGAGCACAGGATGTCTTACCTGTTGGAGATATTCACTTAAGGCCTTCTGGAGGAACTGTAACACTGGAGAGAAAAACAGAGGGAGAGGCATATTAACTAAAAGACATCAATGAACTTCGGGAAAAATGTTTCTGTGTTTGAGCTCATCATCCTGAGCAGGTTTGATAATAACTTGAAGGAAAACAAAGCACTCGCCTTCTGTTAGCAGACTGTATACACCTTTCACCTGAAAGGCAATAGAACATTCGATATATAATGAACTGTGGATGAAGTGTATCTTCTAAAAATTATACCAAACACGAGAGACTGCCTAAGTGAGGAGATTCCATACGTACCGAGTGGGAAGCCGCCTAGGCAAGATGTGATGGGAGTCAATCAGATATGGGTATGCGGTGTGGTCTGAGCCGAGAGTGGACAGACAGTCAGACAGGCACCCGGACAGCCAACCAACAGTCTGCTCCTGCAGCCAGTCTGGTACAGAGCTCAGGGCACTGCAGATTGCAGAGAGAACATGTAGATTAAAGAGAGTAGCAATTCTATAACATGTTTGCTAATCTACTGGAAAGACAGAGCTGTGGTCACAATCCCTGGTCCTGGATGTGCAGGCTTTGGTTCCACTTCCAACCCAGCCGTAACACCTGTTCAACTCGTCAAGGTGTTGGTCAGCAGTTGAGTAGTTGAAATCAGGTGTGGTTGTGCTGGGCTGGAACAAAAGCCTGCACACCTTATGTGCCAGGGCTTGAGACTGAGGGAGAGGAGGAGGTGGTGAGATGTACCTGGCCCTACGGGGGGGGTTCTTGGCCTGCAGGGAGGTGTAGATGAGGGCCAGCGTGTGCAGACAGTCCTGGAGGAGAGACCCATGGGAAGTTTCCGCCTCACTCAGCTGCTCCACCTGAGACCCTGCCTGGAGAGACACAGACACAATTAGACCAGCCAGGAGATCATAAGATGTACCTGCACTGCAACATAAGGCTTACAATATCTCTACGACGGGACAAGAAAAACAACAATACTGTCATCCAATTACCTCCTCCACACACATTTTCATTTATGTCAACCTCACACGTTTGCTAGGGTTGGGCGTTAACCAGATTTTCATTCCATCATTCCAGTACCATACCGGCGTATACGGTATTTCCAAAATGTTAAAACAGACAAAACACATTTAGGCAGCAGGGATCTTGATTCAGGATTCATTGTCTCTGCTGTAACCAAGAACCTTGATCAGGTGAGTCCCATAGGGTGGCGCAGAATTGGTCCAGCATTGTCGGAGTTAGGGTTTGGCCAGGGTAGGCCGTCATTGTAAATAAGAATGTGTTCTTAACTGACTTGCCTAGTTAAATAACGGTAAAATAAATTTCAAATTAAAAACCGACGACCCTGGGCCAATTGTGCTCCGCCGGACTCCTGATCACGGCCGATTGTGGTACAGCCCGTGATCTAACCAGGGTCTGTAGTGACGCCTCTAGCACTGATGCAGTGCCTTAGACTGCTGCGGCACTCACTAGTTAACTTATAGTTAGTTATAAGCAGTGGCGTAGCACGCAAACCTGCAGTCGAGCTCAACCCCACCCCACCCCTCCTAAATGTTGCAAAACTATCCACAGAGTAGTGTTATTAACCCGACTTTACCTACGCTGCTCTGTACCGAATCACAGACCAAATGGCAAAATCTTCCAGCTGATTGAGAGGAAACAGGCTTCTTATTGTTTACATATTGTGCATCACATGCAATGAGTCAAGAGATTGAAAATACAAGTGACAGAACCTACCGGCGCCGCAAAAAGTTGGGTAAACAACACTTTCCTGTGTATACCCGATATCCACCTCCTACTGCCAAAAGGACCAACAGCATGCGCAACCGGTAGAGTACACTCAAATCTATTTATTCAACATTCTGTCTTGCGTCTTTTTTACAGTCACTTCTTTCAGACTGATATCCATGGAGTAACCATGGTAACAGTCTGATGTTTCGGCAAAATAATCAATTCCATCTGCTTACCTCTCAAGACCACAGACTCCACTTTTACAGTTCTCTTGTTTGTCACCATGATTTGAACCTGTGACACAACAACCAGGGTTTAGCGTGAGATATCAAGCTACAGAAGTTATACTGTTGGGAGCACAGTTGAGTAGTTGAGTCAGGTGTGGTGGTGTTGGGCTGGAACAAAAGCCTGCACACCCTGGCTGTAGCTCTCCTGGAACAGGATTTGTGACTAGGGGTGTTGTGGTGACCATATTACAGGCCACACCGGCGGTCTCGAGTCACAAAGGCAGTCAAATTCCACGTGACAGTTTAGTCAGGGTAATTAGGCTTCTCCAAGCTCTGATGCTGCTGATGGTCATTAGTAGCCTACAAAACTTGCTAACTGCCTGGTACTCAGCACTTTATTGTCCCTCTAATGACTGACTATGCAAATGTAAACTAAAATCGAATGAAACACTTAATGAGAACCCATGAGCTCATGTTGTGCAACATTTCTACAGGCTATGCAATTGCGTGAGAAATCAGTGTGATGCCGCTTAAGAGGAAGATCCCATCAGCTTTCTATAGGCTAGGCCTACTATATTTATTTCTCAACTTTCCTAATATTAGGCACATTGCTTCTCTTTACAACAGGAGTATAGCCTACCTGGCTGGCATGGAAATGCCACGTGAAACCACGTGAAAAACGTCCTCCATTCGCTATTTATGTCACACTCTGATCTGATCTGTTTCACATGTCTTTGTGCTCGTCTCCACCCCCCTCCAGGTGTCGCCCATCTTCCCCATTATCCCCAGTGTATTTATACCCATGTTCTCGGTTTGTCTGTTGCAAGTTTGTTTTGTTTTGTCAAGCCTAACAGCGGTTTTCCCTTGCTTCTGTCTTGCTCTAGTTCATGTTCTCCAGTTTTTGACCATTCTGCCTGCCCTGACCCTGCCTGCCGTTCTGTACCTTTCGGACTCTGCTCTGGAATACTGACCTCTGCCTGGCCTTGACCTGTCGTTTGCCTGCCCCCGTTTTTAGATTACATGTATTTTTTCCCCCTCTTTCGAGACAGGTGCATGATAATGGTTCATCCTAAATCAAAACAAGTTTCACTCATTATTTAGAATATGTAAAGACAAGATTAAATCAAGAATAGACTGATGGGTGACAATATTACCTAATGGAAGAGTCGTGCTTATAGCCTACAGCCATGTGCGCATTGCTGCGCTTATAATGTGAAGAAATAGCCTAATTGATTATCAACATTTTACACGAAACTTTCTGATCAGTTTTTTTGATGTATTAATTTGGGATCGACCGCATCCGACAACTGTCCCAGACTATGTTTGGAACATTTATTTCTCGCACAGAATAGGTCAACTTTTGTACTATGGGGATAGTAGATTGACATAGCCTAATGAGCAGCAAAAACACAAGCCTTTCTCATCTTGTTGGCTGACGAAAAGTAAATGTGGACAATTCTTCCCATATCTTCAACATGCACTTCGAATTGGATAAGGACGCGCACAGTTGCGTCCCCGATGTGTCTGTCTTCACTTGTAGCCTGTGAGAAAGACCCGATCACATGATGAAGAGATGTGAGTGAGAGGTGCTTCGAAGCACTCAGCACTCAGGGAGAAGGGAATTATATTTTTTATATTTAGCCCAAGGGCACAATGGCCACTGGCCGCGAAAGTCCTGGATTTTTTTTTAGGGTGCAACACGGCCACGCAAAGGGGATGCCGCTGGGAAATTTGAGGTATTATCAAGTGCTTGTCAAGTTGTGAATGAGAGACTGATGAAGTGTGTACAGCCTGAAATAAAAAAAACAAAGCAGGGCTCATGCCTTTCAAGCAAATTTTTCAAAATCATCATTAGAGTACCATCATGCAATCTTCCAATGTATTAACAATCAAAACATACAGTGCATTTGGAAAGTATTCAGACCCCTTGACTTAACACATTTTCTTACATTACAACCTCATTTTAAAATGTATTAAATAGTTTTTTCCCCTATCATCAATCTACACACAATACCACATAATGACAAAGCAAAAACAGGATTTCAAAAGTTAAAGCTACTTTTAAAAAACTATTTTTTTGTATTTAAAATGTATAAGTATTAATACCTTGTCGTACCTTGTTGTACCTTGTTGAAGCACCTTTGGCAGCGATTACAGCATCGAGTCTTCTTGGGTATGACGCTACAAGCTTGGCACACCTGTATTTGGGGAGTTTCTCACATTATTCTCTGCAGATCCTCTCAAGATCTGTCAGGTTGGATGGGGAGCGCTGCTGCACAGCTATTGTCTATTGTCAGGTCTCTCCAGAGATGTTTGGTCGGGTTCAAGGCCGGGCTCTGGCTGGGCCACTCAAGGACATTTGTCCCAAGCCACTCCTTTGTCTTGGCTGTGTGCTTAGCGGTCATTGACCTGTTGGAAGGTGAACCTCAGTATGAGGTCCTGAGCGCTCTGGAGCAGGTTTTCATCAAGGATCTCTCTATACTTTGCTCCGTTCATCTTTGCCTCGATCCTGACAAGTCTCCCAAGTCCCTGCCGCTCAAAAACATGCTTCACCGTAGAGATGGTGCCAGGTTTCCTCCAGACGTGACACTTGGCATTCAAGCCAAAGAGTTCAATCTTGGTTTCATCAGACCAGAGAATCTTGTTTCTCATGGTCTGAGAGTTTTTAGGTGCCTTTTGGCAAACTCCAAGCGGGCTGTCATGTGCCTTTTACTGCGGAGTGGCTTCTGTTTGGCCACTCTAACACAAAGGCCTGATTGTTGGAGTGCTGCAGAGATGGTTGTCCTTCTGGTAGATCCTCCCATCTCCACAGAGGAACTCTGGAGCTCTGTCAGAGTGACCATCGGGTTCTTGGTCATCTCCCTGACCAAGGCCCTTCTCCCCTGATTGTTCAGCCTGGCCGAGCAGCCAGCTCTAGAAAGAGTCTTCCAAACTTCTTCCACTTAAGAATAATGGAGGCCATTGTGTTCTTGGGGACCTTCAATGCGGCAGAATTATTTTGGTACTTTTCCCCAGATCTGTGCCTCAACACAGTCCTGTCTCTGTGCTTTACGGACAATTCCTTTGACCTCATAGCTGTGGGACCTAATATAGACAGGTGTGTGCCTTTCCAAATCATGTCCAATCAAATGAATTTACCACAGGTGGAGTCCAATCAAGTTGTAGAAGCATCTCAAGGATGATCAATTAAAACATGATGCACCTGAGCTTAATTTTCGAGTCTCATAGCAAAGGTTCTGAATACTTATGTAAATAAGGTATTTCTGTTTTTTATTTTTAATACATTTGCAAAAATGTCTAAACCTGTTTTTGCTTCATCATTATGGGGTATTGTGTGTAAATTGATGAGGGAAAAATTTATTTAATCAATTTTAGAATAAGGCTGTAACGTAACAATGTGGGGAAAAAAATCAAGGTGTCTGAATACTTTCCGAATCTCTGTATTTTGGGAAATGGGCTTATCAGGCTCATCAGAAAGTATAACCACGCGAGAATCAGGTGAAGGCCAAGGATAGTTTGGCATTGTTTTAAGAGCCTTTGAGATAATAGGATTTCGAATTCTCACCCCTGTGTTCCACAGAGAAAGGGACAGGGGGCATGGTGAAGGCAGAGGAGGCCCTAGGACAGGAGGACTGGAAGGAGAAGTGTTTCGTCCTGGAAGCCCTGCTCATGAGGTTCCGGGTACAGACAATCAAAATCAGAGAGCTAACGGCAGACAAGGTTGGTCTTAAGTAACAAGTTGTACCAAATTATAACAAATTGAACGTGTACGTTGTCGAACGATCCCAAGTGGCCTTTACATCCCAGGCTCTCCTATAGGATGCAAACTAAAGTGAACACATCAGCAGTAACGCATCACCTAAATAACACGACTGTAGCAAGTATTAACTCGTGAATTATGGACTCATGAACTAGAGTGAAAAACGTGTTTTGATTCAACTCATGTATTATATTGAATGTAGGCTACCTGTTCTGTGTGTGTTCATGTGTGTAAAACTGCCTCGGCTGAGAGGTTCGGCTACCGGCAGTGGTGTAGGCCTGGTGGAGGGTAAACGCAAGTAAACACCATTTACTCACCTTTTTCAGAAAGGCATTTCAAGTATCGACCATTCCGTTTCAGACCAATTTCAGGTGTCTCGAACTTTTCAGGCTACAAAAAAAAGGTACATTTGTCAGCAAGACGCATCAATTCATCTAGGCCTAATCAGTCGCAATCGCTGAATGTCATTAGGCACACTGTTTGACGTTTCGTAACAGATGTCTATTTCCATTCATCGAATGGCGCGCGTATACACTCAGTTTGGATGCTGCTATTTGTTGGGAGTGGACAAATCTGCACAGGTAGAATACTTTGTTTGAAGTGATTTGTTTGACAATCAGAGGAAAATATCAAAACTGGTTGTGTTTATGCCACATTAAAAGGTCATTCATTTTTACAGTTTAAATTGTCTTTTTTCAGTTTAAATTGTCTTTAACATGGGACCATGAAACATGGTCCCATGTTTCATGAGCAGAAATAAAAGATCTCACACATTATCCATACGCACAAAAAGCTTATTTCTCGCAAAGTTTGTGCTCAAATTTGTTCACATCCCTGTTACTGAGCATTTCTCCTTTGCTAAGATAATCCATCCACCGGACAGGTGTGGCTTGTCAAGAAGCTAATTAAACAGCATGAACATTACACAGGTGTATCTTGTGCTGGGGACAATAATTGGCCACTCTAAAATCTGCAGTTTTGTCACACAACACAATGCCACAGATGTGTCAATTTTGAGGGAGCGGGCAATTGGCATGCTGACTGCATGAATGTCCACCAGAGCTGTTGACAGAGAATGGAATGTTAATTTATCTACCATATGCCGCCTCCAACATAATTTTAGAGAATTTGTCAGTACGTCCAACTGGGCTCACAACTGCAGACCACATGTAACCACGCCAGATCAGGACCTGCACATCCGGCTTCATCACCTGCAGGATCATCTGAGACCAGCCACTTGGACAGCTGATGAAACTGAGGAGTGTTTCTGTCTGTAATAAAGCCCTTTTGAGGGGAAGAACTCATTCTAATTGGCGGTGCCTGGCTCCCCAGTGGGTGGGCCTATGCCCTGCAAGGCCCACCCATGGCTGAGCCTCTGCCCAGTCATGTGAAATCAATAGATTAGGGCCTAATGAATGTATTTCAATTGACTGATTTCCTTCTATGAACTGTAACTGGTTGGTGGAGAAGGAGGGGATCAGAGAGAGGAAGCTAGAGGACTGATCCTCAGACAGACTCGACAAAACGCTTCCAGTCTCAAAGACTAGACTCCTCGCCCTCTTCCAGTGACCCCTCCGTCAATCCCAGCCCCATCCTCACCCCAGCCCTCACTCCCAAGTACCCTACCCACAACCTTCCAGAAGGACAACCATAACTGCAGCACTCCACCAATCAGGCCTTTATGGTAGAGTGGCCAGACGGAAGGCACTCCTCAGTGAAAGGCACATGACAGTCTGCTTGGAGTTTGCCAAAAGGCACCTAAAGACTCTCAGACCATGAGAAACAAAATCCTCTGGTCTGGTCAAACCAAGATTGAACTCTTTGGCCTGAATGCCAAGCATCCCGCCTGGAGGAAACCTGGCACCATCTCTACGGTGAAGCATGGTGGAGGCAGCATTATGCTGTGAGGATGTCTTTCAGCGGCATTGGATTGGGAGACTAGTCAGGATCGAGGGAAAGATGAAGGGAGCAAACTACAGAGAGATCCTTGTGGAAAACCTGCTCCAGAGCGCTCAAGACCTTAGACTGGAGCAAATGGTTCATGTTCCAACAGGACAACGACCAGCACACAGCCAAAACAACGAAGGAGTGGCTCGGGACAAGTCTCTGAATGTCCTTGTCACGCCCTGATCTGTTTCACCTGTCCTTGTGATTGTCTCCACCCCCTCCAGGTGTCGCTTATTTTCCCTGGTGTATTTATCCCTGTGTTTCCTGTCTCTCTGTGCCAGTTCGTCTTGTATGTTCAAGTCAACCAGCATGTTTTTCCCATGCTTTTCTATTCTCTTTTACTAGTCAACCCGGTTTTGACCTTTGCCTGTTTTTCTGGACAATCACAAAGACAGGTGAAACAGCTCAGGGTGTGACACACAACAATAGACAAACATAGTGTGCTTAAACTAATAACACACAAATTATTGTATTTTTCTTGTCTATATTGAATACGTCATTTAAACATTCACAGTGTAGGTTGGAAAAAGTATGTGAACCCCTAGGTTAACTTCTCCAAAAGCTAATTGGAGTCAGGTGTCAGCTAACCTGGAGTCCAATCAATGTGACGAGATTGGATATGTTGGTTAGAGCTGCCTAGCCCTATAAAAAACACTCACAAAATTGGAGTTTGCTATTCACAAGAAGCATTGACTGATGTGAACCATGCCTCGAACAAAAGAGATCTCAGAAGGTCTAAGATTAAGAATAGTTGACTTTCATAAAGCTGGAAAAGGTCACAAGTATCTCTAAAAGCCTTGATTGTCATCAGTCCACGGTAAGACAAATTGTCTATAAATGAGAAAGTTCAGCACTGTTGCTACTCTCCCTAGGAGTGGCCGTCCTGCAAAGATGACTGCAAGAGCACAGCGCAGAATAATCAATGAGGTTAAGAAGAAACCTAGAGTGTCAGCTAAGGACTTACAGAAATCTCTGGAATATGCTAACATCTCTGTTGACGAGACTACGATACTTAAAACACTAAACAAGAATCGTGTTCATGGGAGGACACCATGGAAGAAATTGCTGCATGTCTGAAGTTTATAAAAGTACAGCTGGATGTTCCACAGCGCTACTGCCAAAATGCTCTGTGGACAGATGAAACTACAGTTGAGTTGTTTGGAAGGAACACACAACACTATGTGTGGAGGAAAAAAAGGCACAGCACTCCAACATCAAAACTTCATCCAAACTGTAAAATATGGTGGCGGGAGCATCATGGTTTGGGGCTGCCTCAGGGCCTGGACAGCTTGCTATCATCGCCGGAAAAAGGAATTCCCATGTATATCAAGACATTTTGCTGGAGAATGTTAGGCTATCTGTCCGTCAATTGAGCTCACCAGAAGTTGGGTGATGCAACAGGACAACGACCCAAAACACAGAAGTAAATCAACAACAGAATGGCTTCAACAGAAGAAAATGCGCCTTCTGGAGTGGCCCAGTCAGAGGCTTGACCTCAACTCGATTGAGATGCTGTGGCATGACCTCAAGAGAGCAGTTCACACCAGACATCCCAAGAATATTGCTGAACTGAAACAGTTTTGTAAAGAGGAATGGTCCAAAATTCCTCCTGACCATTGTGCAGGTCTGATCCGCAACTACAGGAAACGTTTGGTTGAGTTTATTGCTGCCAAAGGACGGTCAACCAGTTATTAAATCCAAGGGTTCACATACTTTTCCCACCCTGCTGTCACGACTTCTGCCGAAGTTGGCTCCCCTGCATGTTCGGGCGGTGCTCGGCGGTTGTCGTCACCGTCCTACTAGCCGCCACCGATCCCTTTTTCGTTTGTCTGTTTGTTTTGTCTTATTTGGTTTGGTTTGATGAGCTTCCCAATTTTTAGTAGGTGGACCCGCCATTGTTTTGTGCGGGATTGTCTTTATGTTACGTGTGTGCGTTTTAGGTAGAGGTGGATTTATTTTCTTAAACTTGGCACCCTGTGTTTTTTGGGTTTTCACGTTGTTGTCCGCGCCCTGTATTGTTGGGCTTATCATTTTGTGTGCCGAAGTACTGCGTCTGATTCCTTAACCCACCTAGTCCCACGTGACATGATGTGCTGTTCAATGTATACAGTTGGAGTCGGAAGTTTACATACGCCTTAGCCAAATACATTTAAACTCAGATTTCATAATTCCTGACATTTAATCCAAGTAAAAATTCCCTGTTTTAGGTCAGTTAGGATCACTACTTTATTTTAAGAATGTGAAAAGTCAGAATAATAGTAGGGAGAATTATTTATTTCAGCTTTTGTTTCTTTCATCAAATTCCCAGTGGGTCAGAAGTACACTCAATTAGTATTTGGCAGCATTGCCTTTAAATTGTTTTACTTGGGTCAAACGTTTCGGGTAGCCTTCCACAAGCTTCCCACAATAAGTTGGGTGAATTTTGGCCCATTCCTCCTGACAGAGCTGGTGTAACTGAGTCAGGTTTGTTGGCCTCCTTGCTCGCACATGATTTTCAGTTCTGTCTACAAATTTTCCATGGGATTGAGGTCAGGGCTTTGTGATGGCCACTCCAATACCTTGACTTTGTTGTCGTTAAGCCATTTTGCCACAACTTTGGAAGTATGCTAGGGGTCATTGTCCATTTGGAAGACCCATTTGCGACCAAGCTTTAACTTCCTGACTGATGTCTTGAGATGTTGCTTCAATATATGCACATAATTTTCGTACCTCATGATGCCATCTATTTTGTGAAGTGCACCAGTCCCTCCTGCAGCAAAGCACCCCCACAACATGATGCTGCCACCCCGTGCTTCACGGTTGGGATGGTGTTCTTCAGCTTGCAAGCATCCCCCTTTTTCCTCCAAAATCGTCATTATGGCCAAACAGTTCTATTTTTGTTTCATCAGACCAGAGGACATTTCTCCAAAAAGTGCAATCTTCGTCCCCATGTGCAGTTGCAAACCGTAGTCTGGCTTTTTTATGGCGGTTTTGGAGCAGTGGCTTCTTTCTTGCTGAGCGGCCTTTCAAGTTATGTCGATATAGGACTCGTTTTACTGTGGATATAGATACTTTTATACCTGTTTCCTCCAGCATCTTCACAAGGTCCTTTGCTGTTGTTCTGGGATTGATTTACACTTTTCACATCAAAGTACCTTCATCTCTAGGAGACAGAACGCGTCTCCTTCCTGAGCGGTATGATGGCTGCGTGGTCCCATGGTGTTTATACTTGCGTGCTATTGTTGGTACAGATGAACGTGGTACCTTCAGGCGTTTGGAAATTACTCCCAAGGATGAACCAGATTTGTAGAGGTCTTGGCTGTTTTCTTTTGATTTTCCCATGATGTCAAGCAAAGAGGCACTGAGTTTGAAGGTAGGCCTTGAAATACATCCACAGGTACACCTCCAATTGACTCAAATGATGTCAATTAGCATATCAGAAGCTTCTAAAGCCATGACATCATTTGAACTTTTCCAAGCTGTTTAGAGGCACAGTCAACTTAGTCTATGTAAACTTCTGACCCACTGGAATTGTGATTTAGTGATTTACAAGTGAAACAATCTGTCTGTAAACAATTGTTAGAAAATGACTTTGTCATGCATGAAGTAGATATCCTAACGGACTTCAAAAACTACAGTTTGTTAACAGGAAATTTGAAGAGTAGTTGAAAAACAAGTTTTAATGACTCAACCTAAGTGCATGTAAACTTCCAACTTCAACTGTACATGTAACCAGGTCAAAAATCCCGACCTACAGTTCGCAATGCTCCCATTTAGGGAAATAGAGCTTGCGAGAAGAGCCCTGTAGCTTCAGGCTATTCGGTGTGGGAGAGTGAGAAATGTGCGGACCTGGTGTCCAGGTGGGCTGCACGTGAAACAGTATGTGTGTGGAAAACATTTCATCACACAAGACATTCAACTTGTTAAGTATAGTTTGTTTGTAACTTTGTAACTCACTACTTGTAGCTGTATAGTCTGTTTGTTTGTGTTGTTGATCATGTCTAGCTTAAAGGGATACTTCAAGATTTTGGCAAACACCTTACAAAAAAAGACAGCAGAATAACTGCAGTGTACTACAGTTCAACTGCAGTTATACTGCACTCTAACTGCAGTACACTGCAAATTTACTGCAGTAAAAAAAACAGTGCTATTTTGGACTCTATTTTGGACTCTATTTGCAGCATACTGCAGTTATACTGTAATCTGACTGCAATATTTTTTTTGTAAGGGAGAATCAGATAAACTCATGGATACAATTTTTATGTCTCTGCGTACAGTATGAAGGAAGTTGCTAACTAGAGCAATTGCTAACTAGCATTAGCACAATACTGCTAGTTAGCATTGGCTATCCACGAGTTCATCAGACTGGCGAAGTAGATAAGGGGCCTCACTGCCAATATCCTGAAGTGTCAGGTCGGTAGCTAGCCAGCACTCACTCACGTGGTTGCTAGCACCGTCATTAAAAGGGGCATGAGGGAAGCCCTACAATATTATGTTTTTCTAAGTAGTGAGAACGCTCGGTAGTAGGCAATGTTGAAACGTCATCTTTAGACATGTTGTACTTTTGTTAAATGTAGTTTTGTAATAACTAAAATAAGCAGACAAAAAGAAAATTGCTTTTGAAAAATGTCACGTTTTTGCAGTGAGCCAATGACATAACCAAGGTGACCACAGGTTGTTTTCCCCACAGGCCCCGTACAAAAAAAGAAACTGCAGTAAAAGTGCAGTAACTGCAGTAGACTGTGGTATTTCGAACGCAGTAATTGCTGAATAACTGCAGTGTACTGCAGTGTACTGCACTCTGACTGTTATCTGCAGTTACAATGCAATTTTTTTAAAGAAAGAGTAGTTACTCTTTAATTCAAGTGTGCAGGCACCATTGTTTGGTTTGCAGTGTTTCTGTAGCACTAGCGATGGAGTTTGCAAAACAACTAGATAGATGCAAATAATCATGATATAATTTTGCCAGGTAGGCATAGGCTACTTTGTAACTAGTTAACATTTAATTAATAAGGTTTTTGGGAAAGCCTTTCCATCTACCAGATGATGGTTAGGCCTATCATTAGCATCGCTCAATTTTTCCTATTCCTTTATTGTTTTAAACCTGGGTGTTTTACTTCATATTATGAGGCATGTCTTTCTTTGCTTCAAAGTAGCCTATAGCCAAAATCCCACCATAGAAACGTGGAGGCAATTATTTTATAAAGACTTCCTCATATGCATTCTCCCTTTCTCCTGTTCTTCATTCAACTTTCCTTCATTGTCTAGCAACCAAAGGCATTATCCTAGTCATATTAGCAACCCATGATAGTTGTTACATCTTTAGATCTCCCCTCTCAAAATTTCTAATGGATATTTCTATTACTGTCCATGAAACCGCTTGTGCGGTGTGCATTTTAGAACAGATATTTTACCGCAAATTGTATTTTGGGAACATTCGCACATAGGTCTACTGCTGTGTGAAGAAATAATAGTTTATCAACAAGCTTGTAACGGCTGTCTTCGGGTGAAAGAGAGGAGGACCAAAATGCACCGTGATGATAATCCATATTTTAATTAGGATATTTAAACGACGAACAAAAACAACAAACTAACAGAAGGAACCGAAAACGCTACAGTCCTGAACATGGGAACACAGAACAGATGAAGACACGAACAGGAACAATCACCCACAAACAAACAGTGAAAACAGGAAACCTTAATATGGTTCCCAATCAGAGACAATGACAAACACCTGCCTCTGATTGAGAACCATATTAGGCCAAACAACAAACCCAACATAGAAACACAAAACATAGAATGCCCACCCAGCTCACGT
This sequence comes from Salvelinus fontinalis, assembly GCF_029448725.1. Taxonomy (NCBI): domain Eukaryota; kingdom Metazoa; phylum Chordata; class Actinopteri; order Salmoniformes; family Salmonidae; genus Salvelinus; species Salvelinus fontinalis. The sequence goes on from NC_074665.1 coordinate 30,672,304, forward strand.
CCTGACCAACTAAACAAAGACTAAACAAAGGAAATAAGGTCAGGAACGTGACAAAGCTAAACATTCTGATCTTTTTAAATTGATTTATTTCACCTTTATTTAACCAGGTAGGCTAGTTGAGAACAAGTTCTCATTTACAACTGCAACCTGGCCAAGATAAAGCACAGCAGTTCGAAACATACAACAACACAGAGTTACACATGGAATAAACAAACATACAGTCAATAATACAGTAGAAAAAAAGAAACGTCTATATACAAAAAGTGAAAATGAGGTAAGATAAGGGAGGTAAGGCAATAAATAGGCCATGGTGGCGAAGTAATTACAATATAGCAATTAAACACTGGAATGGTAGATGTGCAGAAGATGAATGTGCAAGTAGAGATACTGGGGTGCAAAGGGGCAAGATAAATAAATACAGTATGGGGATGAGGTAGTTGGATGGGCTGTTTACAGGTGGGCTATGTACAGGTGCAGTGATCTGTGAGCTACTCTGACAGCTGGTGCTTAAAGCTAGTGAGGGAGATAAGAATCTCCAGCTTCGGTGATTTTTGCAGTTTGTTCCAGTCATTGGCAGCAGAGAACTGTAAGGAAAGGCGGCCAAAGTAGGAATGGGCTTTGGGGGTGACCAGTGAGATATACCTGCTGGAGCCCGTGCTACGAGTGGGTGCTGCTATGGTGACCAGTGAGCTGAGATAAGGTGGGGCTTTACCTAGCAGAGACTTGTAGATGACCTGGAGCCAGTGGGTTTGGCGACGAGTATGAAGCGATGGCCAGCCAACGGACAGGTCGCAGTGGTGGGAAATATATGGTGCTTTGGTGACAAACCAGATGGCACTGTGATAGACTGCATCTAATTTTTTGAGTAGAGTGTTGGAGGCTATTTTATAAATGACATCGCCGAAGTTGAGGATCGGTAGGATGGTCAGTTTTACGAGGGTATGTTTGGCAGCATGAGTGAAGGATGCTTTGTTTGCGAAATAGGAAGCCGATTCTAGATTACATTTTGGATTGGAGATGCTTAATGTGAGTCTGGAAGGAGAGTTTACAGTCTAGCCAGACACCCAGGTATTTGTAGTTGTCCACGTATTCTAAGTCAGAACCGTCCAGAGTAGTGATGCTGAACGGGCGGACAGGTGCGGGCAGTTATCAGTTGAAGAGCACGTATTTAGTTTTACTTGCATTTAAGAGCAGTTGGAGCCACGGAAGGAGAGTTGTAAGGCATTGATGCTCGTCTGGAGGTTAGTTAACACAGTGTCCAAAGAAGGGCCAGAAGTATACAGAATGGTGTCGTCTGCGTAGAGGTGGATCAGAGAATCCACAGCAGCAAGAGCGACATCATTGATGTATACAGAGAAAAGAGTCGGCCCGAGGATTGAACCCTGTGGCACCCCCATAGACTGCCAGAGGTCCGGACAACAGGCCATCCGATTTGACACACTGAACTCTATCAGAGAAGTAGTTTGTGAACCAGACGAGGCAATCGTTTGAGAAACCAAGGCTGTTGAGTCTGCCAATAAGAATATAATATCTGTTCCATCAGCCTTATTAATTGATACTGCATATACAGTGGCAAGAAAAAGTATGTGAACCCTTCGGAAATACCTGGATTTCTGCATAAATCTTCATATTGGTCACAACAATAGACAAACAGAGTCTGCTTAAACTAATAACAAACAATACGTTTTCATGTCTTTATTGAACACACCATGTAAACATTCACAGTGCAGGTGTCACGTTCTGACCTATGTTCTTTTGTTATTTCTTTGTTTTAGTATGGTCAGGGCGTGAGTTGGGTGGGTTATCTATGTTTGTGTTTCTATGTTGGGTTTTTCGTTTGGCCTGATATGGTTCTCAATCAGAGGCAGGTGTTAGTCGTTGTCTCTGATTGGGAACCATATTTAGGGAGCCTGTTTTCTGTTGTGTTTTGTGGGTGGTTGTCTTCCGTGTATGTGTGTTCCACACGGAACTGTTTCGGTTTTTGTTCGTTTAATTTATTGTTTTGTATTTCAGTGTTCAGTTTGTTCTATTAAAGTTTCATCATGAACACTTACCACGCTGCGCTTTGGTCCTCCTCTCTTTCTCCAGACGAAGATCGTTACACATCAGCTTTTCGGCACATTTTGTTGTTTCTGTATAACTAAACTAATGGGACTCAATGGAAAATAATGTTTGTTTTGGCCAATTTGTGAGCATCGTTGAGGGGAATTCCTTCTTAAGAAGTGAATATTGACTTGGAGTAGACAGTGACACAATCTACACATATACCCTACACCTGGGGGTCTTGAAAGACTTGTTCTTGGCCCAGTTGCAGTTTCTTTTCATTTTTTACAGGCTACCCAGCTAGCACATAATGGTCTGAGAACCATATGTCTCTTAGAGCTTGGTGAGAGCGCGGTTGTCCTATGGATATTTTGCATACAACCTTCCAACAACTTTCTGGGAATGGTGAAGGATATTTGCCTGGCTTTGGAACATATTTTCTTAGTATTTCATTACTTTAACAGAGCATTTCCTAAAAGTTCAAACACCTTTACATTTAAATACATTTTTGATAATGATCTAGGAACGTTCTCCAACTGCTTTGACATTGGGAATGTTCAGAGAACGTTAAAAAACAACATTCTTCTGTGGGAATTTCAGTACTTCAGCATAATGTTTCCTACAAGCTTCCTCATCATGGTTTCTTTTTAAAGTTATGTTGTCAAATTGTTGCGAGAACGTTCTATTAAAAAAACTTTCCGCAAAAAACACAAAAAAAGTTCTAAAAAGTTACCCCCAAATAAGCTAGCAGTGTTATTAAAATTCTTATTGAAAATGTTAAGGAAGTTATTGAAAAACTCAAAATATTCTACAGAACATTAATAAACCTCCCAGGAAACTTTCTGGGAACCATAGTAAAATGTTCTCAGAATTTTTTTGTTTGTTTTACAGGTCAGAAAATGTATGGCTCGTTCCCAGAACCAATGGGAAACCAAAAATGTACGTTCCCATCACTTTCAAAGGGATCATATCTGCTAGCTGGGTCTCATGACTGGTCCTGTGATTTGGTTCAATGAACTGTAACACTCTCACTGTTATGCCATTTACTGAACAAGCCTATGTGATTGTCTTCCCAGAGTGATATCATCTGGACACCACAGGGTCAGATTGAGTTTAACGCCACCAGTAGTATCGCCCACGGCGATGGGAAGCAAGTGCTCCAGGTACTTGTGTGTGTGTGTGCGTGCACAAATAGGGGTCTACCTGAGCACGAGCACCTGCCCCTTTGCCCTCCCACTCGCCAAGTGCCCTTTTGGGTGGTGGTATAATTAAAACATTGTTGCTCTGAACCCAGAACGTGTGGTGTGCCCACATTGGTAAAACATTTTACTACTTCCGCAGTCAGGAAGATAAGGTACACAACTCATTCACTTATACCCATATACATGTCTTCTCTACTCTCATATCTTCCAATTCACCATACTTGCTCACAGTGGTGTGGGCGGCTCGGGTCAAGGAGGTGGACAGGCGACCTGAGTTGGACGAAGAGCTGAAATCATGCGGGAGGGGCTTACAAGCCACGCCCCAGACCATAGTTGTCAAAGTCAAAACTGTAATTAGGTCACTCAGGAACATTCACTGTCTTCTTGGTATCAACTCCAGTTTAAATTTGTGTTTATGTTATTGTCCCCCAGTCTTTGCCGATCACAAGCATACCCATAACATGATGCAGCTACCGCCATGCTTGAAAATATGGAGAGTGGTACTCAGTGATTTGTTGTGTTGGATTTTCCCCAAACATAATGCTTTGTATTCGGGACAGAAAGTTAATTCCTTTGCAACATTTTTTGTAGTATTACTTTAGTGCCTTGTTGCAAACAAGATGCATGTTTTGTAATATTTGTATTCTGTACAGGCTTTCTTCTTTTCACTCTGTCGTTTTGGTTATTTGTGGAGTAACTACAATGTTGTTGATCCATCCACAGTTGTATCCTATTACAGCCATTAAACTCTGTAACTGTTTTAAAATCACCATTGGCCTAATCTAGGTTACCCAGAAGTAAAATTTTCGCTAAAATGGTCACTTCCAATTTACACGTGAATCTGTCCACGAGAGATTACCATTGGCCTTATGGTGAAAACCCTGAGCGGTTTCCTTCCTCTCCGACAACTCAGTTTTGAAGGACACCTGTATCTTTGTAGTGACTGGGTGTTTTGATACACCATCCAAAACATAATTAATAACTTCACCATGCTCAAAGGGATATTCAGTGTCTATTTTATTTTTTTTATCTAACAATCGGTGCCCTTCTTTGCGAGGCATTGGAAGATCTCCCTAGTCTTTGTGGTTGAATTTGTGCTTGAAATTCATTACTTGACTGATGGACCTTACAGATAATTGTATGTTGGGTACCGAGTTGGGGTAGTATTTAAAAATATATACTATTGCATACAGAGTGTGTCCATGCAACTTTGTATGTGATTTGCACATTTTTACTCCTGAACTTATTTAGGCTTGCCATAACAAAGTGGGTGAATACTTCTATATAAAAAATGTATTAATTTGTAAACATTTATAGAAAGTTATTGTCACTGACATTCGCCACTCTCCCTCTCTTCCAGACATGCCAGCCCTTCATCAATGTGGTCAATGATGCTCCAGGAATTGACTACCACATGTCCCTAGCCCAGAGTGCTTTGCAGGTGTGCCTGACCAACCCAGAGCTACAGAACGAGTTCTTCTGTCAGCTCATCAAATAGACACGCAAGAGACAGCCCCAACAGCCCAGACCCTTGCTGGTACACATGCACACTCTACACCACAGGGGGGCAGCATGAGTACATGTAAACTACAAACAGTCCACATTTGATAAATGCAATGGCTTGTGGCGGTCATGAATAGACTGTTGTTAATGCATTATGCCTGCACTAAACTGGAACATGCAGAGTATATATTTGAATTTGCACTAGTGAACTGCAATGGATTTAAACAGTTTGCCCTTATCTAGTGTGGATGTATAGGGAGATGACCCTATACAACAAAGGCATGGAGACTCCAGGTGAGCACACACTCACACATGCACACATGCAAATTGTCAGTAGCAATGCACTTCAGGCATGCGCAGACCAACTCGCATTACCGACCTTTTCTATTGTATTATTGACTGCGTGTTTGTTTATTCCATGTGTAACTCTGTGTTGTTTGTGTCGCACTGCTTTGCTTTATCTTGGCCAGGTCGCAGTTGTAAATGAGAACTTGTTCTCAACTAGCCTACCTGGTTAAATAAAGGTGAAATAATAAAAGAACTAAAAATACCTGAAACACTACCGTAAGTCCTCCACTGAGGAACAGCTCGGGTAAGCTGCTGGAATGTGTTCTATTATACAGACCTGGGTTCAAAGACTTTTAGCTGGGTTTGATCGAGGTTTCCTGGCGCAATGGAACCAATAGAATAGTTGTAAAAGTGCGAATCCCGCTCATCTGGCACTCAGAGGAGGCTAATGCAAACACTGAAAGTATTTGAAAGATTTTAAATAGTTTTTGGACACAGGTCTGGTATTATATCCTTCTTTACCCAAGTTTCTCACACCATTCTAGGGGGATTTCTATTCTCTCTGTCTGGCTCTCACATACTTTCTGTTATTTATTAACCCCCTCACATACTCTATCAATGATGAATGACCTTCTCCCACCCCCCAGGCAACTACCGGTGTCTGTCAACCCGATGGGCATCACTCAGGGGTCGAAGTTCATCCGAGTGTGTATACATCTACCTGACTGTGGCCAGGAAGTGGCCTCTCTTCGGGGCCAAGCTGTTTGAAGCTGAGGTGTGTGCATGCGTACTGGACAAAGACCAATGAAGTTCTTTAAAAATACTTCCGCAGTTCTTTAAAAATACTTTAGCGTTAAGATTTCAATTCACTGGAACTATGGAGCCTAGCCCAAACCATGAAAAACACCATCAGAACATTATTCCTTTTCCACCAAACTTTACAGTTGGCACTATGCATTGGAGCAGGTAGCGTTCTCCTGGCATTCGTCAAATCCAGATTTGTCCGTCGGACTTTCATGGAAACCCATTTCACGAAGCTCCCGACGAACAGTTATTGTGCTGACGTGGCTTCCAGAGGCAGTTTGGAACTCGGTAGTGAGTGATGTAACTGAGGAGAGACGATTTTTACGTGCTACGTGCTTCAGCACTCAGCGGTCCCGTTCTGTGAGCTTGTGTAGCCTACCACTTTGCGGCTGAGCCATTGTTGCTCCTAGATGTTTCCAGTGCACAATAAAAGCACTTACAGTTGACCTGTGGCAGCTCTAGCGGGGCTGAAATTTGATGAACTGACTTGTTAGTTTTTTCCCCCTCATCAATCTACACAAAATACCCCATAGTGACAAAGCAAAAACTGTTTTTAACTTTGGCTAATTTATTACAAATGTAAATGTGCATTGTTGAAGCCCCTTTGGCAGCGATTACAGTCTTGAGTCTTACTGGGTGTAACGCTAAAAGCTTGGCACACCTGTATTTGGGGAGTTTCTCCCATTCTTCTCTGCAAATCCTCTCAAGCTCTGTCAGTTGCTACACAACTATTTTCAAGTCTCTCCAGAGATGTTTTATCAGGTTCAAGTCCGGGCTCTGGCTGGGCCACTTAAGGACATTCAGAGACTTGTCCCGAAGCCACTTCTGCACTGTCTTGGCTGTGTGCTTAGGGTCGTTGTCCTGTTGGAAGGTGAACTTTCATCCTAGTCTGAGGTCCTGAGCACTCTGGAGCAGGTTTTCATCAAGGATCTCTCTTTACTTTGCTCCGTTCATCTTTGCCTCGATCCTGACTAGTCTCCAGGTCCCTGCCACTGAAAAACATTGCCACAGCATGAGGCTGCCACCACCATGCTTCACCGTAGGGATGGTGCCAGCGTTCCTCCAGACGTGACGCTTAGCATTCAGGCCAAGCAGGCTGTCATGTGCATTTTACTGAGAAGTGGCTTCCGTCTGGCCACTCTACCATAAAGGCCTGATTGGTGGAGTGCTGCAGAGATGGTTTTCCTTCTGGAAGGTCCTCCCATCTCCACAGAGGAACTCTAAACCTCTGTCAGAGTGAACATTGGGTTCTTGGTCACCTCCCTGACCAAGGCCCTTCGCCCTCGATTGCTCAGTTTAGGAAGAGTCTTGGTGGTTCCAAACTTCTTCCATTTAAGAATGATGGTAGCCACTGTGTTCTTGGGGACCTTTAATGTAGCAGACAATTTTTGTTACCCTTCCCCCTCAGATCTGTACCTCGACACAATCCTGTCTCAGAGCTTTACAGACAATTCCTATGACCTCATGACTTGGTTTTTGCTCTGACATGCACTGTCAACTGTAGGACCTTATATACAGTACCAATAAAAAGTTTGGACACACCTACTCATTCAAGGGTTTTTCTTTATTTTCACTATTTTCTACATTGTAGAATAATAGTGAAGACATCAAAACTAGGAAATAACACATATGGAATCATGTAGCAACCAAAAAAAAGTGCTAAACAAATCAAAATATATTTTAGATTTTAGATTCTTCAAAGTAGCCACCCTTTGCCTTGATGACAGCTTTGCACACTCTTGGCGTTTTCCCGATCAGCTTCATGAGGTAGTCACCTGGAATGCATTTCAATTAACAGGTGTGCCTTGTTAACAGTTAATATGTGGAATTTCTTTGCTTCTTAATGTGTTAATGTGTAGGGTTGGTATACAGAAGATAGACCTATTTGGTAAAAGACCAAGTCCATATTATGTCAAGAACAGCTGAAATAAGCAAAGAGGAACGACAGTCCATCATTACTTTAAGACATGAAGGTCAGTCAATCCGGAAAATGTCAAGTTTTCCCAAGTGCAGTCGCAAAAACCATCAAGCGCTATGATGAAACTGGCTCTCATGAGGACCGCCACAGGAAAGGAAGACCCAGAGTTACCTCTGCTGCTGAGGATAAGTTAAATAGAGTTAACTGCACCTCAGATTGCAGCACAAATAAATGCTTCACTGAGTTCAAGTAACAGACACATCTCAATATCAACTGTTAAGAGGAGACTGCGTGAATCAGGCCTTCATGGTCGAATTGCTACAACAACAATAAAACACTTCTAAAGGACGCCAATAAGAGACCCTGGGTCTCGACCCCGCCCTGTGCAACTGGGACCTGGACTTCCTGATGGGCCGCCCCCAGGTGGTGAGGGTAGGTAACAACATCTCCACCCCGCTGATCCTCAACTCTGGGGCCCCACAAGGGTGCGTTCTGAGCCCTCTCCTGTACTCCCTGTTCACCCACGACTCGGTGGCCATGCACGCCTCCAACTCAATCATCAAGTTTTCAGACGACACTACAGTGGTAGGCTTGATTACCAACAACGACGAGACGGCCTACAGGGAGCAGTTGAGGGCCCTCGGAGTGTGGTGTCAGGAAAATAACTTCACACTCAACGTCAACAAAACAAAGAAGATGATCGTGGACTTCAGGAAACAGCAAAGGGAGCACCCCCCTATCCACATTGACGGGACAGTAGTGGAGAGGCTAGTAAGTTTTAAGATCCTCGGCGTACACAACACGGACAAACTGAATTGGTCCACCCACACAGACAGCGTGGTGAAGAAGTCGCAGCAGCGCCTCTTCAACCTCAGGAGGCTGAAGAAATTTGGCTTGTCACCAAAAGCACTCACTAACTTTTACAGATGCACAATCGAGAGCATCCTGTCGGGCTATATCACCGCCTGGTACGGCAACTGCTCCGCCCACAACCATAAGGCTCTCCAGAAAGTAGTGAGGTCTGCACAACGCATCATCGGGGGCAAACTACCTGACCTCCAGGACACCTACACCACCCGATGTCACAGAAAGGCCATAAAGATCATCAAGGACAACAACCACCCGAGCTACTGCCTGTTCACCCCGCTATCATCCAGAAGGCGAGGTCAGTACAGGTGCATCAAAGCAGGGACCGAGAGACTGAAAAACAGCTTCTATCTCAAGGCCATCAGACTGTTAAACAGCCACCACTAACATTGAGTGGCTGCTGCCAACATACTGACTCAACTCCAGCCACTTTAATAATGGAAAAATGTATGTAAAAAAAATGTTTCACTAGCCACTTAAACAATGCCACTAAATATAATGTTTACATACCCTACATTACTCATCTCATATATATATACTGTACTCTATACCATCTACTGCACCTTGCCTATGCCGTTCTGTACCATCACTCATTCATATATTTTTACGTACATATTCTTCATCCCTTTATACTTGTGTGTATAAGGTAGTAGTTGTGAAATTGTGAGGTTAGATTACTCGTTGGTTATTACTGCATTGTCGGAACTAGAAGCTCAAACATTTCACTACACTCGCATTAACATCTGCTAACCATGTGTATGTGACAAATAAAATTTGATTTGATTTAAGAAGAAAAGACTTGCTTGAGCCAAGAAACACGAGCAATGGACATTAGACCGGTGGAAATCTGTCCTTTGGTTTGATGAGTCTAAATTTTAGATTTTTGGTTCCAACCGCCGTGTGAGTAGGTGAACGGATGATCTCCACGTGTGGTTCCCACCATGAAGCATGGAGGAGGAGCTGTGATAGTGTGGGGGTGCTTTGCTGATGACACTCTGGGATTTATTTAGAATTCAAGGCACACTTAACCAGCATGGCTACCACAGCATTCTGCAGCGATATGCCATCCCATCTGGTTTGCGCTTAGTCGCACTATCATTTGTTTTTCAACATGACAATGACCCAAAACACACCTCCAGGCTGTGTAAGGGCTATTTGACTAAAAAGGAGAGTGATGGAGTGCTGCATCAGATGACCTGGCCTCCACGATCACCCGACCTCAACCCAATTGAGATGGTTTGGGATGATTTGGACCGCAGAGTGAAGGAAACTCAGCCAACAAGTGCTCAGCACATGTGGGAACTCCTTCAAGACTGTCGGAAAAGCATTCCTCATGAAGCTGGTTGAGAGATTGCCAAGAGTGTAAAAAGATGTCATCAAGGCAAGTGGTGGCTACTTTGAAGAATATAAAATATATTTTGATTTGTTTAATACTTTTTTGGTTACTACATGATTCCATATGTGTTATTTCATAGTTTTGATGTCTTCACTATTATTCTACAATGTAGAAAATAGTAAAAATCAAGAAAAACCCTTGAATGAGTAGGTGTGTCCAAACTTTTGATTGGTACTGTAGACAGGTGTGTGCCTTTCCAAATCATGTCCAATCAATTTAAATTACCACAGATGGACTGCAATGAAGTTGTAGACACATATCAAGGATGATCAATGGAAACAGCTGAGTTCAATTTTGAGTTTCATAGCAAAGGGTCTGAATACTTATGTAAAGAAGGTAATTTATTTATATTGCAAAAATTTCTAAAAAACAGTTTTCATTTTGTCATTATGGGGTATTGTGTGTAGTTTGCTGAGGAAAATGTTTTGTTTAATCAATTTTAGAATAAGTGTGTAACGTAACAAAATGTGTAAAAAGTCTAGGGGTCTGAATACTTTCCGAAGGCACTGTATCGTGTACTTCCGGTACACACTAGTAACGGATGTGATTTACTTCATCTTAAAGTTAGACTTCATGAAGCGATGATTGTTATCTTTTAATGTCATAGAGCGGGGCAGCAGGTAGCCTAGTGGTTAGAGCGTCGGGCCAGTAACCGAAAGGTTGCTAATCCCCGTGCTAATAAGGTAAAAATCTGTCATTCTGCCCCTGAACAAGGCAGTTAACTCCCTATTCCTAGGCCATCATTGTAAATAAGAATTTGTTCTTAACTGACTTGCCTAGTTAAATAAAGGTTAAATGGGGAAAAAAAATAGATACGGTATATAGATAAAAAGTAGTATGCATTATTTGCATTGAATGACATAGAGATGTTCATAGAGATGTTCACCTGTTGTTATTTCTCTGTGCTCTCCCCTGATCTGTCTCTCTGTCCATGTGATTGTTCAGTCCACCATGCCCTCTTCAGAGCAGGATGCCTGCCTGTGGCAGGTAGTGCATGAGGATGGCATTAGCTCATTTATATCTCTGTCTTTACCAGTGAAGACGATATTCGTCTTTGGGTTTATGCATGGTTTCCTGTGGTCTCCTGCTCGTCTTTCTTCTCACTACGCCTATCAGTCTCCATGTTTCATTTTACTGTGTAGAAACTACTGGTGTCCCACCCTTATAAGAACCTGATTATGTTTGGAGCCTGCAGACAGGACTTTATGCTAATTGTAAGCCAGAGCATCGGCAGTAATGCTACCAAAGACAAGCCCACAGAGAAACACCTGTTCACCATGGTCACCTCCAGGGTAAGTGTGTGGGAGGCACACAGACATAGACACACACTCTCTCTCTCTCGTGCGCTTTCACTCCCCTACTCTCTCTCTCTCTCACCGTAGCCACTTCCAGAGTCAGAGGCTCAAATTAGCTGTGCATGTTGATTTGCACTTATGTGAGGAGGTCCCGTTTTGTTTTGAAGATCAGGGAGATGACCCTTCTCATTTCCAGCTACATCGACAGTGCCCATCAACAAACAGAAAGCCACTCCCCACCACCTCTCTGCCCTCGTCTTACTGGTGGCTCAGCCTGTCAATCTCAAGAGCAAAACGCTAAGGAGCAAGTCAACACCAGCGGTGTGCAGACCTAGCAAGGCACCTACTCTCCTGTGATCCCCTCCAAGGTTAGTGTGTGTTAAACACACACTCACTCACCCTCTCTCTTGAGAGCTCTCGCTCTCCTACTCTCTCTCTCTCTCCCTCCTGTGATCGCCCCCTACAGGCTATAAGTACAACTACATATATCAGGCCAGTGGATCAGCAGCGTACGTGGAATTAGTGTTGCGTTCAGTAGGTACAAAATGGATTGAAACAGGGAGGCACAATCTTAACCTGTCCAATGGGAAACAACCATTTTCTTTTTACGTTGTGGCTTAATTAACACCACCCAGTCTCTTCTCTGTTCTCATGACAGGGGACTGAGGAACTCCAGTGCAGAGACTTATGACATGGTACAATGGTCAATGGTGAGCCATGTCTCATCAAAGGACACTTTCATTCATTCAGCTGTTGATTCTTCTCTTCACGCACCAAAGAGCAATGTCAGTCTTAATTATTGACAGACAGCCTTAAGCTCCAAAGCCTTCTGTGGTTTAAGCATTTCAGTATCTTCTATTGCTTGTTTTATATTCTTTGTAACTCTGTAGTCAAAGTTGACTTCCTGCCTTTTAACTTTTCCACCTCTGGATACTTTTCTTCTTGAATTACTGTGACTTATAATGCCAATTTCCAACAGAGGAGATTTCTGTGTTATTTCCTGGGTGTGAAATAACTAAAGGAAATAAAAATGATCCGTGTGTGTATGATATAGCCTTAAAGGGCCAATCCGGAGGAGCTTCAACAATAACAAAGTAAACGCCCTGTTGAACCATGTTGTGAAGCTAAACAGTGTTTACAAACATTTGAGTAAAACAACATTATATCTGGGTTCTGATGGGGTATGATAGTTGAAGTTCATTTATAAGTAATTTTCTTCAATAATCAATCAATAATCAATATATATATATATATATATATATATATATATTAGTCACTTAGAAATGTCCTTGTTTTTGAAAGAAACATTTTTGTCCATTAAAAGAACATCAAATTGATCATAAATACAGTGCAGACATTGTTAATGTTGTAAATGACTATTGTAGCTGGAAACGACAGATTTTTTTTAATGGAATATCTACATAGGCGTACAGAGGCCCATTATCAGTAACCATCACTCCTGTGTTCCAATGGAATGTTGTGTTAGCTAATCCAAGTTTATCATTTTTAAAGGCTAATTCATCATTAGAAAACCCTTTTGCAATTACGTTAGCACAGCTGAAAACGGTTGTTCTGATTAAAGAAGCAATACAACTGGTCTTCTTTAGACTACTTGAGTATCTGGAGCATCAGCATTTGTGGGTTTCGAATACAGGCTCAAAATGGCCAGGAACAAATAACTTTCCTCTAAAACTAGACAGTCTATTCTAGTTCTGAGAAATGAAGGCCATTCCATGTGAGAAATTGCCAAGAAACTGAAGATCTCGTACAACGCTGTGTACTACTCCCTTCACAGAAAAGTGCAGACTGGCTCTAACCAGAATAGAAAGAGGAGTGGGAGGCCCCGGTGTACAACTGAGCAAGAGGACAAGTACATTAGAGTGTCTAGTTTGAGAAACAGATGCCTCACAAGTCCTCAACTGGCAGCTTCATTAAATAGTACCCGCAAAACACCAGTCTCAACGTCAACAGTGAAGAGGCGACTCCAGGATGCTGGCCTTCTAGGCAGAGTTGCAAAGATAAAGCCATATCTCAGACTGGCCAATAAAAATAAAAGATAAAGATGGGCAAAAGAACACCGACACTGGGCAGAGATATGTTTTTTTCTTTGCAGCTCTGCCTAGAAGGCAAAAACAAGGACTTTTCTAGGTGACGCCAAACTTTTGAACAGTAGTGTGTGTGTGTATATACACTGCTCAAAAAATAAAGGGAACACTTAAACAACACAATGTAACTCCAAGTCAATCACACTTCTATGAAATCAAACTGTCCACTTAGGAAGCAACACTGATTGACAATACATTTCACATGCTGTTGTGCAAATGGAATAGACAAAAGGTGGAAATTATAGGCAATTAGCAAGACGCCCCCAATAAAGGAGTGATTCTGCAGGTGGTGACCACAGACCACTTCTCAGTTCCTATGCTTCCTGGCTGATGTTTTGGTCACTTTTGAATGCTGGCGGTGCTCTCACTCTAGTGGTAGCATGAGACGGAGTCTACAACCCACACAAGTGGCTCAGGTAGTGGAGTTCATCCAGGATGGCACATCAATGCGAGCTGTGGCAAAAAGGTTTTCTGTGTCTGTCAGCGTAGTGTCCAGAGCATGGAGGCGCTACCAGGAGACAGGCCAGTACATCAGGAGACGTGGAGGAGGCCGTAGGAGGGCAACAACCCAGCAGCAGGACCGCTACCTCCGCCTTTGTGCAAGGAGGTGCACTGCCAGCGCCCTGCAAAATGACCTCCAGCAGGCCACAAATGTGCATGTTAGATACATGCCCACAAATTGTCTATAGGATTGAGGTCGGAGCTTTGTGATGGCAACTCCAATACCTTGACTTTGTTGTCCACAACTTTGGAAGTATGCTTGGGGTTATTGTCCATTTGGAAGACCCATTTGCGACCAAGCTTTAACTTCCTAACTGGAATGTCTTGAGTGTCTTGAGATGTTACTTCAATATATCCACAATTTTCCTCCATCATGATGGCATCTATTTTGTGAAGTGCACCAGTCCCTCCTGCAGCAAAGCACCCCCACAACATTATGCTGCCACCCCCGTGCTTCACGGTTGGGATGGTGTTCTTCAGCTTACAAGCCCCTCCCTTTTTCCTCCAAACAACGATGGTCATTATGGCCAAACAGTTATTTTTTTGTTTCATCACACCAGATGACATTTCTCATAAAAGTACGATCTTTGTCCCCATGTGCAATTGCAAAACATAGTCTGTCTTTTTTATGGCGATTTTGGAGCAGTGGCTTCTTTCTTGCTGAGCGGCCTTTCAAGTTATGTCGATATAGGACTCGTTTTACTGTGGATTTAGATACATTTGTACCTGTTTCCTCCAGCATCTTCACAAGGTCCTTTGCTGTTGTTCTGGGATTGATTTGCACTTTTCGCACCAAAGTACGTTCATCTCTAGGAGACAGAACGCGTTACCTTCCTGAGCGGTATGATGGCTGCGTGGTCCCATGGTGTTAATACTTGCATGTTATTGTTGGTACAGATGAACGTGGTACCTTCAGGCGTTTGGAAATTGCTCCCAAGGATGAACCAGACTTGTAGAGGTCTACAATTTTTTTTATGAAGTCTTGGCTGATTTATTTTGATTTTCCCATGATGTCAAGCAAAAAGGCAGTGAGTTTGAAGGTAGGCCTTGATATACATCCACAGGTACACCTCCAATTGACTCAAATGGTGTCAATTAGCCTTTCATAAGCTTCTAAAGCCATGACATAATTTTCCTAGCTGTTTAAAGGCACAGTCTGTAAACAATTGTTGGAAAAATTACTTTTTTTCATGCGCAAAGTAGATTTGCCAAAACTAGAGTTTGTTCACAAGAAATTTGTGGAGTGGTTGAAAATTGAGTTTTAATGACTCCAACCTAAGTGTATCTAATCAAATAATATTGAACAGTGGTTGAAAAGCATGTGTGCTGTTTCACAAGAGTTGTGGGCCTGTGAGGGCAAAGAGACATCTAAGAAAGTAAAACAGAGGTGTTACAGTGGAAGTGGGCAGAGTTTGGGAAGGTGTGTCAGTTGACAAGTTCCCTCAGAGGACAGGAATTTTAAACCAAAGCATGACCCATTTATTCAATTTTGAATAACTGGAAAGCATATTTCTAGATCAGTGTGATAATTTATTAGAACCTGAATCCATTTTACACTGCTTGTTTCCTATGTGAGTTCTTGATGTATGTCATTCCCAAATACAAGCTTATAATGCACCATCGAGAGCATTCTGACCAGTTACATCTCCACTTGGTATGGAAACTGCTCGGAATCTGACCGTAAGGCGCTACAGAGGGTAGTGCGTACTGGGGTCAAGCTTCCTACCATCCAGGATCTATACACAAGGAAGGCCCAAAAAATTGTCAAAGACTCCAGTCACCCAAGTCATAGACTGTTCTCTCTGCTACCGCACGGCAATCGGTAACGAAGCTCCAAGTCTAGGACCAAAAGGCACTTTAACTTCCCCTGATAGGCTGTTCTGTGGTTGATGCTGTGGAGCTTAATAGGGCCTGCCGGGAACTGACACACCCTCATTCCAGGTACGCAGGAGGAAAGGGGACATACAACACCCAAACCTGTCTAAACTAGTTAGAGGCACTTTGTGTTGCTCATGGGAGGCGGGAAACAATGAGATAAAAGGAGAAGAGTTTGAAAGGGGAACATAGGCAAAGCAATTGGTAATGACTATTGAAAATGCCTATTTATTCCTTGATAAAGCTATTTTTGTATATGTGTGTATTTTAGTTCTTATTAACTCCAGTAAGAAAGTGACCACCTGTCTGGTACCTTTCAAATACAATACTGTTTAAAAATGTGAATCTTAACCTGACAATATGGCTTATAATCTTTCTCTGTATAACTGCTGATATATAAACTATTAACCAGTCTCGCTACAGAACTCCACTGATGTGCTATGACTTTGTATTTTGACTTAACTTTCTAACACTAAGGGCCTTATATAAAGGTTACCATCCTCTCTGTAGACTTGAGTATTATGTCCTCAACTTGACAAACAGGTTTGACGTAGCGCCAAATGGTTTGAGCAGACGTTGACTAACCACATCACCTCACGAAATAGGTGGGGTCATAGTATCTGCCCTTCAGTCAACTGACATGCACTCTAATTTTTGTTCACATGAACAAGCTCAGTGAGATCTTTCATTAAAAATTCCCACATTCAAGATCTGTAATTAATCTACATGAAAAATACATACATTAGAAAGCCTCCCAAACATAATGATCCCATGAAGACACTCAGTAGCATTTCCAGAGTATCGCAGATACTTAACATGTGACCGGAGGTGAACACACCCTAGTCTTTTCACCAGCATATCCAAATGGAGTACATTGGTTTGGTGTGTTAAAACCTGTTCTGAAGTATACATTGTGTTTCCCGTTTCCACCCTACCTCATCTGGGATCAAGTCAAGAGTTGTGTAACTAGGCATGTCATGGAGTTAAGTGTACTGTTGGAGCTAGGAACACAAGCATTTAGCTACATCTGCTAAATGTTTGTGACCAAATAAAGAGTTACAATACATGGATACGTATCACTCAAGACCAATACTAGCCATAAACTTGTTTAGGGGTGACCATGTTAACAGTTTAGATATGTTGTATAGACTGGTTTGAGTATATTCCTCATTAGTTGGCTGGGAAACAAAGTAATGTCATGCCAATTGTTCCCCTCCCCCATTAGTTTGACTCTGCACAGTAATTTTCCATTGAGACACCTTAAGGTACACCTGGCTCTAATGCTGAACACCATTAAACTCAGTCTAAGAACCCCCTTGTCATTCTAGAGGCAAATAAATTGATTGTAACAAAATTGTAAGGCAAAGCAAAAGATATTTTAAAACACTTTATTATTAATAATCCATCAAAACACAATGCATATGAAACTGTACAGTCTGAATGCTGCAGACTTCATTTAATAAAAACATTGATGCATTTAAATCAACCTGGACATGTATCCTGTGTTTCTGAAGGACTGTAGCTTTGCCATTTTACAGGCGTTAGGATTTAAAATGACAACAGTTTATATACAAAGATGCTTGTGGTAGTAACAGTGCCAAATAAAAAGTCCAGTTCTTTACAAACGGCATTCCTCAAGTAACAATATTAAAAACAGCACAATTGCAAACAATGTTTTGTTAAAGGGCTATATACAAGCTGTTAATATTCCAGTGTAGAACCGACTGGTGAAGGATTGTCTACAGGGCCTCCATCTCTCTGGGCTGAAAGGGAAAGCAACCAAACAAAACATTAGGCATCATGGGGCAAATGGTTTTTCAATGTGCCAGTATGGTTTTCAATTTGGAGAATGTCCTTACTATATATATATATATATATATATATAAAAAAACATGACCACAACAGGAACAGCTTATAGACAGTGTTTCAAATGCTTCTTTAACCTCGTTATCAGAGGAACATGTTGGCCCACTCACCTCCGCCTTGCTGTACTTCTGCTCTCGCTTCCTCGCAAAGAAAAGGACCAGCAGTCCGGCGACCACGGCCAGGATGACCACCACGATGACTGCGATAATGCCCCCGGTCAGCCTCTTCATGGTGAAGGTGGGGGCCTCCTCATCCACATAGTACACCAAGATGTTCTCCATCTCCAGCTTCTGACCGTCCACACTGGGCGCAAACTTTTCTTGGTTGGCGAACAGGGGCAGCACCTTGACCTGGGAATAACATGGAATATTCACAGGTCAATAATCTGGGTTTTGATTAATGTTTTATTTAACTGAGATCAGAAGACATATGCCAAGGGAGACCATGATATGCGTCACTGAAGTGACGCAGCAAAGGGAGGGGAGAGGTCATGACTTACGTCTTTCTCCATGTAGTAGGCCATACGCGATAGGTCGGCTTTGCGGTCTCCCTTCGCCTTCTGGACATCGACGACGATCAGGCGAGCATCGGGGTCATAGTCCACCTCCTTCACAAGGGTCTTGTCAAAGCTGTAACGGGTCTCGATGGCATTTGCAATGGCACTGCAGGAGTACAAAGTTCAGTGAGTAGTTTAATGCACGTGTTAATATTATAGCACTTGTGAAATGTTAAGTTGACAATACCATGAAACGGACATAAATACTTACGCCTGCAACTTAGAAGCATCCACGGCTTTGCTCACTTCCTTGTGCTTGAGCTCCAGGCGAACCCAACTGGAAGAGAGGGACAGGGTTAGATTTCAATACCCAGTACATTTGCCTAGTCATCAGAATTTAGATTCAGCCTATCACTTACCTTTTCTTAATTGTCCTGAAATTATGTTTCACTAGCATAATACGTGTGCTCAGTCTGTACACCAATTAAAGCTGAAGCCACATCCTGCATGAATGATGGCAACCCATGATTCTTAATCTAAATACACATGATATAAAACTTACTAGGTCTCCACGAGCTTCTCACACTTGAGGTTCTTGTCTCCCTTGTCGGTTCTGCGCACGCCAGCACTGTTGACACACCAACACTCCTCAGTGTTGTTGCACTGTTTGGCATGGAAGGCACCAGTGGCCTCACAGACCGGGTCATAGATACCATCATTGTCCACGAAGGCGGTCTCGACTGGCTTTCCTCCAGTACGAGTGGACAGGTTGTTCTTAGCACGGTACATCTCTGCCTTCATCAGGTAGCATTTGGGGATCACTAACAGAGGGATAAGAGACCTTAAGAAGCATTCATAGGCAAAATAACACTGGATGAGAACAAGTCACACCAGTCCCAGAAAAGTTAACCCACAAACCCCGTTTTAAAAATGGATGTAGGCTAGTTGTAATATTTATAACAGGAAGTATTACGTTTCCCAAATGAGATTAATGTTGTGTGACATAGTAATGAGAGAGGTACTTGCATGTAGAGCAGTTCAGGTTTTGTTGCATACCAGCTTCAACCATAATGCTACATTGGCAAGGGGTGCCATCACATGTAGCCCACTTCATACTTTCACATTTGCCTGTGGAAGACAAATTAAACATGAGGCTAGTCTGAAATACACAATTGGTACAGCCTGAAACGAATACTTGCAAAGCCGTGTACATTTCTTTACAAGCCAGAAAAAAAAAATTTACATTTAAAAAAGTATGAGATGGTTTTCTGTGCGGTTTGTCCAACAGCTGCCCGATATGAGGCGAAATATTCACACGAAAGTATTGTTTCCCGACTTTAGAGACCCGGTAGGTAGCGGTTATATGGTTCGGTACCGAGGTAAAGTTAGGAACATTTACACGACTTCACAAACATTCGTTTTAGGCCGTATATACCAATTAAATTGTGTATTACAGCCCGACTAATCAGACTACCATGAGGCCAACAGGTGATGTAATGGAGTAACAAATAGCCATGTTTATTAGAACGGAAGCAGTTAAAAACAAGTCCCAAAGGAATTCCCATGGAGGGTGTAGGCCTACAGGTAACGTTAGAGAGCTCAAACTGGGCGTTGGTTACACAGAACAATACCTTCCCGATCCCCCACTCTTTAACGCACCGAAACTAGTCTTGGAGTATAACTATGTCCAATGTATAAAGAAAACTAACAATTGTGTAACATGCAACGTCATTGTAATATTTTGCCCATAAACAATTGGTTTATCATACCGAAAAACTTGATTTGGGCAGGCTGTCTAGGGCTAGGCAGCGAAACGCAGAGGTCAATACAAAAAAAAGTTAACTTGTTAGCTATCAATTTTGGGACCGATTGCCTCCAACTATCAAAATTGGCTAGAGATTATGGTTACTTTCTTACGCATTTTAAAATGTGTCTTCTCATAAAAAAAAAATTTTAATAAATATTTCCCTTGTTAAAATGCCTAAATTAAATCAACTTACATTGAGCTGAGGCACCCACTGCGAAAGTCGCAAGAAGAAGTGCAATCCAAATCGTCATGGTAGAAACCTTGAGAACAAATTAAATGTCCTTAGTAAGCGTTGTGACCGTTCAGCACAAAGCACCAAAATGGAGTAAACACCTGAGCGACAGAATGGTCCTTTTCTTTCCACGGGTGCGGCTCGTCCAACCAGTTGAGATGAACTCCAATGAGATCTTGTTCACCAAACAAGCACGGATACGGATTGGTGAGCAATGGTGTGTGTAATTCCTTAACAAGTTCGATATCACCTGTGAAAACACTTAAGCCATTTCTAAGAACAGAGTCAGTCTCATGACGTCGGCCAATTTAAATAATGAGGACGGTGTGTGGGGTTTTACCTGACTCGCCTTTTTTCCCGTCATTACCATAGGAAACAAGCTCTCTCTCTCAATTCAAAGGGCTTTATTGGCATGTGAAATATTTCTTTTATTGTCAGCAATGTACAGTGTTTTAGCAATGTGCAAATAGTTGTAGTAGGAATAGTGGGGGGAGATAAATCATGGTTTCCAAAACTTGGTCTTTGGGACCCTAATGGGGTGCACATTTTGCCTTTTGCCCTAGTATTACACAGCTGATTCAAACAATCACCTAATCAAGCTTTCTTCTCTTGAGAGCCATGTCTGGTATGTTGACCTCTCTCAATATCAAGGCTATGCTCACTGAGTCTGTACATAGTATCTCTCTCTTGTGTATGTGTGATGTAAACATATGTTTCCCATGGCAATAAAGCCCTTTGAATTTAATTAAGAGAGAAAGATAGAAAGAGGGTGAGAAAGATGGAGAACAATATAATTTAGAAAATACAAACATTTATATAATCAAACTACTGCCAATGAGTTTTTCTCGGATCCCAAAATTGAGATCCGAACCGAATTCGTTAAATTCATACCTGACCCCAACTGGCTCCAGTCTTTAAAAAAAAAAATCTATCCAAGGTGGACCAGATCCGACCCAAAACATGTCCGAGCTGAGAGAGAATTAGATCCAAGTGTGGGTGGGTCTGTATCGCATAAAATGCAGATCTATTGCTTCGCAAGCCAGCGAAATAGTTTTTACTTGTCTGACAGTAAACTTTAACTGTGCATTTTCAGTTGTATTTAAAATTATTTATTTGTGCTCTACAGCTTTGCATTTTCATAATGACATCCCAATAGTTAGATGTAGAACGTTGAGGTTTTCAGAAATGTTTGCCTTATTTCTGTTGACCAAATCTTTTAGTATGATTTATTTTTTTATGTGTCTGACTGCAAGCATGCAGCATGCAGTTAACTTTTGTCTCTAACCTAATATTCCGCATGCCTATTCTTTTACTGAGCAACATTACAATCTATCCCATTTAACTGTTTTGATCAACATTGATTTAGACTAAAGGTAGCCTATAGCCTGTTTGACCAATTCAAAATCAAATTTGAATAGGCTATGGAAGGATTGCGTCTCCCATCTGCATTCCTGTGTCATTTTCAACAATTGGGATTTGTAGGTCTAAGGTTAGTAGGCTATTGCCGCTATGACAAAGCTATAATTGGATGTAGAATATTGAGTTTATCAGAGATCGGTTCATTTGTTTCTGTTGACTGAATATGAGATTAGAAGACTTTTATTTTGTGAGTTTAGGATACTAGTGAGTGTTGTGTGTTAGACATATTTTGGTAGGTTTTAACTCAGGTCTAACTCAATATAATAATCTAATATGTTTTGTTCTAAATGAAATGTTTAGGCCTACAGAATCAGCCTATACAGCCTGAGGTTGTTTTGGTTGCCGGTTTGACAGAAAAGTCATCCACGCCACAGCTGTGTAGGTCTACTGTCCAAGAGAGTTAATAAAATATTAATCAGTAGCTCTGTTTCCATCCAATTGGCAACAGATTTTCATGGGAAATTTCTGAAAGGGATCTAACCCTTGATTCAAGAGTTAACTACAAAATGTCTCAGGTTCAGGTTGATCCGTGAAGACCTCTAATGAGAGGTAATCAGAATATGTATTAACGGTAGGCTATTTTGAGAATCAAAATGTATAAATGAGGAGACATTTATTTTCCCTACAATGATTACACCCTGCTCTATACACCCTGCTCTATATTTATATATATATATATATATATATATATATATACACACAGTATCATTTGAACAACCCAGGTTTTCAAAAAAAAATCACAAAACCAAAACCAAAGGTAGAAACAACAGCACTAACGGAAGTCTCCATGGTGATGACTAATTTGGCTGTGAGTCATATTTCTCAGATGGATCAGATAAGGCAGTGTGGAAAATAATTTAGGCTACTCATCTACCAGTGGAGAATGTATCGTACAACATGACTAAACATGAGTTTTATCTGAAATACGATAATTTCAAAGATTTATGATCAGAAAATAAAAAAGGCATATCAAAACACTATTCAGGGGATTATTACACCTGTGAACTAAAATGATAAACCAGACAGGTAGTTTACCTTTAACTAGCCTTATCAACACAGTAGTACTTTATTACCTATATTATCTACCTGTAGCCTTTATCTCACCACACAGCTGATTAGCAGGTCTACCAGTGAATAGCCTCTGCCAAGTTCACAACAACCTGATATTACGGTTTTCAGAGGAAATGGAAAGAGAGCCTGTGACTAAACTTCAGCTTTTGGAAGTTAACAAGGCGACACTCCATCTTAACTCCTCCTCCACATTTACTGGATTGGTTAAACAGTGTAGAAGAGAAACTCACCCGAATGTTTTTTTTTCTTCTGGTCAAGACCAGTAGGCCTATGTAAGGGATCTAATTTCAGACCTTTATTTTATGCCAGCTATGTTAGGTTAACAAGTGAAGTACCTACAATGAGACCACAAAGCATCTCAGATTAGGATGGGCTGATCTAGGATCAGATTCTCCTTGTTGACCATAATGAATAAGAAGAGAGACTTGATCCTAGATCAGCGCTCCTACTCTGAGATGCTTTGTGAATGCAGGCCCTGATTCCTAGTGCCGATTTTAGCATGTAAATCTTGGTGGGGCAAACTTTTGTATGTTGTTGATGCATGCCAGAAAAGCCACTACACAACACAAAACTAAACAATACATTAACTGCACTATAACGGTGACAAACGGTGCCCACAAACTGTTAGGGTCTACATAAAGCTGTCACATAAGCAGAGCTTTCTCTTCAGCACCATGGAGTGAATCCTTACCACTGCTACACCTGGCTATCAGCGGAGCCTTGTCTGGCAGCGGAACAGTTCATTCAGCCGCATTTACTGCCTTTTTAAAAAACATAGCTGATATGGCTGACTTGCTTGAACAAATCTGGTTTCTACTGACAATTGAGATGTACAAACTATGGCAAAAGGGAACGATGAGCAGATAAGAGACAGTCCGTAATTTCGATTAAGACATTAATGAGCGAGCTAAAACGGACGTAGTCAATTTAACTATATGAAATGTACTTTTGAAATGTACAGCGACAGAATTCAGAACATGGCCCGTTCTTACAGTATTCTTCCTGTACACCAAGTCAGAACTGTAGGATAAATAAAGGGGCATACAGTATAAGCAGACAATGAAAGCTCTTACAATATTTGAAGGTTACATTTCTCTAAAACAGGATATAGGCTACATGTGCACCACCAAGTCAGAACAGTAGGTTAAGTTGTGAAGGGGAAAGGGACAACATTATTAGGGTGAGGCACATGGGCTGCTAACAGCTTACTACACAACATACACTTAGTATTACTTTCTTAGCTACAGACAGTATACATATCTCCCTGGCATATTACATAATTTATGCAGCAGCATACAAGACATTTTTGGGCTTACTGTTGTTGTGCTGTGCTCACTTGAACAGGAAGGTGGTGTGGCTGTCCTTCTTGTGGGCAAATTTTG